>NC_048236.1:5796042-5966118 GCF_002007445.2 Ailuropoda melanoleuca
GATCGGTAGGGGAAGAAAGGGATAAAGAAAAGGGGGGTAATCAGAAGGGGGAATGAAACATGAGAGACTATGGACTATGAGAAACAAACTGAAGACTTCAGAGGGGAGGGGGTGGGGGAATGGGATAGACTGGTGATGCGTAGTTAAGGAGGGCACGTATTGCATGGTGCACTGGGTGTTATACGCAGCTAATGAAGCATCGAACTTTACATCGGAATCCGGGGATGTACTGTATGTTGATTAACATAATATAATTTAAAAAATCATTAAAAAAATAAATAAATAAAAAAATAAAAGTATCTTGGCCAGGGCGCCTGGGTGGCACAGCGGTTGAGCGTCTGCCTTCGGCCCAGGGCATGATCCCAGCATTGTGGGATTGAGCCCCACGTCAGGCTCCTCTGCTATGAGCCTGCTTCTTCCTCTCCCACTCCCCCTGCTTGTGTTCCCTCTCTTGCTGGCTGTCTCTATCTCTGTCGAATAAATAAATAAAATCTTTCAAAAAATAAAAAAATAAAAAAATAAAAAAATAAAAATATCTTGGCCACCCACCGACTACTGTTTTAAGGTTGCAAACTTTGCTTAACAATGACCATAGGAGCAACTGAGAAGATAAGAGTGCTAAGAAATTATTGTTCCTGCTCCATAATGCTAAACTTAAAAATTCAACTTGTAGTATTTTCAATAAAGTTGGAATAATGATTTTTAAAGGAAGAATTAGCTTTTATTGATATTTCATTTTCAAATTACCATACAAACTTACCATAGAAAAATTGCGTATTTTGCCCAACATCTATCTGCAAAAAGTTTCTAAGATAGATGGATTTCTTGTTCAGTTGGAGTAATAATTTTTAATGAAAAGTTCAGATTTATTTGTGTGTGCTATGATTTCAATTTATATGGCCATACCCAGCTTTGATCATGAGTTCTGATGAAGACTGATTTTTAATACTCAGTTGGAATTTAATCAAAATGTGTGTCTGGCATACTTTTAATGTTCAGTCAGGCTTGGGAACCACGTGTTTACTAAATATTTCTATGTGCCAAATCCTGGCTAAACTGGCAGTAGAAAGATAAATATCTGCATAGAGTTGTACATGACAATTTATTAACACCTATGTTACCTGACCTAGAGATTGTTTTTGATATTGACTCACTCTCTCTTGCAGGGGCAAGGCCCTTTTGTAATTCTACACATTTAAAACAGTATATATTCTGGGGATGAGTCATTAGGGTACGAGGGAGTATTTCTCACAATTTCACATTAAAACATTGAGAAATAGTGAAATACAAACACAGGTATAGAGAGATCAGAGTCCAGAAATTGATCAAGGAGATACAGAATTAAGAATACGATATAGGTGGCATTTCAGATCTGTAGGAGTACTATGGATTACTGTTCTCAAACGTTATGAAGAGCTTGTCATTGAAGGGAAAACAAACCTGAATTCCAGTATCATTCTATCCACCCTAAATCAAATCCAAACATATCACCTGAAGTGTAAAAAGTGAAATTAGAATGACTAGAGCTTTTACAGTTTGTGACAATTTAGCAAGCTCTACATTATGACATACATACTTTTGTGATTATATATCATTTATCAATGAACATTTTGAAACTAGGTTAAGTGATAGATTATTTTTATAATTTCGGAGGAGAAAAGGCCTTTCAACCGTAACATAAAACTCCGAAATCATTACGCGGTGCCTGCGTGGCTCAGTCTGTTAAACATCCAGCTCTTGATTTTGGCTGAGGTCATGATCTCAGAATCATGAGATAAAACCCCGTGTCAGGTGTGAAGCCTGCTTAGGATTCCACACCTTCCAGTCTTCCACCAGGGACTCTCATTGTCCAAACTCAGCTGGAAGCCAACTGGGAAAGCAGTCTACCTGGGTCAGCACGCCATATCTCCCCACCACCCCATATACATCAATGGGAAAAGGAGAAAAGGCCCTATGAGCAAATGGATACCAGAAAAATTACACATATCCCTAGATATGAGGTCTTAGAAATCAGTGAGAAAAAGATAAATAACAATAATAGAAAAACGAACCGAGGATGTGGCTTGGTGGGTTGGCCATTTTTAGACGAAGAAATAAAACGTAGTCAATCTAAAAAGATTCTCAGACTCCTTGATATAAATTCAAACACTAGGTAACATTATTTCTCCTACTATATGGATTAAATTCAAAAGATTGTTAATACTCAGTTTTGGTGGCTGTGTAAATTGTTGAAAAACAGTAATTGGTACAACACATTTGGATGGCTTTCGATCTATCAATTCCACTTCTGTGAAAAATTTCACACAAGTGTGCAAAAACCTACATACAAAGATCTTCACTGAGGGGGGCGCCTGGGTGGCGCAGCGGTTGGGCATCTGCCTTCGGCTCAGGGCGTGATCCCAGTGTTATGGGATCGAGCCCCACATCAGGCTCCTCCGCTATGAGCCTGCTTCTTCCTCTCCCACTCCCCCTGCTTGTATTCCCTCTCTCGCTGGCTGTCTCTATCTCTGTCTAATAAATAAATAAAATCTTTAAAAAAAAAAAAAGAAAAAAAAAGATCTTCACTGAGGAAGTATTACAGTATCAAAAAGTAAAACCACTTGTAAATAATTCAAAAGATCATTAATAGA
This sequence comes from Ailuropoda melanoleuca, assembly GCF_002007445.2. Lineage (NCBI taxonomy): Eukaryota > Metazoa > Chordata > Mammalia > Carnivora > Ursidae > Ailuropoda > Ailuropoda melanoleuca. Next base: position 5,798,673 of record NC_048236.1, read on the forward strand.
CTTAGTCATGGTCAGAAAAAAAATGAAATGTACCATTTGGAGCAATGACTTGACATGGAAGTAAATGCATTGACATGGGAATATGCCTATGGATGGACTGAGAAAGTACAGCTGCAAAGCAATATATGTAGTATAATTATAAGCCATTTACATGGAAGAACATGAACAAAAATTCCAGTTAATATAAATCAAACTGTTAATAGTGGTTGTTCTGAAATGTGGGATTCTTTGAGACCTTTACCTTTTATTTTACACATTTTTGCACTGTTCGAATTTTGTACAATAAGTATTTTTTACATAATCTGAAAGAAAAGCATAAGAATGTGGATGTGATTAAAATATGGATTTAAGAATAGGCTGATTTTTAAATTTATACTGATACATTTGACTTTGATGATTACTTCATTAAAAAAAGTCATCCCGAGTCATAGTTAAAACATTCTCCTCTCGGGGTGCCTGGGTGGCTCAGTTGGTTAAGTGTCTGACTTCAGCTCAGGTCATGATCTCCAGATCCTGGGATCAAGCCCCACATTAGGCTCCCTGCTTGGCCGGTAGTCTGGTTGTCCCTCTCCCTCGCCTACCGCCCCTCTCCCAACTTTTGCTGTCCTGCTCTCAAATACATAAATAAATAAATAAATAAAATCTTTTTAAAAAAAACCCATTCTTCTCTCAACATGAATAAATGAATGAATAAATGAATGAATGAATGAGAGAGTTTCTCCCTCAGGCCTCTTACTGTCTGACAGTTCTCTCAGTACATTTGTTTAAATTAGAGAGTTCCTCTTTCTCAGGGTTCTTCCCCCCACAAAGGAAACTGTCCCCAAGCGCTTTCAATTCCTGTCTCTTCAAAGTGTCTGCCATGAAGTTCCTTTCCCTTTCATTTTGGTTTCAACAATATTCAAATAAACTCATTAACTAACACTTTCATTTGGGGAAGAGAGATCTGAATGTGGACTTCCATTAGAAACAGGAATTTCTACAAAGCTTTTCCCTTGGCATAGTATCATCTCCCTGGGCTTTGTCTTTTAACAAAACTCTGATGCGTGGTGATCACAACACCTTTCTGCTTTGTAAATGCTCTTGTTTAACCAGATTCTGAAACACTTAGCCTGTCTCTAAATTCTGGGTTCTCGTTTCTAACCTGATCTGAGGTTAAACCGCACATGGCTAGTGGGTAGGGAGTGACTAACTTCCCAATCAGCAGGTCATGACTCTTTAATAGGTTTTGCTCACAACCTGGCAGTGTTGTAATGGCCTGGATTTCCTCATGCTTTGCATAGTCTTTAGGGGTGAGAGATAAGGCTTGAAGAATAAGGTGGTGAGTCCATGATGGAAAGAAAACATGCTCTCACGCATAGAAACACAGCTACATGTCTGCGCAGAGGCTGGACTGATGGAGCCCAGACTTTGCCTCTGGGAGTGGCTGCCCTGGTGTGGACTATGGAGTAGATAAGGCTGTGCCAGCTTTTCTCTCACACCATCAGCATTTATTTCACTACTCCCTCCCACCCCATAATTCTTAGAAAAAATTATGACTTTGTAATAAATAGAATGCATTTATTCTGAATATACTTCTTCAGGCTTTTTTGAGATAACATTTCTAAGAAATTCAGCATGTAAAAAAATGAACTTAAAACTGTTTCTTAATTCTTTAACAGGGGCTGCCTTCACTAAAAAAGATAAGGGACCACTTGGTTAAGGATCTATCTTAGGCAATCACATCTTGGCTAATCATCTCCAGGAAGAGTTTGTTGCAGAGTGGTGGAGAACTCATTTATAAGACAGCATTCATAAGAAGAAAAATCTGATTTAATCACTGAAGTAATAGTTCCTTGATTTGAAATCTTGAGGACACAGAGATATAATTTTACAGTGTTTTTCTATTGTTAAATTTAGGGCATAATTATCGAGTACCTCCTGTGTGTTACTAGTTGGCAAGAATGCAGAACATAGGTAAGGCATAGTCCCAGTCTTCAAGGACATCACTGTCATAACAGGAAATGGAAGTTGTATTACAAAAGAAAACACACCAAATGTCTTAGGAAAAGTATAAGGACAGTGTTTATGAAGGAGAGAACACATTTAAGAAAGTCATGTAGCAGGTGGCATGTGAGAATTAATAGAGATGATTTGTACTGCATACTTGGGAAATGCAGCTTCCTTCCTTAGACCATAAGCTCCATGATGCCTTCTTTATCATTTCTCTACACCCATCTACACAAGCACCTTCTGCAGGACTTCAGTGAATGCTTAAAGGTGGGAAAAGAAATTAATATCAAGTATCTACTTTGTGCCAGGCCCTTTCCTTGCTGATCTTTACAACGGATCATTGAAGAAAGATCCCTTTCGATCCTCCTCTTACCCTCTCTTTTTTCTCCACCTCTTTAAACAAAAGAAGAAATCATGGCTCAAGGAGCAAACTGACTTGAGATAAGGTGGAACATTAGCTATGGAATTAGCCCAGACTCTGCCACTTAATATTTATGTGATCTTAGGCAAGGTCATAATTACTGATCTTAGTTTCCTGCTCTTTAAAATGGGGATGATAACAGCATGACTCATAGCCTTGCCGTGAGTATCATGTCAGATGAAATATATGAAGTGTGTAGGTCATTGCCCAAGACTTAAAATGGTCAGATGGCGTTAGCTGTTATTAATGTTGCTGTTGTTGCCCACACTGTGAAACAAGAAATAATGTTGCCTACTTTACTGACTTATTTTAAGGAATGCATTGAGATTATATGCTATTAATGTGTAAACAACTGTAACCTCAAAAGAGTCTCAGTAAGGTCCAAGATTATCCTTTGAAAAGATATTTAATGGTGAAGGAGGGTTAGGAGGTTAAAGAGGCTACGTATGTCAGGTTTACTAGACTGGGCAGACTGGATTGACAATCCTGGAACAGTGTTAAGGAGTTAGAAAAGATGTGGCATAAGGTAGATAAAAAGGATGGGGAAGGAAGAATGGAAAAGGAGGAAGATATGCTCTAGGAAACTAAGGGTTAAGAAAAGATAGGCCAAATATAAAATTATGAAGGGTCCACATCAGAGAGAAGACCGTTAAGAGAAAAAAAGAGGACACAGTCCATGTCAAAGAAGAATCGATTCTGTAAAGAAGGTAGGCGGAGGGTGCAGGAGATCATTTGGAATGACCGAGGTTCCCTGGTTGTGAAGTGGACGTATCAGTAGAAGCCTCAGGAGGAAGACGGTGGAAGTGTATCATGTTTCCCTTCAACTTGCCCTCAGATACTTAAGGAGATGTGAGGAAAGGCAAAGCTGCGGAAGGAGCTGCGGGCTGACGAGGAGCTGGAGAAGAGCTGCTAGGAGCATGTCGAGAATGTGGTGCAGTGGGGGAGTGGTGAGACCTGGCCCAGAAACCAGCAGAATGGAATGTGAATTCTCAGTAGTGTGCAGAGGGGAACGTCTTGGTTGATGAGCTTCTTTTGGTCTGGCAGGCATTTAATTCTGGGCAGCAAATTAATATGAGAACAGGTGGCTTAAGGGTTCCATTGTCAGAGGGGGCGTAAGCTGCATTGTCATCTGGGCAGCGAAGGAAGTTACAAGAGATCTGAAATAAAAATTCCACTTGTTTCAGAAATAGTTCTTGCCTAGGTGGGCAGAAGCACAGAAATGTAACAATTTGATGAGTGCTTCTTTGTGTCACATTAGGGCCAGATGAAGAAAGGGTAATGCCCAAGGGATAATGATTATAGATAGAATCCTCTGTGGAGAGTGCCCTTGGGTTAGTACTAAACAAACACACACAAAAAACTCTTCTGTCATTTATATAAATGCACAAGGGACGAAAACACAGATGATGAATATTTTTATTTTCAAAAAAGCTACCTTGGAGTAGAGAACTTGTGATAAGTACAAATATCACTCCTGATTATTGGGCAACAGGTCATTTGTATTTACTGCTTAAAATCTGCAAAATGATCTAAATAAGAATACTGCAAATACATTCCTGACATGAGAATATGCCCTATTTATTGGTCTGTGCCATGATGATTCTAATTGCAGATTCTCTGCAATAAGGTGAATTTTACTTAAATAAGCATACATCACATTTCTTAAAGGCAGAGTTTGTGTTTGCAGTGTTACATCTCTGTGTTTGCTGTGTTACATATACACAGTGCCTTGTATATTATATTGACAGACATTTTTTATTTAAAAAAATTTTAAAAACGATTTTATATATTTATTTGACTGAGAGGGAGAGAGAGAGCATAAGCAGGGGGAGTGGCAGAGAGAGAGGGAGAAGCAGGCTCCCCACTGAGCAAGGAGCTCAATGTGGGGCTCGATCCAGGACCCTGGGACTAAAACCCAAGCCAAAGGCAGAGGCTTAATCGACTCAGCCACCCAGGAACTCCTGACTTAGATATTTTTTATATTAGAAAAAAGCATAATTGATCGAGGGTAGTGGGTACTTAATCAATGTTTATTGAACCAAATGTTTTATATCAAATTTTTTGAGATGTGCCCATTTTTTGTGTGTGACCATAGATATGACTGAAAAAGCAAATCAATTATTTACTGAGAATCCTTTATTAAGTACCCATAACTTCTAGGATAAGACCTTAAATCATTTCTATGATACATGGAGCCCTTTGTGTTTGAATCTGTTTTCCTGAGCCTTGCCCCCCAAAAGGCATCCCAGGGTTTCAGTTGTATACCTGCCTATTGACCTGGCTGTCTGAATACTCTTCCTTGGCCTTCTTACCAGGCAACTTCAATGGACCCCTAAAGGCTCCCCAATAGTTCCCCTTTTGAGGGCAGAGACTGTATTTTCTATCTCTGTATTTATGACAAAGCAGGTGCTTATCTGTAATGGGTGATCAGTAAATGTTTGTTGAGTTGAACGAATGAGTACTCATTGACATAATATTTTGTGAATAATTGAATTGCCTGATATTTGAAAAATGCAAGTGTATTTGTCATTGGGACTACTTAAAATATCTGGTCCTTCAAAAGAGACTAGGTTAAACATTTTGAAAAAGTAATGCTTCTTGAAGGAGACTGTGTTTGAGAGCCTACAAGACTCTGTGACTTAACTATTATACACCAGCTCTGTGATGACACAACTTACCTGAATAAAGTGCAAATAACATTATTAAAAAGGTCGTTTCAGTTGGCAAAGCGGTGAATCGTTTGGATGGGCTCACCATGTATTTAATTAAACTTTTTATTTTTTTAAAGATATTTATTTATTTGAGAGAGAGAGAGAGAGAGACAGAGACAGCGACAGATAGAGAGAGCACAGGTGGAGAGGAGAGTAGGGAGCTGCTCTCCTGCTGAGCAGGGAGCCCAATGTGGAGCTGCATCCCAGGACCCTGGGATCATGGCCTGAGCCGGAGGCAGACACCAACTGAGCTACGCAAGCGCCCCTAAACTTCTTCTTAATGTGCAATAAGGAAAAGTGCTTAGAATGGTCATATGTTTGAGCACATCTCCCAAATTGCTAACAGAGTAGCAGGATTTTGTTGCAAGCTGATGGGTCACAGTTTGAGCAGGGAGATTTTCCAGCTTCAGTGATCTCACAATATAGGCATTGTGTTTGAGATTATTATTTCCTGCAATTGTTTTCTAAAGAATGATTTTCAAAATTCAGGTTATACATTGATGTAATTTGTGCTTAAGTGTATAGTAAACTAGCCAAGCCAAAACAAGATAACAATAGGAAAACTGGCCAGGAAATCTAGTACTGTAGAACTAAGAAAGAAGAAACAAAATTAGTTGCCTGTAAGATTTGAGCTAAATGAATGCTTTAAAAATAACACAATCGGGGGCACCTGGGTAGCGCAGTCGTTGAGCATCTGCCTTTGGCTCAGGGCGTGATCCTGGCATTCCAGGATCGAGTCCCATATCGGGCTCCTCCGCTGGGAGCCTGCTTCTTCTTCTCCCACTCCCCTGCTGTGTTCCCTCTCCCGTTGGCTGTCTCTCTGTCACATAAATAAATAAAAATCTTTAAAAATAAAAAAATAAAAATAACACAATCGAGTTAATTTTTAATTTCCTTCAGAATAAGCTTCCTGGTTAGAATAGTTTTTACCAGAAGGAAAGAAGGTAGATGATTTTTTCAGTATAGATACCTTCCGATAAATTCCTAAGAAAAAATTAGGTAAAAATGATGGCAATTTAGTGAATTACGTTTGGTCTGAAGTTATGTTTTCACAGAGTTTATAATATTCTCTTTGATACCAGATGAACATAGTCAGTATTCAGCAGAAAAAAAGAAAGTGAATGACCAGAGTGGTATTAGTCCATTTGTCTAGAAATACAAAGAAGGGTGAAGATAGATGGATAGAAAAACCTAATTCATTATAAGGTAACAATAAAGAAAATAAACACAAAAAGATTGTTTTTAGCTGAAAGGTATTTGAGGTTAGATCTAAATACATTGTAAGTATGACATTATCTTTTCATCATATTTTCTACCCTCCAATTAAGAGTGATTGCTGAGGAAAGCAAGGTTTTGAGCTGAGCGCTAGCTATATGGAAAATGTATAAAATATAGTGCCATACTTTGAAGGTCTCATTGGGAAAGCGAGACTCACAAGATGAAAAGACCTCCATGGAGAAATTAATCACAAAAATTTGCTTAGTACTTGAAAGCTAAGAACAGAGTTTTACATGCCATTTTGTAAGTTTAAAAATTTATTTCTAGATTTCATTCTTCTATTGGGATTTCCTCTGGCTTTACCTTTGGAAGACGGCATCAGCTCTGGGATGGTGATCACTTCTCAACCTTTCTTACAGGTCTTATTCCCTGATCCAATTTCTTTTATGATCCAATACCTTAACAATTACCCCAATGGGATGTTGCCCTCTGAATTTGCAAACTGATTTGCTGCTTCTGCTTTTCAAACTTGTAAAGTACATGGTTTATTAGGAAATAAAACGGGTCCTGGAATTTCTAGGATAGAATTGATTGTAAATGTTTTTATCTTGGCAGATCAGATGGCCTGACTTCTGGTTAAGAAAACATGGTTGGTCGGGGCGCCTGGGTGGCACAGCGGTTAAGCGTCTGCCTTTGGCTCAGGGCGTGATCCCGGCATTATGGGATCGAGCCCCACATCAGGCTCCTCTGCTATGAGCCTACTTCTTCCTCTCCCACTCCCCCTGCTTGTGTTCCCTCTCTCGCTGGCTGTCTCTCTGTCAAATAAATAAATAAAATCTTAAAAAAAAGAAAAGAAAATATGGTTGGTCACCTTATCTACCAGTGGCCTCCACTCCCTTATCAATCATTTAGCCACTGAAACCTTTAACTGACTTTTAACTTTTCTGTTATATATATTCTGAATACATACAGTTATATCTATCATATATTGTTACATATATCATGAAATTATACCTTTGAAGATATTATTATCAAATCCAGTGCTCTTTTTTCCCTCCTTCTGTTTTCCTTAACCTCTCTTTAGTTCAATTCATTGGTCTTTCTTCTTGAATGTCTGGCATCCTAGAGACCTAAGAATTGTGTTCTCTTCCTATGCATTATATTTTTCTTTGTCTCCTTTCATGAATCCTCTTTTGCTTCTCACGAGCCTCATTCTTTCAAATTTTACATTGTTTACTTTCTTATGGGCTGCTGGAGACACACAGACTTCTTTAAACTCAGGAATAGTCTGTTTGCATATCTGCCTCCACTCCTTACTTCTAAGACTCCTCCAGGCTGAACTTATTGCCTTCCTCCAAGCTTTAGTTCCGTTCATACCATCTCCCTGAAGTTTGCCTTGCTTATGGTAATTTATTTTCCTTTAAATTCTCAGGCATTTCACCTTCACTACCTCATACTTTTAACAAATGATATGCCCATGTCTAAGCTAAAATACAAATCTTGGAGTAGAAGGGCTGTACAGCAGCTCGTGTTTGTTTGTTTGCTTGGTAGAGGACAGCGAACATAATACTCAACAAATACGTGTTGGAGGAGGGGATCAAGATAGTGGAGTAGGAAGATCCTGACCTTACCTCCTTCCACAAACACACCAAAATGTACAACTACATACGGGACAACTATATCTGAGAATGAACTGCAGGCTAACAGATCTTACACAAGTGAGGATATAAAGAAAAAGTCACTATGAGATTTGTAGAAGGGGGTGGAAATGCAGTCCAGTCAGGACCCACAGCCTAATGCAGTGACCTACAAGTGGGAGGGATATCATAACCATAGAGGCCCTGAGGGACGAGGGGTCCAAATCCCACATTGGGCTCCACAGCTCAGAAAACCTGCACTAGGAAGACAAGCACCCATAATGTCTGGCTTTGAAAACCAGAGGGCTTATGTTGGCTTATACCTGGAGAGTTAGAGGGCAAGCAGGAAACTGAGACTTTGCTCTTAAAGGGCCCACACACAATCTCACTCACTGCCATGCCAACAGTTTGAAAGGCCCCTGGGTATCATGTGAAGGAGAGCCCTTGACTAATTTTAGGACACGTGCTGGAGAGGCAGGGATCTGTCAGAACGTCCTTCAGCAATGGAAACACTGGTGGGCACCACTTCTCTTCACTTCCCTTCTACCTAGCTGGCTCAGCACTAGGTGGGTGCCATTTCTGACTCTGTCCATCTATTGTGCTGGCACCACTTGCCAGCCCCAGTGTTCCCCCCCAGACTCGCCTCACCCAAACTACGTAACCCAGATCAGCACTCTTACCGAGTGACTCCCCACCCCCCTACACCCAGAAGGCAAACTCAGCTGGCACTGGAACCCCTATCAAGCAGCTCCCTTTGCCCCACCACACCTTGTGGGAGGCCTTGGCCAGCATCGGCAGTCCCTCCAAGTGCCCCCACACGGGGCGCCCAGCCCTGCACACTAGAGTGCCTGCAACAGTCATACCTGGACCTTGCAGCCAGCCACACTGGAGGCCTGCCCAGCCCTCCAGCAAGCCCAGGGCTGTCACAGCTGGGCCTCACAGGCAGGCGTGCAGGGAACCAACCTTGCACAACAGTGTGCCTGCAGCAGTCATGGCCAGGTATGTCAGCCAGACAGGCTCGGGGCTAGCTGTACTTAACAGCATATGCGTAGCAGTCATGGCTGGGCCTACCGTACAGCCACAGCACAGGAGAGCCTCACACAACAGCAGGTCTACACCAGTCATGATCCTGATGCACACAGCCCACACGGGATACCTTCGCGACACTGGCTCAGATAACCAAGGGTGTTTGTGCTACTGGGCCTCACAGGGCACATTCTGCATAAAGCCACGCCTTCAAGACCTGGAGATGTAATTGATCTAGGTAATGCATAGAAACAAACAGAGTTATAGGCAAGATGAAGAGACAGAGAAATATGTTCCAAATGAAAGAAAAGACAAAAATTTCAAGAACAAAACAAAAGGAAAAAGAATGAAAACAAAACCCCAAACTGCAAACAAAAGGGAGATAAGCAATCTGTCAGATAAAGTTCAGTGTAATAGTCATAAAAATGCTCATTGAACTGGGGACAGGAATGGATGAGTACAGTGAGAATGTCCAACAGAGAGATTGAAAATATAAAGAAGAACCAGTCAGTGCTGGAGAATACAATAACTGAAATGAAAAACACACTAGAGAATCGACAAACAGATTAGATGTCGCAGAAGACTGAGCTGCAATGTAGAAGACAGGGCAGTGGAAATCACCCAATCAGAGCATGAAAAATAACAAAGAATAAAAAATGAGGATATTTTAAGGGGCCACTAGGACATCAAGAGTACGTACATTCATTATAGGGGTCCCAAGGAGAAAAGAGAGAGAAAGGGAAAGAAAACCTGTTTGAAGAAATAATGGCTGAAAACTTCCCTAATCTGGCAAAGGAAACAGACATCCAGGTCCAGGAAGCAGAGAGTTCCCAATAAGATGAACCCAAAGTGAATCATGCGAAAACACATTAGAATCAAAGTGTCGACATTTAAAGATAAAGAATCTTAAAAGCAGCAAGAGAAAAAAACACTGGTTATGTACAAGGGAACACCCACAGATTATTAGCTGTTTTTTTTTTTTTTTTAAAGATTTTATTTATTTATTCGACAGAGATAGAGACAGCCAGCAAGAGAGAACACAAGCAGGGAGGAGAGGAAGAAGCAGGCTCATAGCAGAGGAGCCTGATGTGGGGCTCGATCCCATAACGCCGGGATCACGCCCTGAGCCGAAGGCAGATGCTTAACCGCTGTGCCACCCAGGCGCCCCATATTAGCTGTTTTCTTAGCAGAAACTTTACAGGCCAGAAGGGAGTGGCACAATCAGAGGGCTGAACGGAAACAACTTAAAACCAAAAATGCTCTAACCAGCAAGGATATCACTTAGAATAAGAGAGATAAAGAGTTTCCTAGGCAAGCAAAGGCTAACGGAGTTCATCAACACCAAACTGGCCTTACGAGAAATGTTAAAGGGACTTCATTAAATGGTAAAGAAAAGGCCATAACTAGAAATTTAAAAATTATGAAAGAAAAAAAAAATCTCACTGGTAAAGGTAAACACATAGTAAAGGTAATAGATCAACAACTTACATAGCTAGTATGAAGGACAGAAGACAAAAGTAGTAAATTATCTTAATCTACAATAATTAGTCAAGGGATACTTAAAAAATAAGATGTAAAATATGTCAAAAACATAAAACATGGCAGGGAGAGTCTGGAGGTTAAACAACCTATGGGTCAATGAAGAAATCAAAGAAGGAATAAAAAGATACCTTGAGACAAATGACAATGGAACCACCACAACCAAAATGTATGGGACATAACAAAAGTAGTACTGTGTAAAAAAAAGAAAAAAGAAAAAGAAAAAAGGAAAAAAGCAGTTCTGAGAGGGAAGTTCATAATGATACAGGCCTAGATCAAGAAATAAGAAAATTCCCAAATAAACAGTATAACTTTATACCTAAAGCAACTAGAAAAAAGGGAACAAAACCCAAAATTAGTAGAGGGAAGAAAACAATAAAGACTAGAGCAGAAATAAATGTAACAGATTTAAAAATATATAAAGAAATCAATGAAACTAAGAGCTGGTTCTTTAAAACACAAAAACAAAATTAATATACCTTTAGCCAGACTCATCAAGAAAAAAGAGAGGGCCTAAATAAATAAAATCAGAAATGAAAGAGAAGTACAAGAGATGTCACAGAAATACAAAGGATCATAAGAGACTTCCACAAAAATTACATGTCATGAATGAAACAATCTAGAAGAAATGGATAAATTCCTAGAAACACACAACTTTCCAAGACTGAATTACAAAGAAATAGAATATACAAACAGATTCATTGCTAGTAGTAAAATTGAATCAGTAATCAAAAACTCCCAACAAATAGAAGTCTGGAACCAGACAGCTTCACTGGTGAATTCCACCAAACATTTAAAGAAGAGTTAATATGTATCCTTCTGAAACTATTCCAAAAAATAAAGAACAAGAAACACTTTCAAACTTATTCTATGGGTCCAGCATCACCCTGACACCAAAACCAAAGACCCCACAAAAAAAGAAAACTACAGGCCAATGTCTCTGATGAACACCTATGCAAATATTAGCAGCAAACAATCTTAAAACCTGTATGGGACCACAAAAGGACTCAAATAACCAAAGCAATCTAGAGAAAAAAGAACAACACTGGCATTATCACACTCTCAGATTTCTAACTATACTACAAAGGTCTAGAAGTCAAAATAGTATGTTACTCTCACAAAAATAGACACTTAGATCAATAAAACAGAGTCCAGGAATAAACCCATGCTTACATAGTCAATTATTCTGTGATCAAATTGCAGGGGTCTCTTCAATAAATGATGCTGGGAAAACTGGACAACTACATGCAAAAGAATGAACACAGATCACTTTCTTACATCACATACAAAAGTAACTTTAAATGGATTAAAGACCTAAATGTCAAACAGAAGGGGGAATGAACCACGAGAGACTGTGGACTCTGGGAAACAAACTGAGGGCTTCAGGGGGTGGGGTGGGGGATTGGGACAGGGCAGTGATGGGTATTAAGGAGGGCACATATTGCATGGTGCACTGGGTGTTATATGCAAATAATGAATCACGTAACATTGCATCAAAAACTGGGGATGTAGTGTACAGTGATTAATGTAACAAAATAAAGATTTTTTTAATATATATATATATATATATACATATATACCTAAACGTCAAGACTGGAAAGTATAAAGCTCCTAGGAGGACACATATGCGGCACACTCTTGGACATCAGTCTTAGCAATATCTGTTTTGGATTTATCTCCTCCAGCAAGGGCAACAAAAGCAAACAAATGGGACTACACAAAACTAAAAAATTTTGCACAGCAAAGAAAACCAGCAGCATAGTGAAAAAACAACTTATTGTATGAGAGAAGGTATTCACAAATGATATAACTGTTAATGGGTTAATATTCAAAATATATGAACTCACACAACTCAATATTAACAAAAAACCAAAATAACCAAGTTAAAAAATGGTCAGAGGATCTGAACAGACATTTCTACAAAAAACACCAAATACAGATGGCGAACAGATACATGATAAGATATGCAACATTACTAATAATTAGGGAAGTGCAAATCAAAACCACAATGCAATATCACTTTATACCTGTCAGAATGACTAGTACCAAAAAAAAAAAAAAAAGCAAGAAATAACAAGTATTGAGGAGGATGTGGAGAAAAAGGAAACCTTGTGCACTACTGATGGAATGCAAAATGGTATAGCCACAACGGAAAACAGTATGCAGGTTCCTGAAAAAATTAAAAATAGAACTACCAAGTGATCCAGCACTTACACTTCTGGGTATTTATCTGAAGAAAACAAAAACACTAACTTGAAAAGATTTTTTTGCTTCTATGTACGTTGCAGAAGTATTTATAATAGTCAAGATACAGATACAACCTGTGTCTATCATACATGAATGGATAAAGAAGATGTGGTATATATATGGAGATGTACACACACACACACACACACACACACACACACACACTAGAATATTACTCAGCCATAAAAAGAATCAAATCTTACCATTTGTGACAACATGAATGGACCTGGAGGGTATTAAGCTAAGTGAAATAAGCCAGATAGAGAAAGACAAATACTGCATGATTTCACTTATATGTGAAATCTAAAAAACAAAACAAATGAAACAAAACAGATTCACAGCTACAGAGAAGAATCTGGTGGTTGCCACAGGGAAGAGAGTGGAAGGATGGGCAAAGTGGAGGAAGGAGAATAAAAGGTACAAGCTTCCAGTTATGAAATAAACAAGACATGGGGATGCAATGTACAACATAGAGAATACAGATAATAATATTGTAACAACTTTGTATAGTAGAAATACTAGTTTAATTTATCCTGGTATTCACTTTAAGTAAAGGACAGGTAGGGCTAGGTAGGAAGAGATAGGTAGGGGGCTACTGACCAGGCTCACAGAAATCCCAGATGAGGAGAAATGTTACAGATGAGATATTTTCATCAAAGGTACAAGCAAAACCAGAGCTAAGGGAATGTAAGGAGACCATCTTGTTTGTTTCAAATGTCATAGACAAGATATTTTCATGAAAGTTACAAATTGGCCCCTGAAATTTACCAAACTTGAAGGGGAAATAAACATGGTGCTACCACTAGTGAGGTCAAGTTCTCTGGTCAGTTTTCTGTAAAAGGCCCACCAAAAAAGCCCTCAATGGCAACCTATTAGGGACCCCCTCTCACCCTAGAGAGTTTTCTTTCCTTTCTGTTCTTACCTTCACTTAATAAACTTTCACTTCACCCTTTGGTGTCTAGGAGATTCATTCTTCAACTCCGTGAGACGAGGACCCTGCAATTCTGCAACAACCTCATAACGTAATAATGTATATATATACAATATGTTGAATCACCATATTGTACACCTCAAACTCCTCTAATATTGTATGTGGACTGTACTGAAAAATATCTGATTGACAAAGGGCACATGTTCTGTAGTTTTAATACAACACAACCAACATGTACATCTCATTTAGGTATGCGTATTAACCTTTTTTTCTTTTGTCCGTTTCAGCTCTGATTATGATTGACAATTCTTGCTATAAAGGTACCATATGCAACCTTTTTGGAAGAAAAAAATATTAAAAGATGGCAAAGGCAGGCCAAGCAGGTCTATAGTGGGAATAAATATTTAGAAGATTGCTACTATGTGACAGTGTAAAGATTTCTTTCAGACTCAAGAAACTGAAGTTCAGCCAGGTTTAATTTACCCGAGATCCAACAAAAAAGTAAATGGCTGTGCTGTTTCAGAAACCCAGGTCTGCTTGATTCCAAACAGCAAGGCAGTTTTAGTGTTTAGATTTGTAATTCTTACAATTCATAGTTTTGAGAATTAAATGACATAATTTCTTTAAAAAGCATTAGGCACAGTAGTTGGCAGTCAACAAATGTTGCTCTCACACATCTGTCTGGAACTGGGTCTATTTAAACAGTGGGGGAGAAAGCTGGCTGAATTACACTTGTTCCCAACTCTTCTAAGAAATGCTCATGTTTGATTACAGTAATCCCATGTCCTTCCTCACATTGAGGCTCGAAGAAATGCCTGGCAAAATTTCAAAGCATGACTATTTCTCCCCCTGCTCAAGTAAAGGGATTTAGATATCATAGTCAGCTGACGGAGGCTAAATGAACCAATAATTTATTTCTGTAAAATATAATTTTTTGTGTGTGCCTTGGGTTTTGTTTTTTCCCACGAACAAATGCTTGTGATTCGTTAAGAACTTTGCAAGGTGAACTACTGGGGTCCCAGGAGCAGCTGGGCCTCTGAGGGTTGAACGTAAGAGGTCTCTGTCTTTCTGTTCTGTTTCTTGCCATCTGTTTTCTGTTATGTCCCCCAGAAGCTGCTGCTCCGCAGACAGCAACACCTCATCGCCCCCGCGGAAAGTGGGGCAACACAGGCTCACAATACAGGCTCACTTTGCTTACGAGCAAAAACTTCGTAGCCATCTGGCGCGACAAACCATACAAAACGGCCGTCCCAGCTGTGCAGAACCTCAAGGCGAAGGAGCAGCCGCAGCTCTTCCGGATTCCTTCCTCTTCAGCCTACTGCACCTGGACGCGGGTGGCGCGCGACTCCTCAGCCCTGACGTCACCGCACCTGGCACCAGCTGGGGTGCCGGATAGTGAGCCGGGACGCGGAGGGGGCGGGGCAGGGAGAACGAGGGGTTCTCGCGAGACTTCCCTCCTCCCGGGTCCAGCTCCCGGCACCTTCCCGGCCTCTGTGGGGTCTCCACCTCAGTTTTCGGTGTCGCGTTCTAGAACGACGGTTGTCGAAGGGAGCAGCGGGAGGCGGGCTTCGGGGCTCGGCCGGCGCTCCGCGTTGGAACGGGCGGCCTGGACATACCGGCAGGTCCCACCCCTGCTGCGCGAACGACCGGGGTTTGGGAAAGCCGCCGTCTGTGCGGGCGGGGGAGGGCCATCCCGCCGTCGCGGCTTCGGCGCAGGCCAGGCGCGAGGAGCCGCGGCTGTCGCTTCTAGCTCGCGGGCCGCGCCGACGGGACTGTCCGGGATACGCCGAGGGCGGATGGAGGCGCCTCTTCGCCCCGCCTGAGCTCAGGAGGGGCAGGAGCAGAGCGCGGAGCCCGCCTCCCGCCGCAAGTGCGGCCGCGCGATCAGCCAGAGGAGGAGCAGGGGGCGCCGGGCTTCTCCCCGCGGGAGCCCCCAGCATGGGTAAGAGACTCGCGGGCGCTTCCCGCCGCCCGGCTGGACCTCGGCGATTCGGGCAGGCGGTTCCCCTTCTAGGTCTCCGCAGGGAGGGACCGGGGTCAGCCCCTTCGCGGCAATACCGCACCCTCCCCACCGCCCCTCCTCGCGCTGCCTTCCACCTTGCTCTTGTCGCGGAGAAACTGGTCGGAGGGCTTGCGGGTGCTTTCTCCTGCGCTCCCCTCCTCGCCTCTTCCTGCTCTCGGGAAAAGTGAGGGAATGGGGGAGGGGCACCCGGTCCCCTCCTCGCCCACTGCCCAGCTAACCTTAGCCCGAACTGCCCTCCCTTCCCCAGCGTCCTCCTTCCCTCCTCCCTTCTGATCGGATGGGGGAGGGCGATGGAAAAACTTGACAAAGTAGCACTTTTAACTTCTTCATCTTCTGCTAGGCTTTGTATAGATTGGCCTTTTAATAAGTTTTCCGTTTGTTGTTATTCGGAAAGGTAATTTTTTTCCTCCGCTAAAACTTTCAAGGGAGGGATGTCTCAAGGGCAGGGAAGCTTGAGTATTTATTTTGTTTTTACCTAGGCAAGTGTGTTGGCACTTAAATATTAAATCTCTTCCTGAGGACTGAGTTAGGGTTTGATAGGATTTCAGTGTTGAACCTTTTGAGAAGCTGTTTCCTGTTTGGAGTTAGACTTCCTTGCGAGAGGAGAGAAAAGTACAAGGCCTTATATGTTATTTACTATATGCTTTAAAGTTTCGTTTGGAGCTAGAAAAAGCAGAATGTGTTGCAGCCTGGTTTGAAAGGGAGTTTTGTTGAGTAGTGTAACAGTTCTTTTGATAACACATTTCGGTGTGGGCTAGACACTCTCTTAATCCTTTAAAAATTAAAAGCAATTTAAAGGAAGTGTGTGTGCCATTATAAATGTGTGCCATTATAAAATATAAATTTGTGCCACCGACGAGCATAAGCACGTTCTATGAGAATAATCCCAACTTTGGTTTTGTAGAGTAAATCAGGAGGACTCTTACCATTTTTTGTAGTTGAGAGTTGGTGCTCTTCATATCAGCACACTGTTAACCGAAATTAATAATTGATGCAACTAACAAATGATTTAGAAGCAGGACAAATACAGGCTACTGCTGATGTGGCACCTTCTGCCCACACTGTTTTGTGGGAAATGCTTTAAGCACAGTGTTTACAGATCCTCACTTAGCTCTTCTGTATTTTGCTAGACTTTCTACTTTTATGTCTTTCAGGTAGGTTTTGTACACAAAGTGCTCTTAAATCTCCAGACAGTAAAACCTTTGCTGTTTGGAACTTTCACATGAATTCCTTTCTAATTGATTAGTTGAGTTTACTGAGTATTTTGAGGGTTCATTCCTTTAAGCATCAAATTATAAAACCACTTTAACTGATTTGGATGAAAATCATACTAAGATATGTAATTATTTTTTGTCTTAAATAGGATGCAGAATGTAATTAAACCTTTCGATGGCCTAGGGTCATTATTTATGACCATCAGTTACTGTGATGCCTTGAGGGGGTGTGTTGGACTGTGTATAGGACTGTTGGTAGATTCCTTTGCATTTTGAAGTTATTTAAATATTTTTCTGCATTTCTATTGGTTGGTTGTCACTGTGATTAGTGCCCCCTTCACTTTCCCTTTTCTAATTTCTCTACAAGTGTAGGAATCATATTCACATTTGTAATTCTGCATAAGGGGAAAATAAGTATACTTTTACTTAGTGTGTGATGTTATCTTGAGGAAAATTAACATCAATATTTTGACATTGGAGTATCTATTTTAATTGTTCAGAGGCCTTTTCTTAGAGACTTCTCTTGCTCTATTCTGGTTAGGCAATTTGCCACATTATCTAGGTAAAGTGTGATGTTTGTGTGCTCTCAACTTGACTACACAGCATGTGTTTTGAAGATTGATTACTTGGGGGCATTTGTAGTTAATTTTTGAAAGGTATTTGTCAGACATTTCCATATGAATGTATACTTTACATTTATTGGTCATGTAATAATTCATGTTAAAGTTATCAAAATCATTTAAAAGGAGTTTCCTCTTTAATATAAATCTCATTTCCTTGGTTTTGTTATAAGCAGTCTTTATTTCGTATGATTTGAGATAGCAGCTTAAAATAGTTATATGTTATTTTATCTGGTGTGTCACAGAATAAAAAAATTAACTTCTTTGTTTTGAAATAACTTGAATACCTATTAAGTGATGGTTCCTACCATGTGCACTATTTAGGTAGCATAGCTAGAGAGTTAAGAGCAGAGCTCTGGACTCCGACAGCTTAAAGCAAATCTTGGCTCTTCCACCTGTTAGCTGTTGTGACTGAGCAAGTTACTTAACCTGTCTCTGCTTCAGTTTCTTACTCTGTAAATGCAGTAAAAATAACCTCATAGGTTGTTGTGGGGATTGGATGAGCTAATACTTGTAAAGTGTTTGGAACATGGCCAGTGTTGATTGCTGTTATTTTCATTTTCAAATGATTTCCCTAATTCTTGCACCAACTTATAAAAACAATTCTTAATTTTTGACCTTTTTAGAAGCCCATATTGGATTTACAGGATTGGTGGGATAAGATGTTTTGTAGTAATGCAGAAATTCATTTTTTCCTCAGAAATTTAATTTTATGTATCCTTATAAAAATTATGTAGGAAGATTTTTTTCCAGTATTGATTATATTTTGAAAAAGTCTATTATTGATAGTAAGTTTAGTAGTTTCTGGAAAAGTAAATGGGATGAGTACTAGGAGAGACTAGTTTCTTTGAATTTTATGTTAAACTAAAGCACTGCTTTTAGTTTCTTCATTTGTTAAATATACAAGAATGTTTAACATTAAAAATTTGAGGTACTCTCTGTGAAAGCATTTGGGTAGAGTTTAGAGATATAGAAAGGCAAAACTTAACTTTTCTTATTCCAGAAATATGGATCTGCATTTTGGAGGAGAAAAGACAGCAAATGACACAAAGTGTTAAAATATGTGAATTTTTATTTTTGAAAAAGTAAGTGGATTTTAAGGATTGAATTTCTGTTAATTATAGATAAGGTAATGAACTTCTTAAAGGTTTTTTTTTTTTTTTTTAAGCTCACATATGGCCAATCAGCATGTTTAAATTATGAGGCAGTGTTAATGGACAGGAAAGTGCAATTGGATTAGAGATGATCTGTGCACTAATATAATAGAGTGATTTATTTCCCTGTTTTACTTTGTTGCACTATTTGGAGAAAATCTTGATTCATGAAGTTAAGTAGTGGCAAATGGAAATTGCCTGCTAAGGGCTCACCTTTCAGTCTCAGGATTTACTTCAGTTTAACTAATCCAGAGCATGAACTAGGAGTATTAGGAATATTAGTTCCTAGGAACTAGGACATTTTTGTTTCAAATTTGGATCACTAACAAAACTAATAATAAGTTGTATTCCTTAATTACTAAGTACTAGTGATCAGGTTTTTCTAAGTGTTTCAAATTTTGTATAGTTAGAGTTATATAAAATCCCATTAAGGGTGGAAATTCACACTGATAATATTTTATATTTTCCTGTGGAAACTAGCCTGACATATGCCATATACTTCTCTAAATGAGGAGTTTGCAAAGTAAAGTGATGTCACATTAACTTAATAAAATACAAATTTTAAGGCATTTGAGATAAAAACAGAGTTGTTAAACATGAAGTGCTTTTGGTTCATTCCATTTGCTAATGAAAAAATACCTCCAAATTTTTATTTGTATGTAATCCAGACCTGTGATTTTTTTTTTGCCCTCTCATCTGTGATGGAATATCCTTTTTTATGAAATGTATTTAATTGCAAATCGATGAGTGTGGTACATCGCATCGATAAAAGGACTAAGAACCGTATTATCATTTCAATAGATGCAGAAAAAGCATTTGACAAAGTACAACATACATTCATGATAAAAACCCTCCACAAAGTAGGTTTAGCAGGAACATACCTGAACATAATAAAAGCCATCTATGAAAAATCACAGCTAACATCTTGCATGGGGAAAAACTGAGAGCTCCTCCTCTAAGGTCAGGAACAAGACAAGGAAGGATGTCTACTCTCACCACTTTTATTCAGTATAGTACTGAAGTCCTAGCCACAACAATCACACAACAAAAAGAAATAAAAGGCACCCAAATTTGTAATGAAGAAGTAAAACTTTCCCTATTTGCAGGTGACATGATACTTTATATAGAAAACCTGACTCTACCAAAAAACTGCTAGAACTGATAAATAAATTCAGTAAAGTCACAGGATACAAAATCAATGTACAGTAATCTGTTGCATTTCTAGACACCAATAAGGAAGCAGCAGAAAGTGAAATTAAGAAAACAATCCTATTTACAATTGTACCAGAAATAATAAGATGCCTAGGAATGAACCTAACCAAAGAGGTGAAAGGCCTGTACTTTGAAAACTATAAAACACTGATGAAAGACACTGAAGACGACACAAAGAAATGGAGAGGCATTCCATGATCACGGATTAGAAGAATACACATTTAAAAATGTCTGTACTACCTAAAGCAATCTACACATATAATGCAATCCCTATCCAAATACCAACAGCATTTTTCACAGAACTAGAACAAGCTGTTCTAAAGTTTGTGTGGAACACGAAAGACCCTGAATAGCCAAAGCAGTCTTGAAAAAGAAAAGCAAAGCTGGAGCCATCACAATTCTGGACTTCAAGTTACATTACAAAGCTGTAGTAATCAAAATTGTATGGTACCGGTACAAAAATAGATACATAGATCAATGGAACAGAATAGAAAATCCAGAAATAAACCTACAATTATAAACCTACAATTATATGGTCAATTAATCTTTGACAAAGCAGAAAAGAATATCCAGTGGGGAAAAGACAGTCTCTTTAACAAATGGTGTTGGGAAAAGCGGGCAGCAATTTGCAAAAGAATGAAACGGGACCATTTTCGTACACCATACACAGGAATAAATTCAGAAAGGATTAAAACTAAATATGAGTCTTGAAACCATACAAATCCTAGGAGAGAACATAGGCAGTAACTTCTTTGATATCATAGCAACTTCTTTCTAGATATGTCTCCTGAGACAAGGGAAAATAAAAGCAAAAATGAACTGTTGGGACTATATCAAAATAAAAAGTTTCTGTAAAGCAAAAGAAGCAATCAACAAAATTAAAAGGCAAGAATGGAGAAGATATTTGCAAATGATACATCTGATAAAGAGTTAGTATCCAAAATATATAAAGAACTTAGAAAACTCAACACCCAAATACCAAATAATCCAAATAACCAATGGGCAGAATACATGAATAGACATTTTTCTAAAGAAGACATACAGTAGCCAGCAGTGACATGAAAAGATGCTCAACATCACTTATCAGGCAAATGCAAATCAAAACTATAATGAACTATCACCTCACACCTGTCAGAATGGCTAAAATCATCAACATGAGAAACAACAGGCGTTCATGAGGATGTGGAGAAAAAGGAACATTGATGCACTGTTCGGGGGAATCCAAACTTGGTGCAAGCACTGTGGAAAACAGTATGGAGGTTTCTCAAGAGGTTAAAAATAGAACTACCTTATGGTTCAGCATTTGCACTACTAAGTATTTACACAAAGAATACAAAAATACTTATTCAGAGGGCTACATGTACCTCTGTGCTTATTGATTGATTTGATTGAGAGAAGAATAGTGGGGGGGGCAGAGAGAGAGAGAGAAAATCCTAAGCAGGGCTCCATACCCAGCGCAGATCCTGACACGGGGCTCAGTCTCGTGACCCTGAGATCATGACCTGAGCTGAAATCATGAGTGAGATGCTTAACCAACTGAGCCACCCAGGCAGCCCAGGCATCCCAGGCACCCTTGTGTTCATAATAGCATTATTTACAATAGCCAAGTTATGGAAACAGCCCTAGTGTCCACTGACTGATGAATGGATAAAGATGTGGTATATATATACGTGTGTGTACACACACGATGGAATATTATTCAGCCATAGAAAAGAATGAAATCTTGCCATTTGCAATGACATGAATGGAGCTAGAGAGCATAATGCTAAGTGTAATAAGTCGGAGAAAGAAGAATACCGTATGATTTCACTCATGTGAAGGGAAAGAAGAGACAACGCGAGAAACAAACTTTCAATTATAGAGAACAAACTGATGGTTACCATAGGGAAGGTGGGTGGGGGATGGGTGAAGTATTTGATCGGGATTAAGGACTGCACTTGTGATGAGCACTGGATGTTGTATGGAAGTGTTGAATCACTATATTGTACACCTGAGACTAAGACAACACAGCGTGTTAACTAACTGGAATTAAAAACTTAAAACATGTATTTTAAGTATGATAAGTGTTTAATTTTCTGATGTGTATGTAAAAAGTGGTGTCATGGCAAGGGCTTGAAGATAGGCAGAAAAAGATGTAATGACTCGTGATTTGGTTGAGAAGAGGACAAAGCTGCAGTTTTGTTTTCTAGGTAAACTGGTGAAGCAAGGTGTTAAAGATCGGAAAGTGTTCAGTTTGTGTTCAAAAGAGAAAGGATGAATAAAATCTAATATGATGTGATTGAAATTAGGTAAATTGGGTTGTTATTATTATGGTGGATCTGTGACTTGCTTAGTTGTAGGATTTGATATCCAGCTATTAGGTCGATTGACCTCAAGTAGGATTTTGGTCTTTCTGGGTGGAGGAGAGGCCAAAACACTGGTCTGGGTAATCTGGATAGAGGTCCATATATTCCTATAGTCAGTCTGTTAACATGAGGGACATGTGTAGTAAAAGGCAGTGTATAGACAAATAGCTGGAGTGGGACACCTTGGTGTGGGAGTGGGATGGTGGTTGGTAGCAGGTACTAGGTAGACGTTCAGACTGACATCCTGTGGGAAAGGGGAGGAAATGGGGTTTGGCAGCAGGCCTTGAAGACCTAGCCATAAGGAAACAAACCAGACAGGGCTCAGATTTTTATGAGAGATACAAGGTAGGTATTTGTTCCCAGGCACAAAAATGAACTGGGTTATTGGACTTGTTTAGGATGAGCCAAGCAGTAATACTGAAAGATGCTGAGCTCCAAAGCTATAGCTCTTACATATTTTCTGTTTTGAGAGTATACTAGTAGTTTGTATTCGTACCTGGATCTGTTAAGGGGATAACTGGGGAGGAATGATATTATCTGTCTAAATGCTTGAGAGGATATTCCCTGGTCACAGTGTGGGATTCTTTCTGTTTATTAAGTCCCAGGGATTTGATGTGTCTGCTTTTTCTTTGCTGTTCTTTTTCACCTGAGTTCCTCCTCTTTCAGACCCATTGCAAAGCAGATTACAGTTTCAGCCTACCATTCTGTTTTAGAAATAAGCACACAATCCTTAACAAGTGTTGAGTAGTTGTAACTACCAATATAATATTAAACAGGCAAGTAAGACATAAGAAATTTGAAAGTATCAATAATTATTGGTTTCTTGGTTCACTGAAGTCGAGTTTGGGTATTTGTTAGAAAGACTTGGGTTTTTGTTTTTTGTTTTTGGAAAGTGCATCTGTTCTTTTCAATCCTCCTACCGTACTCCCTTTCCTCCAGTTTTCTTTTAGGTTCATGTTAGATACTTAGACTAGTTCAGAGTCATTTAATACCATCGTTAAGCAGATAAAATTCCCTTCATACTCTTACTAGGGCTTCTCTGACCCAAGAATGTGTTATAATAACCACTTGATCCTTGAACAACTCCGGGGTTAGGGGTGCTGAACCCCCCCACCCTCCAAAGTTGAAAATTCCAGTATAACTTTGATTGATTCCCCTAAGACTCACTAATAGCCTACTTTTGGTCAGAAGCCTTACTGATAAAACAGTCAATTAACACATATTTTGTATGTTGCATGTATTATCTATTGTAGTCTTAAAATAAGCTAGAGAAAAGAAAATGTTATTAAAATTGAATGGGGGCATCTGGCTGGCTTATTTTTGGAGCATGGGACTCTTGATCTTGGGGTCCTGTGAGTTCAGACCCCATGTTGGGCCTAGAGCTTACTTAAAAAAAAGTCAGAAGGAAGAGAAAATATATTTGCAGTATCATGCTCTATTTATAAAAAAAAAAAAAAAAAAAATCTGTGTATAAATGGACCCCGGCAGTTCAAACCTGTGTTCATGGGTCTAATGTACTTTCATTTTTCAGTCAGAGACTCTGGTTTTAGCTCCAAGTGAGGTAGGCATTTTCCTTTTGGGGTCCTAAAAGTTTCCTCCTTTGGACTAAATTTGACATTGTTTCTTTTTTGTTTTATTTTGGCTTTTGTTTGTTTCTGAAGGTCTTGGTACCTGGATGATATTCTCTCTCAGTGACCGATTTCATTCAACTGAAGATGTATTTACTAGTTGTTTGCATTTTTAAAAGGGCTTTTACTCTAAGAGGAAACTCTGCTTTTAAAAAATTCATTGTTCTAAATTGATATGTAGCCGAAGATATTGATCTTGTTGACAGATATGGCAGTGTTATATAGACTCTTTCTTTCTTAGAACCTCTATTTATACCATATCAGTCCTTTCCAGTGCCTCTAGGAGACTTGCATTTTATAATCTTTCAAATTCTGTATCTGTTATTAAAGTTTCCATCATGATCCTATTCTCTTTCCCAACTAATTTACAAAACAGAGATGACTAATATGGGATCCTAAATTCCAGGATCTGTTTTAGCGTCTTGTAGCTCAGGTTCTTTTTGATGGTTTGGTGCTCAGGTAATTGGAAGAGAGTGACTGTGTGGCACCTAATTACTGGGAATTTCTAGTAGAAAGATACTTTATGTTAACAGTAACAAATAGTTACCACCAACATTAAGAGAAAGGTTCTGTTGCAAGGTCTTATGGTCAAGGAAAGGAGCTTCATATGAAAGATTAATCAAGAGGTATTTGCCTTAATCTGAGGAATATGATTAATGTCATGCTAGGCACTGGGGGGATTAGGACAAATATGTTTTGATGTCTTAAGTAGTTTATAGCAGTGTTATGGGTTGGGCCTATTACTGGAATCACCTGGATTAAAAAAAATTCCTCAACCCCTGGAGATTCTAACAAAAATGCTCCTCTCTCTTCCTCCCTCCTGGCGTTGATGAATGTCATGAATGTTTTGGGATGGCTTGTAGTGCTATGATATGAATATGACTTAACATGATAGGAATAAAACTTAACATGTGAATCATTATAAATCCAAACGAGAGGGAATGTAGCACATTAAGAGGATGTATTCCATTTCAGAAATGTTAAAATGTTATAGAAGCATGAGGAAGATCAGGATATAGATTCCTGTGTTGGAAGGCATTTGTTCCTCTCTCATTAGTTTGACCAGTGACATGGCAGCAGTTAAGGCAGTAAGGACATGGCAGTAGTCAAGATATTTATATATATGTATTTTTCCTATTCCTGGCACTGAGTCTTTACAGTTAGGTACGCTTTCATTTGCACTGATATTTTCAAGATCCTTTTACCTGAAATATTAAAACTGTCTTAACATTCTTAGTATCTATCAGTGCCCTAGTACTGAGGCCAGAAATTAACCTAACATCTAGATTGACTTTACTAACTGTAAGAGTGAAATTTCTAGAGCATTTATTTATTGTGATTATTATAATAAGTGCCAAATTGTTTGTTTTTGGTTTTAAGTATAGAAATTAATATATATGTTTGTTTGTTTTTTAAGATTGTATTACTTGATTTTATTTTACACCAGGTGGTGGGCACAGAGCAATCCTCCTTAAAGTTGACAGTTAGCTTCACTCAGAACACTTTTAATAAGGCACATAAAAAGTATTCATCTTACAAGTTGTTCTGCAATCCAGATATACAGTAGCTTGGAAAACAGTGTTCAGAAAACAAAAGCCAATGTAGAAAGACAGATTAAAACAACTAGAACTGTACAGGTTTTATATGGCTCTGATTTTATAGTTTTCTTACCACATTATCAATGTCAGATCTGTTCCTTCAGTTGGCTCCATTGCTTGGAATTTAAATACCTTTCCTTTCAGGTTTCATTTCACCTTCTGGATCCATCCAGTATTCTTTAATATCAATTAGAACTTTCACTTTAAAGTCCTGAACACTGACGTTCCTCATTTTCCCAATCTGAAACATGTTATTGTCCCTTCTGCTGCTCTGCTCAGAGGATGACAGGGCTCTTGAAGTTTCACCAGTCTTGCTTCTTCACAGGTTTTTGTGGAGCAACTTGCTTTTTCCTCTTTAACTTTTTGTCAGCCTCACTGTTAGAACCGCTGCCAGAAGAGTTTGAAGAAACAAGTTCCTTTGATTTAGGCATTGCTCTCTGCTCTTAGAGTCGAACTGCCTTCTGATCGCTCACTTGCAACACAGAAGTTAATATATTTGTAAAATTGAGACCATCAGTCTTGGCTAAAGAATTTTAGGAAATACTAAAGTTGATCTTTCAAATGTATACTCTCCTACATGCTTTTTATTTATTCTGGAGTAGAAACTTTAAGTTCTTTAGAAATGTGTTCTCCTAATATCAGTTTTGTGTTAGACTTTAGTTTAAATTCCTACTCTGCTGTGTCAGGTTGCACTCTGTTGAGTATTTTGTCTTGCTGTTTTGGGGGGTGTGTGTATAAATAAGACGAAGACTCCGTTTTTACTTAACTATTAATTAGACCATTCTTATCAAACATTTTATAAAGCAGTTAAAAAATTTGCCTTAAATGATGAAAATAAATCTGTTGAGAGTGCAGAATTTCAGAATGAATGTCAAATGAAGATGTAAAGGTGATATTTTAGATTGTAAGATAATTCCTTTTGTACAGACATTTCCTGAATTTCTCATATTCTTTATATTTTATAAAACCCAGTTGAATTTACAGTTAGAACCTCATAGTGTAAAGCCTAAATAAAAACTCCTTTGTTATTCTCTTCATTTCATGTGTAATGAATGACCTTATTTGCCCTGAGCTCATTGTTGTCAGAGACTGTATCACTTATTCTACTAAAAAAATTTAACCCCCTTAATAACTAGCAGAAAATTGTAAGCCTGCTATGTATCCACTAAATCTGTGATTCAATAATACTTCAATTGGGAATAATTGGGGAGAGGGATCCAGCCAGTCTAATGAATAATACAAAATTTAAGTATATTGAAATATGTCCACCTAAACCAGGCTAACAAAATGCTGACTACTGGAGCTACTGTTTTCAAGGTGGTATGAAGTCTAACTTTATTTTTAGAAATAAACTCTTTAGGGGTCCCTGGCTGGCTCAGTCAGATTGTGTGACTCTTGGTCTCTGGGTTGTGAGTTCAAGCCCCACATTGAGTGTAGAAATTATTTAAAAATAAAATCTTAAAAAAAGAAATAAATTCTTTAATCCTTTCTGTAAGACTCATTGAGGCTCTTAAATTCTTTTAATAGAGAATCTGTAATTTGGGATAGTAAGCGTCTTGTCAGGTGGGTTGCTGATGGCTTACTCTGTCTGTGTTGCATTGATGTTACATTCTCCTAGTAAATAAAGGGAAAATTATCTATTTCACAAATCAGAGACATTTCTATGTAAGTCCCCGGTTTATCGTGTTAAACAAATTTAAGTGTAAAGGCTTAAGTTGCTTAAACATTTGTTTAAAATAACTTAAACAATGTTGATTGAACTGTGAGATTATATCATCTTAAATGGGTGTTGCGAAGCAAGTTTACACATGTTCTTTGAAGCATACTAACCTGATAAATTCCATACATAATTAAAAGTTTACTAATAGCTATGTTAAAAAGTTAAAAGGAACAGGTGAAATTAATTTTAATATTTTGGATGTGTTGGGTTAAAGAAAATAATTATTTCAACATATATTCAGTATAAAAATTAATGAAATAGTTTACATTTTTTTTTGTCTTTGAAATCAGATATGCATGTTACATTTATCTTACATGTCTGTTTGGACTAGCCACAATTCAAATGCTTAGTAGTCACATGGCAGTTTTAGAATGTAAACCTTTAGGTTTGTTGTGAATCTAATGAGAATATATACAAAAATATTTTAAAGTATTATGCAATTGTAAATTATTATATAAGGAACTGTACTATTTTAGCATTTGTTAATGATAAACCATTTTTGGTTTTATCTGATTAATTCTGTATTAGATATTTAATTAGTGATGATTTATTACAGTTAAATAAGTTAAGTATATTTTCTCTTGGAAAAAAATGCTCAGCTTAGTAGATTGCATGTAGTAGGCCTGAAGTTTATTTCATTCTGTCTTCTAAAAATACGGTTTTTGGCACCTGGCCTTCTGGTATATTAGAGAATTTGAAGCCTTTGAATGACATTTGGATTGTTACCTGAAAGTATTATTTGGCCTTAGTAATTGGAGAGCTGTTCTTTCAATTTATAATGCTTAACTTCAGAGATAAGTAAGATTTAAGAGTGGTATTTCACAAATAAACGCTGTTGGCCAAGAGCACAAGAGAAAAACGCAGAAATAATTATTGGGCATATAATGTGTTCTCAGAAATGACATCGGAATATATTTCAAGAGCCTGTCAGTTTTAAACATGTAAAATTTTGCATGGACCTCTGTGATGGAATTGTTTTGGGCAAAGGATCTATATCTTTTATTGGATTTTCAGTGAGGTCTGAATTCTGAAAAAAGTTCTCAAGGACTCTTAAATAGCTATTCTGTGAGTTCTTTCCCACCTTTTTACATTTCTAGTTCTTTGTAATCAGTCATGTCCCACAGTAATTGCTTTTTCCCACAATAATAATAATTATAATCCTGTCTTGTCAGTAAATACTTTGGTTTAAATTAGACAGATATTTCTTGAGGTCTTGTGTATCAGTTCTGAGAGAAGCATTCCAAATAAAAAGGTGGACAAGTTCCTTACCCTGGGTTGCTGATGATTAGTGGGGAGATTGCAGTATACTGCAGTATACTGTGACGGATGTTAACATTTGGTGAATGTTATTAGGTACTCCTATTTAAGGCATAGTTTTGAGCACTTTACAGGCATTATTTAATTCTCACAACAAATCTATATATTTTTGGGTTCTGTTATTTTTCTCGTTTTACAGATTAGGAAGGAAGCACAGAAGTAGTAAGTAGTTACTACTGAATCCAGGCAACTGTGTGTATTCCAGTGCTTGTGCTACTCTTAACTATAAATGTGGAACCAATTCCTAACTCTTCTTCTGAGAGGTGTCATTAGGGTTACAGATAATAGCCATTCTTGATCCTCCTTATCCTGCCCTACTTTTTTTAATCCATTCTTTCTACATTGTAACTTACTTTGTATTTTCCTTATTTACATGTTTATTGCTTATTTGTCTTACCCTTTTAGAATATAAACGTAGAGTATATATTCCAGGAGCGCACAGCTTAGTTTTTTGTTGTTGTTGTTGTTTGTTTGTTTGTTCCTTCCTTCCTTCCTTCCTTCCTTCCTTAGAGGTATCTGGAACAAGTGGCTACCTTTCAGTAGCAGCCACTCAAATATATGCTGAATGAGTATTAAGTATCATTATACTTGTGTTGAAAGAAGAATTTAAAATTCTAGGCAATGTAATATCTTTCATTTCAGTGCTACAAATAGCTGTTTAGTACATTTGGTATGTTAGGTACTGTGATGGGGCTTGGGAATACAAAGATAAATAAAACAAAGTCCCCTGCTCTCAACCCTGGCCAGATAATGTTTTCTGGTAATTTGAATTTAACACCTCTTTGAGTATAAGGATTTAGATTATTTTTTAATGCACGTATTTACTTTTGGTGTAACTCTTGGAAACATGGAGAAAATAAAATGATTTCATGATTCTGATTTTCTTATAGGTTCTTGGAGTTATATAACTTAATTACACTTTTAAGGGCTACTTAAAGAGTGAAATTGCCTTTTAAAGCAACTTTCCATTTTATGGTAACCTTAAAAATTCTTTTTAATTGATATTTTGCTAATTATTAGCATTTAGGGAATGCTTACAATGCTAGGTATTTTACTCACTATTTAATTTCCACTGGAGCATTCTGGGGTAAAACATCATTGTTTCCATTTTTCAAAATCAGAAATTGAAGTTAAAGCAATTGTTACTCACCCAAGGTCAGAGAAAGGATGTGGAGAAGGCTGGATTAAAGTTTCTGTTGCTGTGATTTTAAAGCATGTCCTCTTAATTCTTTCTTTCTTTCTTTTTTTTAAATTTTGTTTTGTTTTTAAGATTTATTTGAGAGAGAGAGAGTGTGTGTGGGTGGAGGGGGGGACAGAGGGAGAGAGAGGGAGAGAAGCAGACCACCAGGTGAGACCAGAGCCTGACCTGGGGCTTAATCCAGTGACCCTGAGATCATGTCCTGAGCTGAAATCCAGAGTTGGACATTCAACCGACTGAGACACCGAGGCGTCCCCTCTTAATTATTTCTTAAAACATTGGTGGGGAAAATGTTGAGCTAAACAGAGCAAGTAATATGGATCGAAATGACTGTCCTAATGTGGTTTAAGAATAAAAAAATTTAAATCTTTATCGCCCTAAAATTATGGATTGGTATTACACATTGTACATGTATTTGGGTAATTATTTTCTCTTAAAAGATTTTTAACTAATTCTGTGTGTTACACTTTGGTCTTTTACTTAAGTATCCAGTAGACCACCATAAGGCTTTTTTGGTGAATTTATAAAATTTTATGACAAATACATGGTATTTTATATGGCTTGAAACGTGCTTAAAACCAATTTCTGTAGTGTTTTCTCTAATAGTGGGAATAAAAATATGAATAAGGACTATTTAGTTGAATTTTCCAACTTGTTTGCTCTTCAGATGGATTTTGTATATTTGTTGTTGTTAGGATTTGTTATTTTGGAAGGAGCCATTAGTCACGTGTGCATGGTAATTTGTTTTCAACTAATTATTAAGTAAGTGGTCTTTGTGAGATTAAAATACTTTTGTTTTTTAAATTTAGATGATTTTTGTAGAGATTTGTCACAGATCTGATTTAGTAATATAAAAGGAATGTAATACTGTGTAAAAATTTTCCTACACCACATATTTTCTTCTCTTTGAATACTCCTTGAGTAAGTATCTTCGTATGCAAATTTTGTGCTCTATTTGAAATACAAAAAGGAGGGGTGGGTTTTGTGTATGATATCTTTAGAGTGATTTAAGTAACCTTTGTTGAAAAAAATGTAAGAAATGCTGATTATCAGTTCTATTTTAATGAACTTGAGGAAGTTTTCTTATTAGTATTTTGACATTCTGGATAACTTTAGGGAACCTAAATAATGAAATGTCACTGGTTAATGACATTAAGCAATGCTCATCAATTTTGCATTTATGTAAAGATAGTCTTGGAAAGAAGTTGCTGGTAAAGACTTTTGGTTCTGATAAAAAAAAAAGGTATTTAATCCTGGGAATAATTTTTATCTTTTTTTAATAGGAAATAAGAGGTGGAACCATTAAAGTGTTTCTATCATATTACTGCTTCTTTGGAATAAAGCTTCTAATTGTTTCTGAATTTACAGTGGAGTATGTTTTTATAGAGACAGAGGGGAGGGGAGGGGCAGAGGGACAGGGAGTCTTAAACAGACTCTGTGCAGGGCTTGGAGCCCTAAGTGGGGCTTGATCCCTTGACCCCAAGATCTTGACCTGAGCCAAAACCGGAAGTCAGGCGCTTAACCAACTGCACCACCCAGGCACCCCAGTGGAGCATAGTTTTGTTAATTTTTGTATAACTTTTGTATTTTGTCCTTTGCTATAATAAAGGTTAAAGCTCAGTAGTATAATATAACAAGTGGTATAATACAGAGTACATTTAATTTGACAGACCTAATTAGATATTGTGGTATCTATCTATATTGTTTTGATTGGAACCGAAGTAAATATTCCCTTGTGAATGTCCATACAACTGAAACCTGTTTGGAATTTGTGTAAATTGCTTATTTATTTATTTTTTTTTTATGAAGTGCCTTTTCATTATGAGAAGAAAACATGTTTATTAGGGTCATATAGTTGGTGAACTTAAAATATTACCATTGTTATTTTATGCATAATTTTAAAAAAAATTTCTGGATTTTAAGAATTTTAACCTTGGTTTTCAGACTTTCCTTTGTTTTAAAAAAATCACTTCTCGGGGCGCCTGGGTGGCACAGCGGTTAAGCGTCTGCCTTCGGCTCAGGGCGTGATGCCGGCGTTATGGGATCGAGCCCCACATCAGGCTCCTCTGCAATGAGCCTGCTTCTCCCTCTCCCNCGGTTAAGCGTCTGCCTTCGGCTCAGGGCGTGATGCCGGCGTTATGGGATCGAGCCCCATATCAGGCTCCTCTGCCATGAGCCTGCTTCTCCCTCTCCCACTCCCCTTGCTTGTGTTCCCTCTCTTGCTGGCTGTCTCTCTCTCTGTCAAATAAATAAAATCTTTAAAAAAAAATTACTTCTTTATTAATTGTTTTTTAAGAAATCACTATTAAAAAATAAATGTAGACACCTTAAAAAATACTACCAGCAACCCCCCTTGCGCGCCCCCCCGGGGGGTCCTGTGAGGCCATGTTGTTGAGAAAATATGTTACTTTTTTTTTTTTAAGTGAGGATTAAATTCTTAGAGTGGCTGTACTTCATTTTAAGTACTACATTCTCTTTTGCTTGTTTTTTAATCTTGGTTGTATTATTTTTCTTTTTGGTTCTTAGAAATGCTTTTAATTCTTTGGTTTGCTGTGGATTTTTATTCCTAGTTTCCAATTTGTTTACTTTTAAATTTTGACTCTTAAGTTTAGAAGCTTCTCGCCACAATTTGATATTTACTTCCATCTCCCCCTTTGCATTTCTCCTACCCTCTTCCTTTCTTGTGTGTGTGTGTGTGTGTGTGTGTGTGTGTGTGTGTTTGCATGTGTATGTGTGAGAGGAGAGTTTTAAAAAAATTTTTTTTAAGCTTAATTTTTTAGTAATCTCTCTAGGCAGTGTGGGGCTCAAACCTGCAGTCCTCGGAATCAAGGGTTGCACACCCTTCTGACTTAGCTAGCCAGGTGCCCTGAGAAGAGTTCTTTTTCACTCAACTGGAATTTACGGGATGTGGTTTGAGATGAAAATTGGTATGTAGCATATTTCCCCTTATATGGAATTTTTCATCCTTAGCAGTTTTGGGCCAGAGATTAATTTGTTGTGGGGACTGTCCTGTTCATTGATGGATGCTTAGCAGCATCCCTGGCCCCTACCCACTAGATGCCAGTAGCATTCCCTGAGCCATGACAAGCAAAAATGTCCCTAGACTTTGCCAAGTGTCCCCTGTGGGGCAAGAATGTCCTGGTTGAGAACCACTGCCCTAATATAAATTAGGTCTGAATGTACATATTATAAATATAGTTATTCTGAGAAGAACTGAATTGCTAATTTAGCCCCAAAACATATGTTTTCTGGGGCAAAGTTTGAAGTTAAGACCTCATGTTAGGAGCTTTTTACTGGGATAAGAGTGATTGAGTTCACACAAGATACACTAATGCCCCAATTTTTTGACTGCTACTTAGAATCTGTGGATCATGTGGTTTTTCTTATTTTATCTGTTTATATGATAAATTAGATGTTCCAAGATTTATTTATTTATTATTATTTTTTCAAAGTAAGCTTTACTTTGGAGCTTGAACTCGACCCTGAGATCAAGAGTTGCGTGCTTTATCTCTCTAGCCAGCCAGTTGCTCCAGATTTTCCAAGATTAAACCTCTATCCCCTGTTTATTGTGGTGGCTAATTATCTATGCATTTGAATTCTCTTTATTGACATTTTTTTAAAAGACTTTATTTATTTATTTGACAGAGATAGAGACAGCCAGCGAGAGAGGGAACACAGCAGGGGGAGTGGGAGAGGAAGAAGCAGGCTCATAGAGGAGGAGCCTGATGTGGGGCTTGATCCCATAACACTGGGATCACGCCCTGAACCGAAGGCAGAGGCCCAACGACTGGGCCACCCAGGTGCCCCCCCCTTATTGACATTTTATTTAGAACCTCGTGTGTTTGAGACGGTGTATTTGTGGGTGCAATTTTTGGTCTTAATATCACTTAAATTGTTTTTAAATAATGTTTATTTTATAGATAGTGAAGCTTTGGAGGCTTATTTTGTGTTTTATGGTAGTTTTGAAAGAATTAACCTTTAAAACAAATCATCTGTTTTTGGGAACTGTTTTTGAGACTATTTTTAGGCAACTTTCTGATTTTATTCCTGGATTATGGCTGTTGGTTTTATTTTTAATCTCTTGAGTAATACGTGTTTTTTTTTTTTAAATAGAAATTTATCCATTTAATTGAGGTTTTTAGGGTTGGAAATTTATAGCCTAACCAAGAACCAGCCCAGTTTCATAGGATGTCACATGCCTCTGAGCCTGGCTCCAGCTCTGCAGCGTCCCATTTTAGAGTGTTGAATTGACAAATCTCTTTGTGTATTCTGTAATCTTTTGTGGCTCCAGTTTATTTTTCATTGCTCATCCTGATATGCTTCTTTGAAGTATTTAATCTTTTGAGATGTTTTAAAAGTGGATTGCTGGGTGAACTAACCATGCAAGTGCTACTGTTGTTTATTGGTTAGTTAAATAATCATAACTTAAGTCTTTGGGGTTAGGATGGCTATTTGTATACTGGCAAAAATATCCCCCAAAATCTAGGATGAATTTATTTTGAAGTTTACTGACTTTAGGAAGATCTGGTTCATTTAGCTCTAATAAATGGGAAGTTAGTGTTTTTGGTTGTAGTTTATCTGAAAAAAATTAAAAATAGAATGCTACTTGAACTATGTATAAAATAGCTTTTACAACAAACTAATTTTTAAGGAATAAGTAAATTTTACTTAGGCATGAACTGTTGAAATGAAAGTTGGACTTTTGAGTAGAGATTTTGTTAAAGTGGATAAAATATTTGAAAGTCAACTCAGTATAATTCTCCTGCAAGATGGCACAAATAATTTAGAGTGATTCAACATAATTTAAAGAGGAGTTCATTGTATGGGTGACATGTTTTTTTGCCACACTTCATGACTCACTACTATAATATTTTGAAAAACATTGTGTCTGTTTATATAGAGAGAGTATGTATGTATACATATTATATATGAGAATATCATTAGAGAAATTTAACAATTCTCATATCCAAATATAGGCGTTATAAATAAGTAGATGGCTCAGATCAGATAGCACTATTAAATTGAGTAAATAGGCAAGAACTTGAAAAACAGTGCATTTGTAAGTCAGGAACATTTCTTGTTCTATATGACGTGTACTGTAGAATTTGTGGTTTCTAAGACAGCGAAGTGCTTTTGGAAGATTGGAATTAATCTTTTTGTATCATGAGTTTAGTCTTGGTAACTAAATTATAGGAGAATTCTATCAGATTAGGGTGGATGGGATTTATGGCTTTTTAATGATTCATTGAGGGTGGAAACATACCCTAGAGCTCTGACTAGCTCTACTTCTAGGTGAAAGAGTTTGATGATACTGTGGAGCATACCGTCAGATACCCTCCTGTATCACCTTGGAATGAACCCTAGCTGGAAAGGAGCGACATTATAACAAGGAACACTTGCACAATTGGGGTTCTACCACACTAACATTCTGTAAATACAGCACATTATGAATTACCAACATTAGTATCATCTTTGAGTGTAAAACTGTTCATTTTAGGAAGTTTAGAAAGCTTAGAATAAAGGAGAAAAAAATACCTGTAAATTTCTTTAGAGTGAACAGTTATTTTGATGTCTTTCAGGTCTTAAAAAATAAATATATTTTACACAGATTTGGTTTGTACTTTACATTTAGTTTGGTCTCTTGCCTTAATCATTTAAAATTTTATTGTATATGTTTTCATAAACTATATCATTTTTTTTGATGGTTTCCTTTGCTGTGCAAAACCTTTTTATTTTGGTGTAGTCTACCTAGTTTATTTTTGTTTCTATTTTCCTTACCTGAGGAGACACATTCATAAATACGTTGTCAACGCCAATGTCAGGGACTACTGCCTTTCTTTCTTTCTTTCTTTCTTTCTTTCTTTCTTTCTTTCTTTCTTTCTTTCTTTCTTTCTTTCTTTTTAAAGGAATATGGTTTCAGGTCTCACATTTAGGTGTTTAATGCATTTTGAGTTATTTTTCTACTTGGTGTAAGAAAGTGGTCCAGTTTTATTCTTTCGCATGTAGCAGTCTAGTTTTCCCAACACCATTTATTGAAGATTGTATGTTCTTCCTTTGTTGTAGATTAATTCATCATGTAAATGTGGTTTATTTCTAGGTTCTCAATCCTGTTTCATTTATCTGAGCATCTGTTTTTGTGTGAACAACACTTTTGATTATTATCACTTCATAGTATATCTCAAAATCTTGAATTGTCATACCTCCAGCTTTGCTTTTTGTCAAGATTGTTTTGGCTATTTAGTGTCTTTTGTGGTTTCATACAAATGCTGAGATTGTTTTAGTTCTGTGAAAAATACTTTTGGTATGTTGGTAGAGATTGCATTGAATTTGTAGGTTGCTTTGAGTAGTATGGACATTTTAACAATATTATTTTACTCTGCGAGCATGGTATAACTTTCCATTTGTGTTGTCTTCATTTTTTTTCTTCAGTGTCTTGTAATTATCACAGTATGGGTTTTTTACCTCCTTGGTTAAGTTTATTTCTAGCTGTTTTATTCTTTTTGGTGCAATTATAAATGGGATTGTTTTCTTAATTTCTCTTTTTGCTGTTCTTAGTGTATAGAAATATAACCAATTTCTGGGTATTTTGTATTCTGCAACTTTTTACTGAGTTCATTTATTCTTAAGTTTTTTGGTGGAGTCTTTAGGCTTTTCTAAATACAGGGTCATGTCATTTGAAAATAGTGACAATTTTACTTCTTTTTACCAATTTGGGTACCTTTTGTTACTTTTTCTCGTCTGATTGCTATATCTTCTAGATTGGCCAGTCTGTTGGCATATAATTTTCCATAGTGGTATCTTAATAATCCTTTATTTTTCTTTGGTCTTAGTTGTTACTTCTTTCATTTCTGATTTTATTTATTCAAGTTCTTTTTTTCTTGATGAGTCTGGCTAAAGGTTTATCAATTTCATTCATCTTTCAAAAAGCAGCTCTTGGTTTTATTGATCTTTTGTATTTAAAAAAAAATCTCTATATCCTTTATTTCTGCTCTGATTTTTATTATTTTCTTTCTCCTTTTAACTTAGAGCGTTGTATTTTTTCTAGTTCCTTTAGATACAAGGTTAGATTGTTTATTTGAGATTTTTCTTATTTCCTAAGGTTGATCTATAAACTTCCTTCTTGGAATTCTGAGTTGGTAGGTTTTTTCCCCAGTACTTGGAATAGTTTACTCCCCTCTCTTGAGTGTTTCTGAAGAGGGGTCTGCTGTATTCTTACCCTTGTTCTTCTGTATGTAAGGTGTTTTTTCCTTAAGGCTTCTTGCAAGAATTTCTATGTTTGGTTTTCTGCAGTTTGAATAGGGTATGCTTAGGTGTAGACTTTTCTCACATTTATCCTGCTTTGTATTCTCTGAGCTTCCCAGGTGTGTGGTTTGGTGTGCGATATTAATTTTGGAAAATTCTCCATTATCTTCCTTTTCTAGCATTACAGTTACTCATACGTTATATCTGTTGGAATTGTTGCACAGTTCTTGGATGTTCTGCTTTGTTTCCTTTCTTTTTTTAATTTTTTTTTTCTCTTTACATTTCAATTTGGGAAGTTTCTATTGACCTATTTTCAAGTTTACTGATTCTGTCTTTGGTGGTGTTTAGTCTGGTGATGAGCCCACCCATGGTATCCTTTATCTTATTTGTTTTATTTTCCCAGCTTTTATTTATATTTTGTGCTTTAAAAAGCTTGGCGATTTAAGTTTTTGCTTAGATTTTAGAATAAAAATAATATCTGTAATGAAGGAATGTTTAGAATGGGTAATTCCCCTCATCATATTTCTAGGAGAAATGAGAATTGTAAGAATTA
This sequence comes from Ailuropoda melanoleuca, assembly GCF_002007445.2. Classification (NCBI taxonomy): domain Eukaryota; kingdom Metazoa; phylum Chordata; class Mammalia; order Carnivora; family Ursidae; genus Ailuropoda; species Ailuropoda melanoleuca. The sequence continues at coordinate 5,836,216 of NC_048236.1, forward strand.
TACCTCAGTTTCATTTTAGGAAATACTCTTTTTCATAGGCTGTACTAAGGTCTGTAACAATAGGAAGAGCATTATGAAAAGGAAAAATATACCTGTATGTGCAAAAAAGTTAAAAAATTCAGATCGTAATTCTTACCACTCTCATAATTATCTCACTCATAAATTGAAAGTGACACAGTAAATCAGTGATGAGACAAAGGTTACGGTGAACTATGACCATGGTATAGCACAGAACTATGTTTAGTGTATATATTTTTTTCATTTACATTTGCTAGAAATAAATTGGCCTTTTAATTACACTGATGAGGTTTGTTCCAGAATTTTTACATGTTTCAAAACAGTGTACAAAATTGTGCCTATCCAGTAGTGGTGTAGGGTTTTTCTTTCTTCCTTTTTTTTTTTTTTTTAATTTTTTTTATTTGTCACTTCTATTGCTGAGAATACCGTGAATGTTGTAAGCGCTGTTCTGCTTTTCTTAAGCTTTCTTTAGTTTTGGCTGCTCCAATTTTTTCCTATATAATTCTTTGTGTTCCAATTTCTGCTTTTACTCTTTTTGTCTTTCATCTTTGTGTGAGCTAGTAAGGTTGTTGGAAAGCTTGCTGTTTTTATGTCCATTAGGGTTTTCAGCATGTTATATATCAGTGCTACGGTGGTCTAATTCCAGTATTCATGGAGATTTTTTACAGACTGCCTAATGTAATTGTCAGGATTTTATTAATATTCTTCTCAAACTAAGAATATATTCATTATTCCAGCAGTGCGTAGTACCTTCTCTCCAACCTAAGATTGAGAACTGGATATACACCTGGATATCTGCTTAAAAAGGGGCTCTTCAGTTCTTTGGAATTGTGTTGGTTCAGTGACATCTGAGATTTCTCATTTTCTTCTGAAAGCATCACCTCTTTCTGACTGCATGTTTTCGGCCAAAAGTTTAGCAGTCCTGTGATCACTGTTTATGTTAGTGTTATATTTTTCTCCAGAAACTATACAAGCCGGTAGGCTAGCTGAGCATGAGACAAAGCTAATCCTCTTGCAGTATGCATAAGAATAAAAGCCTTCATTAGATATTATTTATGTTCTGCTCTCAGTGGTATGGCATAAAGCCATTGATAAAACTTACTAATATTTTAAGGAGTTCACCAACCCCATGGAAATGTTATTTCATATATAAACCCGAGGGAAGTGTTGTTAATTTGCTTTCTGATGAATGCTCTTAATCCAAGAAATTTCCTATAAATTCAGTGCGGAGCAGTCTTTAGGTACTCCTGTTCTTTGAGATACCTTCACTGTTGAAAAGGTCAGGAACTATTTTACAAATTTCTGGTCCATATATCACTTTGCAATGCTTTCCAAACCAGAACTCTCCAAAAATCTTAACTCTGCACACCAATTGTATGTGAAGCCAAGAGGCCTCAAGTTCATCCTTTCCTGGATCAAAATCTAGGTTATCACTTGGAGGAAGAGTATGGAAGATGCCAGCACTGATCATTTTTACTTTGTCATAATACACTGATTTGACAAATTACCCCATAATTACTTGAAACATACTCAGTTAGTTCATTCAGTGTTATTCTTTTAATTTTGTTGGTCTTTGAGGCTGAAACTGAGTCCATGAAATTAAACAGTATACAACACCGATGCAACTCTGACAGAAAAGCTCTTGTTCATTTGAAGTGTCATCTTTGAGCAGGGACAAGGCTCGCCCCTTTGCCTGTTGCCCCTGCTGTGGAACTGTCAGGAGCCCTGGGAGCATTTCTGCCGATGTGCTGTCCATACTGACTGCTTTCTCTGAGGCCCAGATGGTGGTGCTGGCAGCTTCCATTAGTGGTGATTACCAGGACACCTCCACAGCCTTGGTGCTTAGGAGGGCTGCTTGCACAGAATGGGCAATGACAGAGGGCGGAGGTGAGGATAGGTGCAGAGAGCTTTTACCCCTTTGTGCCTTCCCCCTTGTCCTGACACAGTTCCCCCCTCCTGAGCACCGGGGACCTTCTTGCTGCCTGTCAACTCCTCAGGGCCATATTTCAGTGCTGGTCCCTGCCCCACATGGAGCTCCAGGAGCTGGGGGAGGAGAGGGTTGAAAAAGTTGTTGATTCTGGGCAGAAAGTCTGGTGGAAGGGAGCCTGAAGTTTAGAAAACTGAGGCAAGGTCTCGGGGCTGTGGTTGCTGAGCGTGCCACTTGTCCCTTCAGTTTAGGTCACCAGCCAGCTGGCCAGCATCTCAGTGGCTGCTGCCTGTGCACCCTACCTTGCCTGGAACCTCCTTCTGAGGTGCTGCCACTGCGGATCCCCTCTGAGACACCACCTTTGCTGTGGCACCCACTTTTCCCTTTCAGCACTGACCCTTCATTTTCCGGGGCAGTGACCTGCCACCCTGGCATCCTTTATTTCCGTTAGTATTTTTGATTTCTTTCATTTCCTTTTGATTTTAGAGTTTCCGTCTGCTTACCTTACCCATCTGTTCTTGCTTGCTGTCTTTTTTCCCCCATTATCACCCTTAACATATTAATCATAGTTATCCTAAATTTCCTGTCTGATTCCAAAATATGTATTATATTTGAGTCTGTCTCTGATGCTTGCTTTGTCTTTGTGTTTTTTTCTTGCCTTTTAAAAGCGTGATGTGTAATTTTTTGTTGAAAGTTGGACATTATGTATTCGGAAATAGGAGCTGAGATAAACAGATACTGACTGTGATATTTTATGTTAGCCTGTCCAAGAGTTGTATTGTGTTTAATATTTGCTCTAGGTGTAGGTGCCAGAGGCTTCACTTTTTCAGAGTCCTTTTTTGTCTTCCTGGCTGTCTTTGGGTTTTCCTAAGAACTCCTCCTCAGATGGAATTTATACCATGCAATAACTCTTTCAGCAGTACTGGAGTCTCACTTGCGTGGTCAAAAGGTATAGGAGAAAGGAAGCATCCTATAATCTTAAAATTAAATCTCAAACTTTTAGTGGGTTTGTGTTGTGGGACTGTAACCTTGGCTAGTCTGAGACAGAAAGGTAAGTAGGGACTAGAATCAGAGAAATGACCTTATTACCACATATGGGATATGGCCCGGTAAAGTCTTTTCTGTAGAGATTAAATCTTTGTTACGGTGAATGCTCTGGTTTCTGGTTATTTCACAGTGACTTCTTTTAGCTTCTCCTTGCCAGAAGCACAAGAAGATTTTTATGGGTTCTTAACTCTGAGAATCTGGTGGGGTTCCTGGAAGTACAACCCATGAGAATGGGCAACTCTCCTGTGATGCTATTCCACGTTAAGCCTGTAGTAGTTCATCAAAAATACCATTTAGGTGTTAGCAGTGGATTAACTTTCTGCCCCCAAAATACGTCTAAGTTCTAAGCCTTGGTATAGATGAATGTGATGTTATTTGGAAATGAAGTCTTTGCAGATGTAACTAAGGATCTTAAGATAATACTGCCCTGGATTTAGGACTGAGCACAAATCCAGTGAGCAGTGTTCTTATTAAGAGTAAGGGGAGGGAGACTTGAGACACACAGAAGGGCAAGGTCATGTGCAGATGGAGGCAGAGGTTGGAATTATGCAAGCTAAGGAATGCCAGAGATTTCTGTCAGCCTCCAGAAGCCAAGGCAGAGTTGAAGCAATTCTTTCTCACAGTCTTCAGAAAGATCTAACCCTGCTGATACTTTGATTTTGTACTCTGGCCTCCAGAGCTATAAATGTGAAAAGAATAAAGTTTATTGTTTTAAGTCACCTAGTTTGTGATTGTTACGACAGCCCTGGGATATTAATATAATGTTCTTATCAGTTTATAGTTCCACTTGTTTGTATTTGAGGTGATCTAGTAGTTCTTGGCTTCGACTTCTGGTTATGTCTGTCTCTCCATATCTTGAGCTGGCAGTTTGCCTTGTGTGTTCGTTTCTCTGATGGGTCCAGGGAAAGTCAATGACTTTCAGTTTGTTTAGTCTTTTTCTTATTGTGGAGTGGGAGTAATAGCTTCTAAGTTTTTCACGTGTTTGAGCTGAAACTGCAAGTCCAGTATTTTGTTTGGCATTTTATACTCTTATTTAGTGATTAACACATGCATTATTAGCTTTTACAAATCTAAAGTTAATTAAAAAATAGTCTATTCCTCATTCCTCCTTGCTCCCAAATACCTCCTAGAACTTTTTATCTCCTGCTTAGTCTAGACTGTTCTTAGATTTGTTGTGCAGTTGCCATCTTAGCACTTTTCTTACTCTTTGGGATTGGCTCTACTATTTCTTGGATTTCATGTCGTCTTCTCTTTTGTTTCATATTTTTTATTTTACTGGGTAATATGTAAGGTCATATGTAGGTGTTAATTTCCTCTTCCTTGCCTGTATGAAAATGTTATACCCTACTTGCCTGCTGATTTGGCTGAGTGTGGAATTCATTTTCCTTTAATACTTAAGTGGCCTTGCCTTTTTATTTCTCCTGTAGAATCTGGTGTCCTCGATGAGAAGTCTTCTGATGATTCTCATTCTTTTGTAGATGAACTCTGTTTCTTTTCAGAGAGCTTTCAGGGATACATTTATCTTTGTTATGAAATGTCATCTAGATGTGAGTCCTTTTTTGTTATTGTACTGGATTTTCATAGACCTCTTTGTATTTGAAGATTTGTTTCATTTAGCTTTGGCGTATTTTCTTGGGTTATTTCATTGTCAATTCTCTATTTCGCTCTTTTTTTCTAGAATTGTTAATTGGATGTTGAATTGTCTGGATTGATATCAGTCTTTTGTATTTTCTTTATGCCTTTTTGCTTTACCTTTTCTGGAAAACTTCCTTGGATTTGTCTCCACCTCTCAAAAAGAAAAAAAAAAGTTAATGTGACATGTTGGAAGATACAGATTTCTTTTTTTTTCTTTTTTTAAGGATTTTATTTATTTATTTATTTATTTATTTGAGAGAGAGAGAGAACAAGCACTAGCACAGGCAGCAGTGGGGGGGGGAAGAAGCAGGCCCCCTGCTGAGCAAGGAGCCCCCAGATGCGGGGCTGGATCCCAGCACCCTGGGATCATGACCTGGGATCATGAAGGCAGGTGCTTAACCGACTGAGCCACCCAGGTGCCCCAGAAGATACAGATTTCTCAACCCTTTTTATTTTCTCTTTTTTTTTTCATAGCATTCTGTTCTGATCTTATGAATTTTGTTATATCTCTTGAGGATACAAATTTGTACATGTTTAAAAGTTTTATTTTGAAATGGTAAATTGTAGAAATAAGTACAATACAAAGACATTTTTCCTGACTGATAGTCTTTCTCCTGAATATTTTAGTGTGTATTTTCTATAAACCAGGATCTTCTACTTAATTACAATCTAACCATAGAGTTAAAAAATTAACATTTATTTATACATGTCTGAACTCATGATTTCTTACTTTATTCAATGGGATATATTCTGTTACTGTCATTGTTTATTTTGATGCTCAAATTGTCCTGATTTGGCCAGTAGGAGCCTTTTTTTTATCACTTCTCTCTGTCCTTTGGCATCACCTTATCTTTAACTTCCTTGCTTTGCGGCACAGTACTGTGTCCCAGGCTTATCTTGTACTTTTCCTGCCTTAGTGGCGGAATTGCCTGTGTTCCCAAGGATTCCTAGTTCTTTTTAGTAGTAAGGGGTGTTTTTAAGATCTCAGCATTAGGTATGCTTATCGCCATTAGACTGTTGCTCGTCTTAGGCCCTTTCAGTGGATAGAGCTGGGTGTGTGTGTGTGTGTTTTATTTATGTGTATATCTATGTTTTGAAAACTTTAAGTTCATGGTGATACTTCTCATTTAGTATCACATTATTGAATCTAGCTTTTTCTCCTTTATATTAGCAACTCCCTTCTCTGACACAGAGACACTTGGCTTCCATTATCCTTAATATATTTACTTATTTGATCAGTCCCTTGGATGTAGCTAGTCTTCCATCCTCGCACAAAACCCTGTTCTCCTTGGGCTATTAGTCCTCATTTTAGATTGCCTTTACCCTTCCGTAACTCTGCATGGAAATCTGCCACCCACCCCCTAACAACATTTGGCCTTTGGTATTCCTTACCAAGCTACCCCTCAGCTTGGATGCCCTCTCCACTGTGCTTAGGGTCTGAAACACCATGTCAGGTTGCCTCTACATGGATGCCCTCCTCACCTTGCGTTAGACTGCTGATATGCTGTACTAGGAAAACCCCCATATGTGAATGCTCTCCATATGTGGATAGCTTGACTCCTGCTTCTACCCCATTCCAATTTTGGATACCTCACATCAGACTCCTCCTCTGTACCCCACCCCCAACCTCCTCCCCTCTTTTTCCCACTGTGCTCTTCCATACATAAATGGCTTTAGGACTCAATTGTTTTGGAGGGTAGAAGCGGGGAGGTGGGTGTATGTTTCATCCAGGAGTAATTTTTCATTTTATTATGATTTTTCATGATTAACTATTGTCTGTTCCTATTTATGAATAAATAATAAATAATAAGCTGGGGACACTATTTAATAGGACTTAGTGTTTTATTTTACAGTTATCAGGTGGGGAGCTGCTCATTGCTGTGGAGACCTCTAAATTCTGGAAATCAGTAGTCATTTCTCTAAGAAACCAGCGCTCATCCATAGGAGCCATACTAGTTTCTCCAAACTGTGTGTGTGTGGGTGGGGGGGGAGGCAGGGGAGGTGGAGGGAGGGGACTAACCCTTTAGTTTTTGGCCTTCAGAGAAAAATGCCTGCCTATATAGCATTATTGTCTTAGAACTATTGTGGTTGATAATGTTAGCTCTTCCATGTAGAGATAATTCCCCTACTTTCAGTTTTTCATTTTCCCATAAGCCCTCCTTTTCTGAATTTCTAGCTTTTATGGGATGCTCCAGAGCAATTTGATGCCTGTTATAGTTCCTGAAATTCTCTGGGCTTTCTGTTCCTGGCTTTATCAGTTATGGGTCCGTTTTTATAAATTTGAAAAATTTCTTTTTGGCTTTCTTCTCAGGTTGGGATTTTCAGCTACAAGTAGAAATCCTATCTAAAATTTAATTAGAAGTTAAGAGAAAACTGAGACCCTTGGGTGGCGCAGTCGGTTAAGTATCCAACCCTTGGTTTCAGCTCAGGTCGTGATCTCAGGGTTGTGAGATCGATCCCTGAGTTGGGCTTTATGCTCAGTGTGGAGTTGGCTTCACATTCTCTCTCCCTCTCTCTCTGACCCTCCCGCTCATGCATGTGCTTTCTCTCTTTCTCTCTCAAATAAATAAATAAATCTTAAAAAAAAAAGTTAAGAAAAAACTACTTCTGTAACAAGAAAACTAATGGTATTGTAGCTCAGGGGTTGGTTCATATAGTAGTTTGATAAATTTAGCAAAGATCTAGGTCATTTTCATCTTTCTTCTCTTCCATCATAATCTTTTTCTTGTCTTAAGAAGGGATTGAGACAATCTCTTCATCTTTTTCTTGTCTTAAATAGTTACAGCAGTTTTAGGCATTACATTCTCACTGAAGAATATCTGAAATTAGTTATAGCAGTTTTGGGCATTACATTCTCACTGAGGAATATCTAAAGTCTGCAGGAAGACATTTTTTTCCTTGTGTTTTGTTTTTAAGGTTGGATAAAACTTTCCTTGAACCCTTGCTCGTATCTTATTGGTAGAATCCATCCATCACATGTGTATTTGAAAACCAGTCTGTGCATGCATGTGTGTGTGCATGTGTGTTTGTGTGAAATTACTATAAATAAATAGTCTTTAGTAAATAAACTATCTTTAGACCGTTTCTTCTTTGTCCAGCAGCATTAGATATCCAGGGCCTTTTCAGAGTACACATTTAAGCAAGATTCACCAAGATGACTTGACTGTACCTTAGTATTTGAAAAGCTCTGGTCTGGACTAGTAAAGATTTAACCCTCTGGGAATGAGGGCAGCTGCATTTGTAAAAGTACAAGATCTCAAAATACCTGAACAAAATTAGGGTTCGATAAGAAAGGAAGAAGGAGGTGGGGAGTCAGTGTAGGAATGGCTTTTGGTTTGGCAACCAGCAATGCCTGCCCATAATCCTTTTCCCTTTTTTTTGCTTGTAGCTCTGTGTGTGTGTGTGTGTGTGTGTGTGTTTGTGCTTTTTTAAAAGTCATTCTTATAGGAGGAAGAAAAGATGAATGGAGATATGGTTAGTCTGCCATCTTGAATAGGAAATCTGTTATTGCTTTTCTTGTATTGAGCCCTTTAAAATATTAATAGTATGCATATATGATGTCCTGGAATCTAAAATTCTGTACTTAAAGGCGGTAAAATAGATCCTTACTGATCTTTACTTCAGGGTGTATTCATTCTCTGTTTTCCAGTAACAGTATTGCCATAAACTTAGAAGCTTAAAACAGCACACAGTTTACTACCTCACAGGTTTTGTGATTCAGTAAGTCTGGGTGTGACTGACTAGATACTATGCAAGGCTGCAATGAAGGTGTTGGCCAAGTCTGTGCTCTCAGCTGGGGAAGGGTCTGCTTCCAAGCTTACGTGCTGGTTGGCATCATTTAGTTCTCTGTGGGCTGTTGGACTGATGGCCTCAATTTTTTGCTGGCTGTCAGCCAGGACCTTCATCAGTTTTTCGATAGGCCGGCTCACAGCAAAGCAGCTTGCATCTTCAAAGCCAGCAAGTGCGAGTTTCCTAGCAAGATGGACATTATAATCTTACGTAGTCATATACAGTCTATCATCTTTGTCGTATTCTGTTGGTTAGAAGTCAGTCATAAGTCATGTCCCTGTCAAGGAGAGGGAATTGCACAAAGCTATGAATATCAGGAGATGGGGATCATAGGGACCACTATAAAGATCATCTGTCACCAGCAATATATACGTCTGACTGTAGGAACAACTGATAGCATGAATTGTACATTGTATTGAGGTTTCAGCTTAAAATTTGTACTGTGTTTTATATGAAGGCAGTCAAGAAATTTGGTAGCCAAATATTTAAAATCATCAAAGTAAGCCTTGATTATGTCTTTGTAATATTATTGTTGTTAACCAGGCTTCTTAGTTTTAAATTTATTAATATGGTTAATTGTATTTCATGAATTAAGTTTCAGACATTATTTATTTTTTTTTAGTTGACTATATTGTGGAGTATGACTACGATGCTGTACATGACGATGAATTAACTATTCGAGTTGGTGAAATCATCAGGAATGTGAAAAAACTGCAGGAGGAAGGATGGCTAGAAGGAGAACTAAATGGGAGAAGAGGAATGTTTCCTGATAATTTTGTTAAGGTAAGTACTCTCGTTTAAATTTCTAGCTGTTGCTTCATAGGATTTAATCTTTAACTTCAGAAATACATGTATTTTAAAACTAAAATGTTGAAGGTAAATTTTTTACTTTACATTTGCTGGGTGTCCTGGTGGATAATAACACTGTGTGTATGTGTGTGTACATGTGTGTTTATATATGTGTGTATGTATCTACCTGTCTGTCTTTTTAAAAAAATAAGGTACTTTGCGTTTGGGTAGCACTCTTTTATTTACGAAGTAGTTTTGCTGTGTACCTTCTCATTTGAGCCTACAAGTCTTATAAGTAGGGCGGATGATAACCTCATTTTAAATATGGTGACACATAGATGAGAGGTTTCATGGTTTACCCAATGTTGACTAGCTAAGAAGATCTAGAATTTGAAATGAAATCCAGGATAGTTGACTCAAGTTTAATTGTATATTATTACTTTTGCAGCCCCTTTGCAAATATCTTAGATTCCTCTGATAAGTTTCAGCATTGCCACAGGTATTTATCAAAGTAACAGTTTACTCTTTAACCACCAAACATTCCTTTTTTAAATATTCTAGTCACTTTTGCCAGAAAACAATCAAGATTCTTAAATCATTTACAAAATTCTCAATAGTTTAGAGAAGGAAAAAAATAAAGAATATCTGTATATTTATACTTAAAATTGTTTCCTGTATTAGTTTTCTTATACCTAGCTATATCATTGGCCTCATTAGATTATGATTATGAGTTCTTCTGGGAAGGCTAGAATGTGTCTCATTAGTTTGTTGACCTTACATAGTAATATCCACCTGCACAATGTGGATATTTAGTAAATATTTGTTCCCTGGATAATTTGTGTTTATTTTAATTATGGTTTTACCTCTAAATATGAGGTCATACTATAATATTAATTGATTTCAGAGGTGAACTAACTACACTTTACCTAACTATATTTTTATCTCTTGAAAAACCAAGAAAAGCTGTAATAGGGACTTGAACTTAGGAGGTCACTTTTGTTTTTTATTTTTTGTTTTATAAATTGACTTATTTCTTATAACCTAAAATGGAGTGTAATGCAGATACCTGGAAATTGGAGTAGAATAAGTGGATTACAACACAGTCAAGTTCCAGTTTTGTCCTTTGCTGGTGGTGTAAGTCAAACCACACACATAATTTCTCTGTTTTCTTATACTTAAAATGATATATTGATAGTCGGTATATAGTAAGGCATGACATTGACCTCTCATTTCATTTCTCTTTCTCTCTCTTTTTAAAAGGAAAGTGCCTTTTCAGAGATAATATATTGAGGTAATAGAACAGTAGTTAAAGAAAAATAAGTTAAAAGTTAAGTAGTTATATAATTCTCTTAATTCTGTGCTGATGTATTGTCCCAGTAGTGGAGATGACCTGTCACAGGACTGCATTTTGCAATACATGTTACTTTCTGTTTCAGTACAACTAACACTAGAACTTGACTTTAATGAACTGCCTGAGAATAGATGATGCAGTTTGAGGATGCTAGATAATAGAGGGAAGCATAATCTGGGATTAAAAAGTAACCACAGGGTACTAAATTAGAGTTGGAGACATCAGTATGAACTCATGTTTAGTTTATAATATGTACCAACATACATAGATATATTTAAATGTGTGTGTATTAATACTTGGGTTAATACACATACATATATTTCTCAGCTCTCTCTACTGAGACAGCCTAGAAACAGTAACACACCAGTAGCAATGACAATACCCAGTGTCCGGATTTTGGTTTCTAAATATTATTCTCCAATAAAAGGAAGCAGGGCTTCGTAGACAAATAGCTGATTCTAGGGCTGTGGCAAGGAAAATACGTGATGGAGCATCTTGTAGTACCAGAAAGTAAGGAAGTGCTCAAAAAAAATGACAAAATGATGGCCCATGTCAAAACAGCAAAGGGGCCAATCTAAAAGAGCTTCCAGTGTCCAGAGCTGGAACAATTTAAGCAACAAAATAACCTATTGATTAGATTTGATTATTACCCAGAGTGGAGCATAAATATACATAAGTCCCTGCTGATAAAGATAAATGGTTGAGTAAATAAATGGGGGGAAGGGATAAATCTCACAGAATTATTTCAAATATTTGTAGATACTTCCTTTTCCTCCATCCCCTCCCCTCCCCTCAGAAGCATCCCTCAGGGGCATCTCTCAGGAATGGGCTGGTCTAAAAAATAGATGGAAGAAGAAAATAGCAACTTTACAGTGGAGAAACCTGGCAACTACTGCCATAATCAAGTGATCAAAGCTAACATCGTCAGTGATATATTATGTTAATATCACGTATCCTCTTCATCTCGGTTGTATTTATTCTTCCTCCAAAGCCCATAATCTCAATCTAAGCAAACCCAAATTGAAGACACTCTACAAAATGCCTGACCAGGGCTGAAAAAAAATTTCAAGGTCATGAAAACCAAGAGAGGACTGAGAAACTGATGTTGACTAGAGGAGCCCAAGGAGACCTGATGACCCAAATGCATTGTAGTATCCCGGATTGGATTCTGGAACAAAAAGATAGATATTAGTGAAAAAAAACTGATGAAATCTTTATAAAGTCAGTGGTTTGTTAGTAGTAATGTACTAGTGTTAATTTCTTAGGTTTGACAGGTGTAATGTGGTTATGCAAGATAATAACATTAGGGGAACAGAGTGAAGGGGATTTGGGAACTCTGCGTACTACCTTTGTAGTGCTTTTCTGTAAGTCTAAAGTCATTCTAAAGTAAAGTTGTTACTGAAAAAATTAACCACAGGCAATCAACAGCAATAGATAGTAAGTTGGCTTTATTACTTCAGCTGTGTATATGAAGATTTAAGGGAAAGTTAGAATTTATAATTCACTGTCCCCTTGAAAATAAGCCTTTTACAACTAATCTTTGACAAAGCAGGAAAAAACATCCAGTGGAAAAAAGACAGTCTCTTCAATAAATGGTGCTGGGAAAATTGGACAGCTACATGCAAAAGAATGAAACTTGACCACTCTCTCACACCATACACAAAAATAAACTCCAAATGGATGAAAGACCTCAATGTGAGACAGGAATCCATCAAAATTCTAGAGGAGAACATAGGCAACAACTTCTATGACATCGGCCAGAGCAACCTTTTTCACGACACATCTCCAAAGGCAAGAGAAATAAAAGATAAAATGAACTTATGGGACTTTATCAGGATAAAGAGCTTCTGCACAGCCAAGGAAACAGTCAAAAAAACTAAGAGACAGCCCACGGAATGGGAGAATATATTTGCAAAGGACACCACAGATAAAGGACTGGTATCCAAGATCTACAAAGAACTTCTCAAACTCAATACACGAGAAACAAATAAACAAATCATAAAATGGGCAGAAGATATGAACAGACACTTTTCCAATGAAGACATACAAATGGCTAACAGACACATGAAAAAATGTTCAAAATCATTAGCCATCAGGGAAATTCAAATCAAAACCACACTGAGATACCACCTTACGCCAGTTAGAATGGCAAAGATAGACAAGGCAAGAAACAACAATTGTTGGAGAGGATGTGGAGAAAGGGGAACCCTCTTACACTGTTGGTGGGAATGCAAGTTGGTACAGCCACTTTGGAAAACAGTGTGGAGGTCCCTCAGAAAGTTAAAAATAGAGCTACCCCGTGATCCAGCAATTGCACTACTGGGTGGTATTTACCCCAAAGATACAGACGTAGTGAAGAGAAGGGCCATATGCACCCCAGTGTTCATAGCAGCATTGACCACAATAGCTAAATTGTGGAAGGAGCTGAGATGCCTTTCAACAGATGAATGGATAAAGAAGATGTGGTCCATATACAATGGAATATTTTTTTTTTAAAAGATTTTATTTATTTATTTGACAGAGATAGAGACAGCCAACGAGAGGGGGAACACAAGCAGGGGGAGTGGGAGAGGAAGAAGCAGGCTCATAGCAGAGGAGCCTGATGTGGGGCTCGATCCCATAATGCTGGGATCACACCCTGAGCCGAAGGCAGACGCTTAACCGCTGTGCCACTCAGGTGCCCCCATATACAATGGAATATTACTTAGCCATCAGAAAGAATGATTACCCAACATTTGCAGCAATGTGGATGGGACTGGAGGAGATTATGCTAAGTTAAATAAGTCAAGCAGAGAAAGACAATTATCATATGGTTTCACTCATTTATAGAACATAAATAGCAGGGAGATCAGTAGGAGAAGGAAGGGAAGAATGAATGGGGGGTAAACAGAAGGGGGAATGAACCAGGAGAGACTATGGACTCTGGGAAACAAACTGAGGGCTTCAGAGGGGAGGGGGTGGGGGATTGGGACAGGCCGGTGATGGGTATTAAGGAGGGCACATATTGCATGGTGCACTGGTGTTACACACAAACAATGAATCATGGAACACTACATCAAAAACTAAGGATGTACTGTATGGTGACTAACTTAATAAAAAATTAAAAAAAAATAAGTCTTTTATGCTTAAAATATGGTTACATTAAGGTACATAGGTTGTTTTGTAAATGTAAGACCATGGAGTGGATGGTAGAGCTAACTAGGCTTCCTCTAAAAGACTGACATCCCTGTTATTATTTCAGATAGCTGTATTGAAGAGCATTGATATTCCAGTTGGGCTGGAAGATGGCTAGAAAGGTCAAATAATTTTTGCAGCTTATTGAAAAAAAACCTTTATGGACACTAAATTTGTTTTGTGACAAACTGTTCATTTCATTGTCCCTTTGCAGTGTTATTTCATCTTTAGAGGATTTAATAAATAGTTTAAAAGAAAATAGAACAAGGATCCATGACCTTATTTATAGAATGTTATCGTTTTGGCATTTTTGCTTTAAAGTATTACTTTCATTGTAGAACATTACAAATAAAATTGAGTTTTGTCACCTCCTTACCATTTCTCTCTCCTTCCAAACTCCATATTCTGAAATTTTATGTACCCTTATAATACATAGTTTTATACATATTTACCTGTGCATAAACAAATAGTATTTTGTAGGATTTAGACATGGGCATAATTGTTAGGTTGCAGCTTTTTAAAACTTAATGTGGGTTTCAATGTGATACATACCATAGTCACTTTGCCTACAACATATTTTTATAACACTGTGTAGTTAGCTCACAAATGGTTGGTAAAGAGGGGCGCCTGGGTAGCTCAGTTGAGTGTCCGACTCTTGGTTTCCACTCAGGTTATGATCTCATGGGTTGTGGGATTGAGTCCCAAGTGGAGCTCTGCACTCAGCAGGGAGTCGGCTTGAAGAGTTTTACCTCTGCCCCTCCACCCAGTTGCACACAAGCTTGTACTTGTGCTCTCCCTTTCAAATAAATAAATAAATCTTAAAAAAAATGGTAAATAGAGGAATGATGTCAGGACAATGGGAAAGTTGTGTTATTTTCTAGGTAAAGGGAGCTGTGATAAAGAGTGTAGAATTATAATTTCAGTAAGAACGGGAGAGGCTCTCGGCTGCTTGTGTAAACAGGAGTTCTTTTAGCTTTTAAGTTAAATCTTTTTTTTTTTTTAAGATTTTATTTATTTATTCCAGAGAGAGAATGAGAGAGACTGAGACCTTGCCTGTGAGAGTGTGCTAGGGGAGGAGCAGAGAGAGAGGGACAAGCCAACTCAGGGAGCCCGACGCGGGGCTTGATTTCAGATTCTGACCCGAGCTGAAACCAAGAGTCAGGTGCTTGACCAATTGAGGCACCCCTAAGTGAAACCTTTTTTTTTTTGTTAAGGTGATCATCTGTACCTGGGTATTTTCCTCAAAGTTGACAGTCCTAGCATAAAAAGTTCTATTTTTTGACTCCTGGTGCCTACCTCTCTCTTCTCTCTGTACTATCTTAACATCCATAAACCAGCCTTTCTACTTTATTGTTTCTGTGCATTTTTAATAGCTGTGGAGGAATCCATCTGTCATCTGCTTGGGGAGTCTTAAGTTATTACCCACTTATTATACATTTTCTAAGGTTTCAGTTATTGTTACTTATTTTTATTTTCATTTTCAGTGCTCTGTTTCCAAAGTTGCATAGGTCTAAATTGGTATGTCCCAAACCCTACACTTTTTTTTTTTTTTGCATAATCACTGGTATTTTAGCATTTGATTTAGTTTTCACATAATCAGTGGTATTTTAGTGTGTATGATTTTCTTTTCCCCCCAGAAGATCAGATGTTTAGGAATGTACATGTAGTTTCACAGTAGAGATTACACAGTCCTGTAGTATTTCATTCTGGATCTTTACCACATTTTATGAGGTAAAATAGGTCTAGTTTTCATTTTTTAGCTATTGAAAACAATGCTGCAATGAATATCCTTTTGTAGGTTGTATACATTGCTGAGAATTTGCTGCATCCTAGGGTATGCACACATATTCAGCTGTATTAGACATTGTCTAATTTCTCAATAATTACACCAATTTAAATTCCTACCAGTATAAAAGAGTTTCTTTCTTCCATGTTCCTATAAACATTTGATACCATCAGATTTTCTTTTCTTTTTCTTTCTAATCTTAAAGATCTATAGTAATATCCACATGTTTCAGTGTTTCATTTTTGTGATTATGAGGGAAGTTAGGCATCTTTTCACATTCATTGGCCATTTAAACTTCTTTTCTTGTGTCTAGCTTGTCCAGATATTTCTGTCCATTTTTATTGAGTTCTTGCTCATTCTCATTGTAGTACTTCTTATTGTGAATACTGTGAATTCTGTATTATGAATGCTAGTCCTTTGTCTTCCTTCTGCTTATGTGTCTTTTCTTTTTAGTAAATGCTTTTTATGGCTTGTCTGAGTATAACTTGGGAGCAGGGAGGTTTTAAAGATATTCTGTATTATCACTAGTTTTAAAGTTTTGGTTTTTCAATATAAGTCATCAGTCTCGCTTTACTTTTTGTACAGATGTGAGTTAGGCAGTAATTAAATTTTTTTTCACATAAAAAATATTGAATAGTTTACTTTTTCCTCACAGATTTGTAATGTTTAAGAATTGAGCCCAAATTGGGAAGAAACTTGATAGTTTTTAAGATCTTTCCTCATTCTCAACTTCAGTGTTTTGGACTAAAGTAGAGAGGGTCAAGTGGCTGATTTATTTGCTCGTGTAAACTTTGAGATTCAGTATCAGTGTTGTGACTTGTTGATATTTGGCATATTGGGTCTTTGTAATTGAGATGAAACAAAGTAAACACTCCTCCATTAAACAAATGCTTAGTAATTGTCTGAATTATTTTGGGGTGTGGTGAGAAGAGTTCCCGCAACTTATTTTATTGGGGGAGATAACAGCATGAAAACAGGATAAATTGCTATGCATTATTGGCTGAATGTCAAATGTGTGATAAAGATGATGGGTGCTAAAGGTTCTTGGAAAAAATATTTTTCAGAAAAGATGTTGAAAGTAACACTTGACTTGGTCTTTAAAGATAGGAAGTTAGATGAATAATTGGTGTGCTCTGTGTCTGGCAAAGGCGCAAAGTGTTTTGTGGTAAAAATAATGGACTACTTTGTTTGAATGAAAGTTTTTCTGTGGGGGTGTGTATGATGGGATTTAAGGCCAAAAGTATGGATTAAAGCCAGTGGTACCATTCATTTTGAGTATCGTGTAAAGGTATTAACTATTTAAAAGATGCTAGGGAAATCACAGGTTTTAGAGACAGGCGAGGGAAGATAGAATACTTTAATGGATTAATCTTAGAAGGAAAGGTTTTTATGAAAGTTGAGAGAGTTGAAGCTATAAAGTATAGTAATGAAGATCTGAGCTGTGCAGTGAGAATGGAAACAAAGGGATTGTTAATAGGCATAACACCTCTTATTTGTGTTAAGACTTCGCAAGTTCCCATACATTTTCTCATTTTATTCTGACATCTTTGAAAGTTAGACAGGGAATATGTCATTTATGCTCAAAGTCATACCGGTAATAGTTGGTGGGCCACGGACTTGGTAGTTGGTAGCTCTGTGATAGGCAAATGTCAGCCTATTTTTAGATGAGAAATGTTATTTTATATATTATGTGCTGGTTATTGGAGAAATGTGATCATTTTGTAACATTCTAAGAATGTTTTAAGAACATTTTAAGAATCTAAAGACAAAGTGATATGAATCTTAGCCCTTGAAATTCTCCAGTAGCATCAGCATAGTTGAAAGATGTTAGAATTACAAAATTAATTGCTTTTGATAACCTTTAGAATTGACCCTTTAAGAAGAAAATTCAAACTGCTTCCTCAAAATACAATTTTATGGAAACAACCTTTTTTTTCTCCAAAACTAAACTTGAGATTTGACGTGAGGGCATTGCAAAGACTAAAGATGGAATGGAAACATGCAGAGAATGTACAAATAATGAGATATATGGAAAATGAAGCAGGACTTGCAATGTTCATGTAAAATTATCTGTAGGTAACTTTATAAAATGGAATCAGTTTCATTCATGTTTTTCTACTGCCTCCATCCCTAGAAATGATGCTGAAAAACAAGGTTTAATAAGGAAAATAGAAGACCCAGTGTTATCATCAAGAATATATAATAACAACATTAAAATCTCAGGGGTGGCATAGCACTAGGAGTACATGCTTTTGTACAGAATTTCATGTAGTCCAGCTGGTGAGTTATGTTAAATATAAGTAAGATAAGAGCTTTCTTTATTGCGAGTAAGATTAGCATCAACTTTAGCACCAAGTAAGGGATACTTCTCAGTAAGCTGTCTTTGAAGCCTGTAGTTTTCATCAACCACATGTCTCTTCTTGCAGTAGTTATAGCAGGGTTTTCAGTTCTTTTTAGATAATGGGACTCTTCAGTATCCCTGATAAGAAACCAGATTTCCGGGGCACCTGGCTGGCTCAGTTGGTTAAGTGGCTGACTCTTGGTTTCGGCTCAGGTCATGATCTCAGGGTCCTGAGATTGAGCCCCAACTCTGGACTCCCTGCTCAGCGGGGAATCGGCTTGAGATTCTCTCCCTCTCTGTCTGCTCCTCCCCCACTCGTGTGCTTGTGCCCCCACCCCCCGAAATAAATCTTAAAAAAAAAAAAGAGAGAGAAACAGATTTCCCAGGCACTTTGTATTGAGCTGTTTTGGTAAGATCAGTGGCAGTACTGTGGCATATCCTCCCCATACCCTGCCTCTCCATTGTTTTATTCTTTTCTGTTTGCCGTATTTGTTCAAATATTTACCGAGGTTCTTTCTATGTGTTAGGACTTTTTATAGATGCTGGGGACACAATGGTGGATAAAACAGATAAGTTCACTTACCTTTATGAGTTGATTTTCTAATGGTGAGGGGAAGACAAACATGAAAAAATTGAATCAATAAGATGATAATTCTGATAGTCATGGAGTGCTTTGAAAGGAAAAGAGTTGTGGGAGTTGGAAAATGGTGTTTAATACTTTAATTTGGGTGTTCTAGGGTAGGATCTCTGAGGTGGTTTGGCCAGAAAAACCCAGAAGGGTGCAGAGGAGGTAAGGAATGAATTCCCTTTGAGAAGGGTCTTGAAATTAGAGGAAAGTAGGCGTAGGCTTAATGAGTTAGTTGTGGTTGCCAACTGCTCTACGAGAGCTGTGTCAAGAAGACAGCATGGCATTAGGAAATGAACATGGCCTTTGGAGTCAGGATGTATAGACCTCTGTTTGACTTCTCCCCCCTATTCCCCATACCCACACACATGCTTACTGTGTGTTCTTCCTTAAAGATGTTTCACTCTAGAGTATGAATTTCTTCCGGTGAGAATGTGGGGAATCCCACCTTTTGGGTTGTTGGTAGGAATTAGATTTTGAGTGTCCCAGTACTTGCAAGTAGATACATTATGGATTTATTATTTTATCCTGTTATTTTGTTTGCTCAGGAACTGCCCATCCATTTCATAAAGGAAAGTCAGAGAAGAAAAATCACCTAAGTTGTTAATTTAGTCAACAAATGGGTTCCCCCCCGCCCCTGGTGCCTATACTATACCGGGTACTGTTAAATCAAATGTTAATAATAAAATAGGTGAGTAAATTAGAACTTTCCTAATTTCTCTTCAAAAAAAGCTAATAGTTTTTTTTTTTTTTAACGTTTATTTATTTGAGAGTGTGAGAGCACTAGGGAGAGAGAGCAAGCACTAGTGTGGGGCGGAGGGAGGAGAAGCAGGCACCCTGCTGAGCAGAGCCTGACATAGGACTTGATCCCAGGTCCCTGGGATCATGACCTGGGCTGAAGGCAGATGTGTAACAGACTGAGCCACAAAGATTCCACAAAACTAGTAGTTTTTAAGGAAGGACACAAATAAAGAGGAAAGTAATTAAAATGAGAAAATATGGGACAAGCTGTTAGCTTGATTAGCCTGTTTCTCTAAACCAAATCTATAGTCTTCATGGTGGTTATGGTGGAACAGATTAATCTGTTTAAAAGTGGGCCAACTGCCTGTGAGAGGCTAGACAATAAAAAAGCTTTTAATATGTTAGGATTTGTGTAAGATCTAGCTCCTTAGGGTAAAAGCTAATTTTGATAGGTCTTTTCTACTAGAGCTGTGTCAAGAAGATAGCATGACATTAGGAAAGGAACATGGCTTTTGGAGTCAGGATGTAGATCACTTTAGAAAAGTGATCTGGTGGAAATGATTTTTTTTTTTTTTTGTTTTTTTTGTTAAACCCTTTGGAGTGGAAAAGGTAGTTCTAAGAAGATAAAGGGGCTCAACTAAAACGCCTTTGGAAAGTTATTTTAGTTATTGAGAAAGGAGAGAAAGCCAGCATTTGTCTGGACATGTTATTAAAAGCTGAGGATTTGTGTTCATGTCCTGGTAGAAGTACTGGCAGTAAAAATATTTTTAAAAAATCATAACATTGGTTGAGGACCTTGGATCTACTTTTAAACTGTATTTTACTAAAGAGAGAACCTGTGCTGAAAAAGGAAAAAATTCCAGTTTCCCACTCTGTCCAGTTTCCCACCCTGTCTCTCTTGACACTTGGAGAGGAAGGAGCTCCATGTTACTGCTGAGTGGGGTAGGAGTTGAGGCTCAGTAGTCCTCCATTGAATCCCCCTTAATGAAAATCCCCCTTAGTGCTGCCTTGTGGCCTCCACTGACAGAGAGAAGGGGGCTCATTCCCACCTGGTGGGTAGGAGAGTCCTGGCTCTCCACTTGGCCTTCTCTGACACCAGCCTGGCTGGAAAAATGGTGTAGTGGTCGTGAGTGGGTGGTCTGGTTGCAGCCTGGTGAGGGTAGAAGTCTAGGCTCCCTGCTAGTTTGATTTTTTTTTTCTCTCTGTATTATTTGACTTCAGCAGATTGGTTTTGGTCTTGCTAGGTTACCAACGGTTACCCTTTTCTTGGTCCTTCTGCTGGAGAGAGCAGGCTTTTCTTGGAGCTTTTTTCCTCTCCTCTCATGGGCGATAACAGTTGCTGGTTTCTCCAGTACTCAGTCTAGAATATGAAGCAAAAAGAAAACCTAGTGAACTCACTAACCAGGTTCTGAGGAACCTGGGCTCTCTTGGCTGGTCTATCTTCTTTTCTCCACTTTTCAGAATATTGTATTTGTTTATTTTTAATAAGTAATGTCTAAAGTTTTTAATTGTAAGTAGTGGGAAGAATAAGGAAACAGTTTATCTGTTCCATCTTTCCATGAGGGAAATCTAGATGGTGATGCATTTTTAAAAAGTTTTTATTATAATTCCGGTTAATTAACATACAGTGTTCTATTAGTTTCAGATATACAACATAGTAATATAACAGTTCCATACATTACCTTGTGCTCATCACCGGACAAATGCACTTCTTAATCTCCATAGCCTATTTGACCCATTACTCCCAAACCCCCCTCCTCTGGTAACCATCAGATAGATGGTTATGCATTTTAATAGAGATTGAAAGGCATTTCCTTAATGGTCTAAAAACTCATTATGTAGAAAGAACTTCTCCTTTGAGAAATGGTGTAGTAATAGCTAGTTTTTCATAAGAAAAGCAGTGAAATATCAGTGAAATAAGATATTAAAAGAAATTAACAAATACGTTTATTAGTTATACTTAAAGAGTATTATATTAGCAGGACAGTGTTTGTGGATAAGGGATGTTAATTTGTGAGCTTTGATTTAGCTTTCTTGTGAGCTTTATACTGATGGTATTATAGGTTATTACATGATGTTATGATAGTTTTACTTTAAAATATAAGTGGTTATATTCATAGATGTCTCAGATGTCAGTAAATGGTTTTTTATCTTTTTAAATTTAAAATGAAATTTTGATCCCTTTTGAAGAGTTCTCAGAGCTTGATAAAGTGTTTCAGACTTTTTGATATAATAAGGAACAAGGAAACAAGTTATTAACATTTAAGTATTTTTGGGAGCTGGTGTATTTTTTTCTTTATTTTGACTTAAATTTCTAGCAGTTTTTTTCTCATTTAGAAAAAGATTTAAATCACTGAATTTAAAAAAAAAAAATTTTTTTAATTTATTAATTGACAGAGCGAGTGAGCAGCAGCAGAGGGAGAGGGAGAAGCAAATTCCCTGCTGAGCAGGGAGCCCCATGCAGGAGTTGATCCCAGGCCCCCGGGATCATGACCTGAGTGGAAGGTAGACACTTAACTGACTGAGCCACCCAGGCACCCCTCATTGAATCTTTTTTTTTTTTTTTTTAAATAGGGGGTTTGACAACTTATCTTGCATTTAAGGATGTTTGTCATTTTATGTCTATATTCCATGGGTTAAATGGTTAAGCAGACATTAAGTCTTTAAGTGTGTTTAAAAACTTTTAAAAAGTGTGTTTGATTTCTTTTATTATTTGAAACACATTAGATGAGAAAACAACTGTAGATCTCAGAATACTAAATGGAAGACAACTTTACTTAGTGGGAATTACAAAAAACAACAGTAGATAAAACGTCAAAGTTTTATGTAGTTACTTATGATACATTGTAGTACGTATTTTGTTACATACTGTAAAACATTGAGTATACACTCTGATTAAGAGCAACTTGTTCTGTGACTTGGGATATTTTTGATAATCTTTTGAATCCTATGTAGGCCGTATTCACTGTGTTAAAGGAAGTGTTCAGTACAGGTAATGCTAGAAAAGCTGTGTAAGGATTTAGATGTAGTAATGTGTGTTCGTACAACTGAGGTCTTTCTTTGAATGCTCTGAAACAAACTGACTTGTAGCACTGTTATTTGTGAGCACATCAAATTTTTTATTGAAATCACTGAAATAATACATGTTGAAACAAAATTCAGGGAATATGAAGTGGCTATTGTGAAAAGTACATTTCTTTCCTTATAACCCTCCTCCAACCTCCTTCCACATCTAGGAATGTGGTAGATACTGTACAGACTGTTATCTATAGAAAAATCTTTTTAACTGAATCATTCATACCCTCTTCCCCCTTTATATCCTATATTTAAACCGTAAATTTAAATTTAAGACATCATTATATAAATCATGTTAATGTTTACCTACCTGGAAAGTTAAATTCTGATTTTTCCCCTTAAGGAGTTAATAAATTTTGTTTCTGCTAAGATATTTCAAATTGTAGAAATAATCGAAGCCTGGAAAGTTTGAGTGGCAGAAACTGGGCTTCTGGGATTATTTTCTGATCTTGCAAATTTTGGATCAGCTTTCATTGCCTGCTTGATAATGTTATCTCTGGCCTTAAGGAGCCTAGCAGCTTTGGGAGAAGGATCTCCCTGTAGGTCTGATGTCTTTTGAGATGTAGATATATTAGCCCTCATTACCTGCTGTAATCTCTTCATCCTAGAACTGTAAGCACAAATAGGATTTTTAAATCCATATAACTAGTATGAAAAATGTGACTATTATAAATTACTGGGGTGTTTTCAATCAGTATAGTATGTCTGCGTTCTTTATTTAGTGTTTTTCCCACTGTACTTCACTTGGCTCTCATTAACATTCTTGTGATGGAAAAAGAGAAAGGAGTAGGATTCCATTGACAATGAATGTACATAACTTTTTCTCTCTCTTTTCCTGCTTTTGCGTTTTCCAGTGGGGGAGGGGCAGTTGCAATAGGAAGGCCCTTTGTCCAAGTTGGAGAGACAGCAGTTATGTGGAGAATAGCATATTTGGGGGAGAGAATACATTTAGAAACTTTCAAAATAGTCCTGTTATATCTGTTACTGTTTTCCCTCATGGTTTTGATATGCCGGCACTCAGAAGGTATGTACTGATTTCACGTTAAGGAGATTTTCTCCTGTTGGTCCTTTCACTTTGGACTTAAAGGTTTTTTGCTACTCTCTCATTTAATTTAGACATAAAAATGAAAATCGAATGACTTGAAGTAGATGATTCCTTATATATTATTACTTCTAAAAAACAAAATAAAAACTTTAGGAATAGGGTAAACCATTTTTGTTAGGTTGAAAACCTCATTTTTCAAGTGTGGGTCTAATGGATATAGCCAAAGCTAAAACAGTGGACATATTAAATAAACATTTAATTCTGCTTATATTCATACATCTTTAGTAATATCACTTTTTTCATATTTTCTGATTTATGTTTCTGTAAAGTTGGAGCTTCTAGTTTTACATAACACTTTTGGAAATCCTTAACGTTATAAGTGTATTCCTTAAATTTTAATTAGCATAAGAAGAACTGACTCAGTTTAGGATGACATCTTTTTCGTTTGAGAAACAAAAAAAAGACTGTTTTGCCCTTTAATCTGGTTTTTATTATTCTTTGTGATGTTTATTTAATTCTGTGATATGGAAATTAATTGCTTTTTTCAGATTATTATCATGCACTGGCTATAATTAGATAACTGAATTATTATGAAGATATATTAAAACATGAAGAAGTGGTTTGTGAATTTGATTGGTCATCTTTTAAGTTGTTTTTGGTTAGTGCAGAGTTAAGTGTCTTTGATTATCTTAATAGATGAAGAATAACTATATCCTTTCCAAACTTTTTAGCTCCCTCTCATTTGCTTATATTTCTTACCTCCCTCTAGATTGCCTCTTCTTACTCATTATGTATGAAACAAGTTAGTGTAGTTGCATTTTATTTATATGGAGATTATCCACATTGTCTTTTTCTTGGCCAGTTTTGCATTGATATTACCTATTTTGTAGGAGGTTTTTCTCATTTGTAGGACGAAATTCAAAATTTTTCTGAGTTGGTTGTCAGTACATGATACTCTCCAAGTGAGGATTCTTTTTTACTGGATTTCCTGGAGTCATTTTCAAAGTTAAGAAAGGAAGTGAAGTTGGTAGAAAGTAGATACTACTATGTTGATAGTTTATTTACTGACTGATGAGGTAAAAGGAAGTAAAGGGCAGAAGAAGGGAGCAACACTGGACACTTTAGTAACGCTTCATAGGAGTCAGTCAGATTTGCTGTTGAAGAGAATAGCCCAAAGAGTAATTTGGAGGCACTGTGGTTGGTGAGTGAGTGAGTGTGTGTATCTGGTGGTAGATTGTAGCCGGAAGAGGTTCCAGAGGAAGAGGAGGTGGAGCTCAAAGCAAACGTCATTTGCATGTTTACTAAAGCCTTGAGGTCGCTTGATGCTTGTGATTAAACATCTTACTTGGCACTGTGTATTTGGGAGGTTGTAAACCTGAGTCGTCTTTATTCAGAGTAGACTATATATTTCTAATTTATATTTCCCCTTTCCTTTTATGTTTTGTGCCCTCAGAAGATTTATTATATCTAATATTCTTAGATATGATTATGTCTCTGAGAATATTGAAGGTCCTTAAAATGTTTCTAGGTCATGAGCAATACGTTCTAAGTTTTTTGTTTTTGTTTTTTTTAGAAACAAGAAGCATTGTCTCAATATATCCTACTTATTCATGTGGTAAATTTTTATTAAAAGGTAACACAAGTATCCAAAGCTACATAGCCAGTGAACAGGATAGAATCAAGACTTATACCCAGGTCTTCTGTCTCCTGAACCTGTACTCTTAATCACATTTGGTCAAATTGGAGTTACTTTCCTAGAGGAACAAAATTGGAATGTCAAGCCAAGTTCTTGTCCCTATATTAGAAGACAGCAGCTCTCAAAGATATGACTTTCAGTTTTTTAAAATGTGGGCAGCTCATGAGACAGAAGAATTCAAAATGAATACTTTTTAGCATGTTGAAGTTGTAAGTACTATTCTTTACAAAGATTTTATGCTTTTATTAGTTTGAAAAATACTTACTGCAGTCTGAAAACCTCATATCCCATATGTTAATAGCAAATTGGAGTATTTTTCCTTAAGTGCATCACCAGTAAAAATGAAGCAGCCCATTTTGTGAAATAGTTTGTATTTTCCATGGTTTATGTTTTAATGACTTTTCACAGTTCTTGACCAATGTAATAGTTCTCCCAAAATGAAAAGCCTTTTTTCTCATTGTAAGATGATACAATTGTTAAAAACAAAGCAACATGAAACAATTCTGAACAGTATAAAGAAGTGAAAATTGTCTGAAATCCTACCAGCTAGAGAGTAACAACTGGTTAACCTTGTGGTAGATGTAAACACCTAGAGATACAAATTCTTTGTTAACCTTGTATGTGGAAAATATCTTCTGGTTAGTGATTTGCTTTTATAATGGTTACTTTTAATGAACAGAAATATTTAAATTTTATTATCAAATGTGTGAGGTGTAGGAATCCAGTTTTCTCCCCTAAATATGGAACATTAGTTTTATGAACATCATATGTTTTTCTTTGCTTTTTATCTAAGTCAAGCTTTTCTGTTTATGGACTGTTTTGTTTCATTTATTGCTATGTCTGTTTTTATGCCAGTACCATACTGTCTAATTTATAGTATCATATAATTTTTCTTTATATCTTATTAAAAGGAAAGCCCCCTCACTTTGTTTTCCCTGAAGTATTCTGGCTGTTCTTGGTATTTTGGTCTATGCAAATTTAAAACCGGTTTATTGCTGTCCCAAATCTGTGGTACAGTTGTTAGGATTGCATTGCATCATTGCATCAATTTTAGGGAGAATCGATATCCTTAAAATAATTGAACTTTTAATCACTGAACATGGTATGATTTCCCGTTTGTCTTGTTTTAATTTCATACTTCTTTTCATGAAGGTTTTATTAAAAAGATTTATTTATTTATTTATTTATTTATTTATTTATTTATTTATTTATTTATTTTAGAGAGAGAGAGAAAGAGAGTGCGAACAAACAAGGGGAGGGACAGAGGGAGAGGTAGAGAGAATCTCAAGCAGATTCAAGCCAGACTTGGGGCTCGACCCCATGACCATGAGATCACGACCTGAGCTGAAATTAAGATTTGGATGCTCAATGCACTGAGCCACCCAGGCACCCCTTCTTTTCATGAAGGTTTGCATATCTTCTGTTAGACCAATGACTTAGAACAGGGTTCAGCAAACTATAGCCCACAGGCCAAATCTGAACATCACCTGTTTTTATAACACCAATGAGCTGACAATGCTAGTTATGAATATTATAAATAGCTGGAAGAAATCAGAAGAACAGCATTTACTGTCATGTAAAAATTATATGAAATTGAAATTTTAATGTCCATAAATAAAATTTTTTGGAGCATAGCTGTGTTCATTCATTTAAGTATTTAACTGTTTTTGCACTACAAATGGTAGGGTTCATTTTTCGAGTAGAGATTATATGGTCCACAAATCTAAAATATTTTACTATCTGGCCCTTTATAGAAAAAGTTTGCCTACCCTGATTTAGAATTATTGTTTGTTTCATTGTTTATATATCTCAGAGTTTCTTTGTATCTTGGGGTGGAGATGGTGTTTCAGCCTGGCTTTCTTTACCTCTGTCTCCAATTCTGGTAAGACTTAGACTCATAAGTCACTTTACCAAAGTGTGTTGTATTCTTTAGGTATGTGGGGGCAGAGAAAAATTTGCTGTCATGTTTTATATAATAATCACTGTACCTGTTGTTGGGTATTTTACATTTGAGGATTTAATTTAATAAAATAGAACTTAATTTACCTATTTATTGATTTCCCCTTTTATAGGAAATTAAGAGAGACACAGAATCCAAGGATGACAGTTTGCCCATTAAACGGGAAAGACATGGGAATGTAGCAAGTCTTGTACAACGAATAAGCACCTATGGACTTCCAGTTGGAGGAATTCAACCACATCCACAAACCAAAAACATTAAGAAGAGTATGTAAATAATTTCTTTCCTGTTTAAATCAAAGTAAAGGATGTTTTATAACTGTTCATAAGTTATGTGAAGAAAAATTAGCTTAATGTTTTGTAGTGAACTGCAGAAACTTCCTACATATTCACATGTTACTAGTTATTGGCCCTTGTAGTCATTCTTCATAAAGTAATTGAGCATGACCTGCTGGAATTATTTATAGGAATTAGAAATTAAAATATGAGGCTTTGTTTTCTTATTAGCCTTACAGGTTCTGTTGAATAGTTGATGCTTTGCCTTAAATTTATTTTAATACCATTTATATATTTATACCATAAATAAAATTTATTTTTTGCTAAGATGTCTGCTCATCTTTAAGCAGTATAGATGCATGCATTTTGATAGTATGTTTTCTTCATTGGTTAGACACCTAACATAGACATTCAGTTTTCCGAGGTGATTGTCCCAGCAGAGTCCTTTTAGGTATTTAGTACTCTATAAATATGTTAGAACATTTTAGCATAGAGGGAAAGCACCACATTTGAAATCAGATGTGAATTTGAGTCCATCTTAGGACCTTAGATCATTTAATCTCTTGAGTTTTATTTTGCTGCTGGTGAGAAAGGGGTAAAAAAGGCAGGTAGTTTTGCTGTTTTCAAAAAGCTTTTACAGTATTGGGAAAGACTTTTGTTAAAGTATTAAACATTAAACACGTACAAAATACAGCATTTGTGGGAGCAGATAGTATTTTCACATAATAAGACCTGAAGCCGCTTGAGAGACTTGAATACTGATTACTATGATTAATTTGAGTTAGTAAGTACTAAATGAGTATTTAACCACACTTATCTTAGATCAGTGTCTTTGATGTCATGGTCTGCAAATCCCTTGTGGTACCAAGTAGTCCACAGTAAAGAAATTTTGTTTATATACATTTTACATATATAAGACTATTTATGATTTTTACAGAGTCTCCTTAATATCTTGCCTCTTCTGTGCTACTGTCTGTGGAATTTGGGGGAAACATTTACTTTCTGGGTACTATCATCCTTTGATTATTTTCATAAAATGAAAACATTTTCATAAAAATGAATAAGATTTTGTGACAATAAGACCAATTAAAGGATTCTGTGTTGTTTCCCAGTAAATGCATTGTACAAACAATACTTAGATATTACCCATACTGCTTTCAGACTGCTGCCTGAAGGTGAACAGTTTTAATAGTTTTAATTGTCGTGGACGCTCAGACTCTCTTTTAGAGACTGGGGGACAGATTACTGAGATTATTTCATATCCTACAGGTGAACCTCTATATGGAATTTTTGTGCACAGGAGAATTTTTAGGCCCACTGGAGAGTTACTTATGACCTCTGTCTATTATAAAATCCATTTACCACTTTCTTTAGTTTTACTGAGCTCTAAAGGGACAGTTTTCTTAAGTAGAGACTAGACAAAGGACTTTAAGGTTATGATTATTTTATTCATTTTGTCTCCTAATAAGGACATACTAAATTTTACCTTCCTCAAGAACACTGGTCATAATTCTTTTTCTTGTAAAAGGAAAAACCGTTATGTAGTTGGTGCCAGGAGGCTTAGACTTCTTCCTGAGGATCCTCCCTAACTTGTTTTAAGTGCATGTGCTGCAAGGACTAAATTGGTCATTTGGTGCTAGCTAACATGTAAAACAGGATGCAGGTTGTTTTTGCATTCAGATTGATTTTCCAGGAAAAGCAAGCTAAGGTTTTTTTTTTTTTTTTTTAATCTGATTTTTTTTTTTTTTGGTTATTGTTTGTATCATATCCTTAATTCACAAAATAGACCAGTAATTCTAAAGGTTGTTTATTGTAATATTAAATACTAGTGAATACTACTATCCAGTATTAATAATTAAAAACATTGTAAAAGTTGATATAATCACAGCAATGTGAATGTTCAGTTTTAATCTCTGTATGCCAAGGTAAGTGAATCTGCATGTGTATTGAATTTTGTTTAAGCAACTTAAAAAGAGAGTTTCTCATACATACTGTGGTGTTAGGTATCTGAAAACTGGGCTTGTTAGCTATTTTTCTCTAGTCTCCCAAGCCAAAAAAATGTAGACTTTTTCGTGAAGTCTGGTCACAAAGCCATTGAAACTTTTGCCTTTGTGTGTAAGTTAACCATAATAACTGTGATAAAACAAACAGGTATTTTTTAGAGTGAGCACAGAGTAATATTTTCCGGGACAATTACTATAAGTTGCTTAAGTTATAGAAGAGAAAAATTTGCACATCTCGTAGCAAAAACTGGTCCAAGTCACATTGCTGCTGAAACCCTTATAAAATCAGGCACAGAGATAATATTGTAGAGTAAAATTACTTAGTAAATAATTGACATGTTTCAGCATCACAACTCTGTATTCCATTCAGTGTGGAATATTAGTAGATATTTCATTTTGCCTTTGGAAAAAATTGATGCCAGATGTGAATCTACCCTTACTATACCTGAGGGAAGATATTAGTGCTTGTAACTTTTCTTATTAGTGGAAACTCATGCAGAAGTGGTTTTTATCTAGTTAATAATTATTTTGAATGTAAAAGATACGTTGAAATTGGTACTGATAGATCACTAGTAGTAGTTGCTACAGAATTGATGTTGCTGCATGAAAAATTAGTCGACCAGAATGCCATTCTTCATTGTTTCATCTCTAGAAAACAGTTGGTAGCAAATAGTATACCTACTGATGATTCTGAGTCAGTGCTAAAGAAAATAATGAAAATTCAAAATACCATCAAAATATGGTCACTGACTATACATTTTTACAGTGTACATTTTAAAAAATAGGGGCATATTAGCTCAGGCTCTGCTCTTTGATATTAAAATATTTTGACTCAGAAGGGAAAAAAGACTCTGAACTGACTCCTCTCCAGCTGCAGCTTCTCAAATGAGTGGGGCAGGGTGTTCCAACTTTCTATTTTCTATAAATCTTATAGAAAAGTTGAAGGAATAATTGTGCACTAAATATTTTAAACGCTTTAAGTTTGCTGTTAACATTTTTCACAGCCTTTATATCTGTATATATATAAAATACTTTTTTAACTGAATCAGTTGAAAGTATATTGTGACATGATATGTCATTCCTAATCACGTGAGTTCTTTCTTTATGATGGTGATGATAATCTCTTCTAAGATTTTGATTGTTTTAATCAAGCAGTATATCAGCAGTAGAGCTAGAGTCTTTGAACAGCATGAATCTTTCAATTAATGGTCTAAGCAGTATGAGATTTTTTATTGCTGAGGATAAGAAAAAAAATTTAAGGACGATTCAGGCATATAGCAATGACTGTTTTTATTATTTGATTATTTTCTTTGCTTACTGGAGACAGAAATTGACAAAAAAAATCTTGACATTAGAAAATGGATTGGAATCCTTTTGCTGTTGTCTGTGAAATTTTAGCATTCATCTTCCCAGCTTCTGAATGTGGTATGGTCTTCATTTTGTATTTGATGGAGAGATTGAAAATTATAATCTTAAATGAGAAATGGTTCCATAATTTAAGAGCTGTTTGATCTGAATATTTAGGTCTGTTTTTCAGAATCATGAAAATATTTGCTATTCTTGATGGACCTACATTTGAAAACTTAGGATTTTCTGTTTCAGTAGGAAAAATAGGAAGTAGCTTTACTGAGTGTAAAATTTTACAGAATTTTTTTTTCCAAAAAATACAAAATATTATTTTAAAGTTTTTTTTTTGAAAATTTTTCAGCATTGATGTGCTGAATGCTTTAATATCTGTGAATTTGAAGACCATGAGAACAGTGTTAATGTGGGCAATCAAATCTGCCAAATAAAACTGGGTATGGATAATGATTAAAAACTTGCAGTCTAACAAGGGAAAACATCAAGTTACTCTGAAACAGAGGTGGTAGTAATAATTATGTCATAGGTTTTAGAGGTATCAGCACGTCAAGTAAATATTAGAAGTGCTCAATAAATGTTTGTGATTATTATTACAGTGTTTATACTATTACAAACCATATTAGAGATGTAGAAAGTATGCTGCTATGATTAAAGGGGCAGTTCTGTACTGCATTGTCAAACAAGGTATATTTTAAGCCTTTCTTAGGTAAGACATCTCATTCACATGAAGATTGGAGAGTATGACAGTACAGGTAGAATTGCTGCCTTTGGAAGAAGACCCATGGAGATAAGCAAGTACGTGGTATTTATAGGTAGTAAGGATCTGGCAGGACTAGATTCATCAGCTGTGTTAAGGCACTTTGTAATCTGGAAAGGAGGCAGCATTGGTAAAGTGGAAAGATAAAAAGCTCAAGAGTCATATGTTGGTATAATTCTAGTTTTGCCTCTTTTTAGCTCTAGGGTCTTGGACAGGTTCCTGTTTTCTCATGGGGAAATAATGATGACAACAAGCTTTATTATCTGCTGTGGGGAAGATATTTGTGAAGGATTTAGAATAGTACTGGTACATAAAAGGCCTGGAAATATATCCCTGCTTTTGCTGTACCTCCTTTATGTTCTTTCTTATCAATAACTTTACTTATAAAACATCAATTTGATAAATTTTCTTATTTCTTTGTAGATCTGAAAAGCTATATAGAGGTTGCTTGTGATAAAATACTGGTTATAGTTATTTTAAAAATTAGCTTATATTCAGACATCCTTTTATTGAATAGCCTTCTTGTACATATTATTTTGTGCTTAGCAGAGGTTCTGATATATTGTGAAATTCAGTAAATACTTTGGACTAATATGTATGAGCAGATATTGTATATGCCATTTAGAATGTAAAAAAATCTCAAAATTCCTTTCATTGTGCTCACAATTAATAGACGAGTTCAAATAGGCAGTCACTTCACCTTATGAGTAAACCATATTTAAATATGGAATTGTGAAAAATTTTTCTTTTTTAAATAAAAATTGCGGGGCGCCTGGGTGGCACAGCGGTTAAGCGTCCGCCTTCGGCTCAGGGCATGATCCCGGCGTTATGGGATCTAGCCCCACGTCAGGCTCCTCTGCTTATGAGCCTGCTTCTTCCTCTCCCACTCCCCCTGCTTGTGTTCCCTCTCTCGCTGGCTGTCTCTATCTCTGTCGAATAAATAAATAAAATCTTAAAAAAAATAAAATAAAAATTGCTCATATTTTGTAGTAATAATAGGGGCCGTTCAGATATTTTTTTATCCAATGTAGCTCTTTCCTTTAGGGGAAAAACTATTTGCAAATAATTTCGTAAACTACTTTGGAAAACATCTGGTGAATTATGCTTAGTGTGAGCAGGGAAAAAAACCCCACAAACTTGAAGTTTTCGGTTATGATATAACTGGGCTCCTCAAAGTTAATTGATATGCGTGAGTGCAGGGGGGCTAATTAATACTTTTTATCTACTTTAAATCATTTAAAAGATATTCATACTCATTATAAAGAAGCATGCTACGTTTTTTTTTTTAAGGCCTAAGATTATCAAATGATAGGATTTTCTTTGAAGTGCACTCTGAGTGGAATAGAATTTGTTTTCAGTAATGTAGATCATTTCTCTTTCATCTACAAAGTGCTAACTACAGTGAACACATTTTCTCAAGCTCACTTCAACTTCCAAAAGTATTTAGGGACTGTATTTATCTATAGTGTAAGAGATGAGAAATTTTCCTGCAGTATGCAAAAATTAAATTATTACTTAAATATTTATTCTGAGATGTGATGAAAGGTGACGCTTGAAAAATTTTACTGTAAACTCTAGGTTATAAACGTATGGTCAGTGTTTACTTTCTTTGGTTCCTTGTATTGTAAAACAAATTTTTAAAATCAGATATAATTATTAATTCCATTATGAAGTGGGGGAAACAATTACTGAGGTGTAGACTCTAGATTTTTCTAGTTGATTGTCATCTGTTTTGCACCTCTTTCATGGTACTGATTGCATGTAATATGCTTCTTTTGTTGTTTCGGAGGTTCAGTTGGATTTATTTTTGTTTTGATAAACAATTTCATAGAATGTCAGAGCTGAAGTAACTGTTATAGTTGTCTAGTCCACTCTTTTATTTTGTAGTTCAGGACATTGATTCCCAGAGAACTTGGGTCAGATAATGAGGAGATGACAGCTGTACTAGAACCCAGGTCTTCTGATTTCCAAACCAGTGTTATTTCTTCAATAGCATGGCATCTTTTTTTTTTTTTAACTATATATGAGAGTTTATTTGGAGATGTTATGACTTGATTTGATGTAGTGAAGTTGTATCTATCTAGACTGCTTCTGAGCATTCTCTTTTGTTGTCAGCAACAACCTCTAGAATCCTTGTATTATCAACTATTTCTTTGGGAAAACTTTTTTATCTAGAATATCTGCCACATGTTTTCCACCTTCTTGTATTGTGTTCATCTTTATTTGTGTAACTCTGACCATTTTTCTTTGAATTCTTCCACATCTGCTGTCCTTTCTATTAATTTCTATTAATTTGGGGATATTTGGGGTTTGCTCTAAATATTTACTATCTCATTATGTATTTGTATTTTATTACTAATCGTTGCCTGTTTCCTAAGTTCTTTTAGTTCCTTAAGTGTGCATTTAAGTTATTAAGAAAAATCTTAGGATTGCTGGTGGTAAAGGGTCGATGGAATGTAGATACTCTTGGTATGATATTTCTTGGCATTGATGCCATATAGTTAGGCCTAGATAATTGTTCATTGATTCGTTGAAAAATATTTAAGGGGCCTAGCATAGGCCAGGCACTATGCTAGGTACTAGGGAGAGAGCAGTTAAATTCAGGGCCTTTTTATCTTTAGCCTACAGAGTATGGGGAGTACATACACGAAAATAAGTCATTATGATAGAATAAAGGAAAAAATGAGTTGTCAGTAACAGGTAGGTTACAGAAGTAAATAAGTATAGGGTGCTATAGAAGCACAAAGGAAGAGTACCTAATCCAGAAAGCTGTTTGGGAAGAAGTTTCTTCATAGTTCAGACCCGAGGATGAGTTGAAGTTCAAGAAAGGTGGACTTTGTGGATGAAAATAAAGCGTCCTTGGCAAAATAAACAATATATATATTTTAAAAGATTTTATTTATCTGAGAGAGAGTGAGAGAGAGCATGAGCAGGGGTAGGGGCAGAGGGAAAAGGAGAAGCTGTCTCTCCTGCTGAGCAGGGAGCCTGACATGGGGTCTATCTCAGGACCCTGGGATCGTGACCTGAGCTGAAGGTAGATGCTTAACCATCTGAAGCCACCCATGTGCCCTCCAAAACAGTATATTTTAATTCTTAGAAGGAATAGGGTTTGTCATTTTCAAGCAATAAGAAATAAGTATAATTTACATCATTAGTACAAGATTGAGAATCATCTAGGGGATCTTAAACTGCAGATTCTGATTCAGCCTGCCTGGGTTGCTATAATAAAATGCCACAGACTAGGGCTTAAACAGCAGAAGCTTATTTTCTCATAGTTCTGGAGGTTAGAATTCTAAGATCAGGGTGCTATCAGAGTTGGATTCTGGTGAGGCCTCTTTTCCAGACTTGCAGGTAGCTGCCTTTCCTGCTGTATCCTCATATGGCCTTGTGTGTGTGTGTATGCCCACATGCACAATTAAGTGTGTGTGAGGATTAGGGCTCCACTTTTATGATGTTTTTTTAACCATTATCACCTCCCCAAAGGGCCTACCTCCCAATGTAGTCAAGGACACATTTCAGTCCACAACGGGTAGGTCCATAGTGGAGCCTGAGATACTGCATTTCTGTGAAGCTTTGACGTGGTACTGTTGCTGCTGGTCTGAGGAATGTACTTGAATAGCAAGAAGTTAACCCTTGAGTCAGTTATATCTGATCATCTACCCATAGAGGCTTTAATGATTCAGTTTTAAAGATGGGAGTAAATCTAACTTCTCAACTTTTAGAGCTTGAAAGAAGTTGAGAACCACAAGCCTGGATGGTTATAAATGATTGTCACTTATGTGAATAAATGAAACTTGTTTGAAAACTTAAAGTAAAATTACTGTCTTTACCTGTGTGAGCTTGATTTTTATCTGTCAGATAATAGAACTCTTAAAGAATGTAAGGTACATTTTGGGTTTGTTCATTTTGTGTCTTTTTAACACAGATGCTCTTAAATTAGTGCACTTTGAGTATTTCCAGACTTTGATCAGTAAGTAGTCTGGAAATTACTGGCTTGGAAGACAGCTTGTCTGTGAAAAAATTTGTTGTGCCAACAGTGTCTTTTATTGTTTATATTTTTAGTCTCACAATTGGCATTGGATATTTTACTTTGGTCTAATTGGTGGGCTTAGATGTATAAATAAATTTCATGGCTGGGAACCTTGTAACTTATTTGTATTTGGTTTGAATTTATTTTGGCACAGGTAATGTGGGGGCAAGGTGAAAAGCCAACCAGAACTGATTGTGGTTAGCTGCTCAGAATGCTTACATGTTGTTTTTATTCATACATATGAATTCTATGGCAGTAGATATGGTGTGTAGATAAAGGTGCTGTTGTGTGTTTCAATGATCTTTTTTAACCTCATTTTTTACTATGTTACTTCTTTTAGAGACCAAGAAGCGTCAGTGTAAAGTTCTCTTTGAGTATATTCCACAAAATGAGGATGAATTGGAGCTGAAAGTTGGAGATATTATTGATATTAGTGAAGAGGTAAGGAAAACATGTGCTAGAGATAAAACAGCAATTGGAATTGATGCTCTGGGTATTAGAAAACTGCTTTGGGAGAGTATTAATTTTTCATTAGAATTTTTTTGTGATTTTCATTGTATTTTATAAAAATTTTAAGATACAGGTTTTAAAATGGATCTTTAATGTCTTAATGTAGGGTTATTTTATCTGTTGGAATAAAGCTTTACTCATTCTTACTACACCTGGTATTTGTGTACCTTGTCTGTTGTATGTGTTGACTTTAGGAATAAAAATTTTTAAGCTAAAGATTAATGTA
Organism: Ailuropoda melanoleuca; assembly: GCF_002007445.2. Taxonomy (NCBI): domain Eukaryota; kingdom Metazoa; phylum Chordata; class Mammalia; order Carnivora; family Ursidae; genus Ailuropoda; species Ailuropoda melanoleuca. The sequence continues at coordinate 5,872,378 of NC_048236.1, forward strand.
ATCTAAGTAACTAAGAATAAAAATAAACATTTTCTTTGATTCTGAATTCACTTTAGACCCAAAGCAGTAAAATAGAAGCAATTTTACCTTCTGCATAGCAGAGGGATACAAGAAAGGAGTCTTTTTAAAAGCTTTGCCTTGTTTGAATTGTCACAGTCAAATGTGAACCAAAAACACTTTCCCCACATTTTAATATCTTAGAATGAGATTTAAAAGTATGGTAGACATAACTTTTCATGTCTCTTCTTTTACCATTATAAGAATATTAAAAGTTTTATTTGGCAACTGAAGATCCCATTTTCAATCATATGTTTTGGTATCACATATAGTCATAGGGACTGATTTTATGTTATAGCATCATGTAATTTATCACTTAATGTTTATATTAAGTTCCAATGTATATATATGAGACAATTCTGTTTTATTTCCACCAGATGGCAATAATAATAGTTAATGTTTATTGAGGCTATGTGTCTGAAGCATTATGCTAAATGTTTCACATTTATTATTTTCTTTAAATTTCTAAGCAACTTAAGGAGACATGAATTTTTATAACCATTTTATATATGAAGAGATGGAGGCATGGAAGATAAGCGATCGGCTGTTCTAGTTACTGTTGCTGCATAACATGCTGGCCCAAACTTCGTAGCCAAGAACAGCTGTTTTATTAGGTTCATGGGTTGTGTGAGTCAAGAATTCAGATAGGGTATGGTTGGGATGGCTTGCGCCTTTGTTCCATGATGTCTGGAGGTCTCAACTGGAAAGACTCAAAGTTTGGGTGCTAGTGGAATCATGGGAAGGCTCCTTAATGATGTGATTGGTACCTAGAAGGTTCGAAGACTGCCTGTGGAGACCTATTAGGTAGGTTCTCCATTTGAGTTGGCTTTCTCTCACTGTGTGGTGCCCCAAGATAGTTGGACTTACTACATGGCATTTCAGGGCTCTTAGTGTAGACATTTCAGCAAACGTGGTGATAGCCTTTTACAATCTGACCTTGGAAGTGATAGTGTCACTTTTACCACATTGTGTTGTCTACAAGCATGTCAAAAGCCAGCAAGATTGAAGGCAATGAGGACAAGACCACCTGTTGGTGGAATGTCAAAATTATCTTTTAGATGATCCTGTGGAATAGGAGATGTTGTTTGAGCCGTTTTTGCTCAAGTCCGTATGCATGGGATGCAGAGGAGCCAGAATCTGAGTCCACATAGTTTGAGTCGTTATTCTTCACTGCTGTACTGTCCTGCCTCTTGAGAGTTCCTTAATTTATAGGGATTAAAAGGTCATGTACCCTAACTACGCAGTTGCTGCCAAGTTGGGATTGCAGGTATAGATAATTAAGTTTCCTGGTGTTTTTCTCAGTTGTATCTGTTACAGTTTGGTCAGTATATCTCCATCACCGTGGTTTGAAGAACTCAATCCTTTGGTGTCTCCTTAAGTCTGCTAAAAAATTCTGAACTCTTCAGTTTTACTGCCTTCCGTTTTTCCCTCAAACAGCTTGTATCCTACCTGTCTTGTATTTCAGCTGTACATATTCCAGGAATAAGTCCTTTATTTTTATGTCACTGTATTTTTAACTTGGTTTGTACCTAGAATATTCTTATTCAACCTTTAATATCCAGCTCTTTTGCCGTTTCTTTTTAGGGGAGCCTTTTTTGAATCTTTTAAGCCCTTCTTTTGTGCTCTTAGAGCATTTTGTTCATACTTTTGTTATAGCACCTCTTACATTATATTGTAATATCTGCTTAGTGTTTGTTTTCTTCTTTAGATTGTTTCACTGAAGGGCAGAGATGTCTCATATGCAAATCTCAGTCTTTTCACTAGCTTCTACATAGTGAGTGCCTGTTGGATGAATAACTTAAAAAGTTTGCTTTGTAATTCTGAAGTGAAAAACATTTAAAACACATTTTAAACAAAATAAAGAGCCTTTTCTCACAGTGATATTTCATGTTCTGCTGTTATGTGAATTTTAACAGTGAATAGTTTACTTAAAAAAATTTTTTTTTACCTTATTCAGACCTCTTAGCATCCTTAGCAGAAATTACACATTTTAAAACAGTTACTAAATAGTATTAAGTAATCATGAAAATTAGTAACATTGTTATTTGTGAATGTAAATATTTTTCTAAAGAGTTTGTTTCCCGAGGATATTCCTGGTTGAGGTGAGGGGAGTGTTTAGGAGAGTCTAGATCTGGATTTAAAAAATAAGGGATTCTTTTTCTTACTTGGGTTAAGATTCACTGTTTAAGTGTAAAAGACTTATTAATTTTATGTGGCATTTGGGAAGTTATATTCATCAAGCTTTTTCCAAATCTGAATTTTCATATACTTAAATAATACATGAAATATATTATAAATATTGAAATAATTACAAATTAAGGCTCAGTGGTGTTTAAAAGAGTGACATGCCAGAAGAGAGCTATCTACTTCCTGCTGTTAATACCTTATTCTTGGTTATCTGATATTTTTATAAAAATTACTTACATTGAGGAGTGCAGTTCATTACAAATTCTCATTGTAAGTGTTGTAAAGTGCTACTGATACGACTAATCCCATATATGATAAGTCTAATCAATTTAGATTTAATCTACTTAAAATATACTTTTCACCATTTTTTTTCTTACAGATTTAGAGGGATTATTTTGCATCACTAACTTTGTGCCCATTCACTTAATGTAGCTTAATTTTCCCACAGTGGGAAGATTTTACTTAAGAGAACTGTTACTATTTTTGAGTTGTGAACTTTTTCAGGTAGAAGAAGGCTGGTGGAGTGGAACCCTGTACAACAAGTTGGGACTGTTTCCCTCAAATTTTGTGAAAGAATTAGAGGTAACAGATGATGGTGAAACTCATGAAGCCCAGGAGGATTCAGGTAGATTATTTTAAAAATTTGAATAGATTTAAGTAAAATTATATATGATCTAGTGTTTATTTGGTATTTTTTGAAACTCTGTTCTTATCGAAATATGAGCTTCAGTTTTTCTACTTTTAAAAAGCAGCTTATGACAGGGACTTAAAATGAATTAAAAATCTAGGCAAATAATTTAATATATTTCTCTGATGTCTGTTTCAACCCAAAGTAAATGTTTAGTACCCTGATTATAAATTAATACTGCTTATGTTATCTGATTTCTTTCCACTTAAGATGTACTAATATAATGTTTTGATTTGAGTTTGCAAATGTCCTAACTACTTCAGAGATTTTAGAAATTAAAAAAAAAATCTTTCTTTTGTTCTTGTTCATATTCAGATAATAAATTACATTTTTTTTGTGCAGCCAGAATGTCATTTAATATTTTGTGATTGCCCCCATTTATAGGCTTACCCACAAATTCATTTTAAATTTGCTCACCATTTATAAGTATGATTGAGAACATTTTATCCCAAAGCTAAATTTACATTACATTATTTTTAAGAATTGCTGTGGAATTTAGTTTTTTTTTTTTTTCTTTAAAGGTCTATTTATTTTAGAGAGAAAGACAGCTTGTGTGAGTGAGCAGGGGGAGGGTCAGAGGGAGAGGGAGAGAGAATTTCAAGCAGTCTCTGTGCAGAGCATGGAGCCTGATGTGGGGTTCGATCTTACAACCCTGAGATCGTGACCTGAGCTGAAACCAGGAGTCTGGACACTTAACCGACTGAGCCACCCAGGTGCCCTTGTTTTTGTTTTTTAAGGGAAATTAAATTCATAAGTGGTAATGCAGGGTAAATAGATCTTTTTCTGTATGGAAAAATGTATGTAGTGAGGTTCAGTATATTTTCAAAATAGAGACATTAAATATTGACAATATTTAATATTGACAGTAATATTTAATTCATAGTTCACATAAGATTTAATTGTTTTAGTATATGCTTTGTTTAGCTGTTTTTTTTCTCCCAATTCTGGGCAAGACCATGTAGGGAATTTATTTTTCAAGTTTCTTTAGAACAGTCTCCTAGTCTTTCTTTGTTTTTCTAGACAATTTTGAAGGGTTTACGCTGATATTTCATATAATGGATCCCAGTTTGGGCTCTCCTTCAGATTCTTCATGATTAGTTTCAGGTTGTATTTTATTAACAGGATTACAAAATGATATCTTATTGCATTGTATCAGGGGGCACATGATGTCTGTGTGCTTTCTTTTTGGTGATGTTCAATTTGATTACTTAGTTAAAGCTATGCTGCCAGTGTAAGTGTACTGTTGTTTTCTTTATAATTGTTAAGTGTCTTGTGGGGAGATACTTTGAGACTGTAAAATTGACATTCGTCTTTAAAGAACTTTTCTTTCTGCTCAGTTTATTTGTCAATGTGGACTAACCAGTAGGTTCTATTTTATTCACTAGGTATTAATCTGTTACTGTTATTTATTTTGATACCACCAGATTTGGCCAGTGAAAGCTCCTTCAAATTAGTTTCTGTGATTTTTTTAAATCAACTTAATTGGAAATGTAATTTATAAATAATAAACTGCCTATTTAAAATCTACAGTATGAGTTTGACAGAGGATACATCCATGAAAACCACTGCCACAGTAAATGTACAAAACATTTGCTTCATCCCCAAAATATTCCTTGTTCCGTGAAGCAGTCCCTTTCTTTTTCTGCCTCTGGTTTCAGGTGATCATAGGTCTACTTTTTTTTTCATTATGGATCAGTTTGCATTGCTATGTCTTCTGAACAGGTCTTCATCATTGTTTGAGCACTTTGTTATTTTTTTGTACAGTTGTTTCAGGCTCATGTTGAACTCTCCCTGCTTCATCCTGAATCAGCTATTTGTCCAGACAAAGTTGGTTTCTTTTAGAGAAGTATAGTGGTTAAACACTGAGATCTGAGTACAAGCGTGCTCATTGATCCTGGGGTGATAGTCCTTCTGGGCACTCTTAGTAGATAAAATGGGGGAATGCCTACACATGTACACACATGCCCACATACACACGCACTCCTTTATCTCTTTACCTATCATCCATCTCTCTACCTACCTACCTACCTGCCTGCCTACCTATTTCTACTGGTACATCTAATTGTAGTTTAATACCACAGGGTACATTCTAGTCTGCAATAATTTCATCTTTAAGCCTGTTAGCCATAGAGATGAATGAAATAAATAATTGAGTTTACTTTTAAGGGAATTTTCAGGAAAGGGTTTTAGGAATCCATTTTAGTAGTAATAGGTAATAGAATGAAGGTATAAATCAGTCTGGTGAATAGTTTTAACTCTAATCTTGTTTTTAGAATAAAATACATGACCTTAAGAAGAGTAGAGGCCAGATTAATCAGTGAATATTTCTTAAGCCTTCTATGTGCTAAGTGCTAGATTGGTTTTGTGAGGGCACAGAATCCCGTCTGCAGTCTAGAAGCTTAAGGTCCAGGTCTCTGAGGGATAAGACAAGTACGAACTTAAATTAGTACATATCAGTCTGGATTAAAATGGTCTGAGTACAAGAGGTGCTGGTGGGAGACAGCTCTAAACAGAATATATTGTTTGTCACTTAAAATTACTTTGCACATTTCTTTTCAGAAATGTTCTAGGAAACATTAGAAATGCAATCTGCAGCTCTGTAACTGTCTTAGAAGATGTTATTTTCTAAACTCCTTTTCCTTCTAATTGTTCTTCCCCTTGTTTTCCTCTATATAGGTTTTTTTAAATTGTTATAAAATTTAATTGTTATAAAAACACATTATATAGAATTTATCATCTTGACTGTTTTTTAGCATAATTCAATAGTGTCATGTATATTCACATTGCCGTGCAATAGATCTCCAGAACTTTTCCGTTTCACAAAATCAGAACTTCATACCCATTAAATAGCTCCTCATTCCTTGCCTCTTGAACCACCATTGCACTTTCTGTTTCTATAAATTTGACTACTTTAGATACCTTATATAAATGGAATCATACAATATTTTCTTTTTGAGACTGGCTTATTTCACTTAGCATAATGTTTTTAAAGTTTGTCTATGTTACAGCATGTGACAATTCTCTCAGATTGAATAATATTCTGTTATATGTATGTACTGCATTTTGTGTAGCCATTTACCAATTCCTGGATGTTTGAGTTGTTTCCGGAACCCTCTTGGCAGTTGTGAGTAAAAGACGGGCTTGTTAAAACATGCGTATACAGATATTTGAGACCTTGTTTTCTATTTGGATATATACCCAGAAGTGGGATTGCTGAATTATATGCTAGTTCTATTTTTAATTTCTTGAGGAAATGCCGTGTTATTTTTCATAGTGTTTGCACTATTTTACACTTGCACCAGCAGTGTAAAGCGTTCTAATTTCTCCACATCCTCACCAAACACACTTGTTTTCTGTTTTTTTTTTATTTTTATATTAGCTATCCTAATGGGTATGAGATGATACCTCATTGTGATTTTGATTTGCATTTCTCGAATGAGTAGTGATCTTGAGCATCTTTTCATGTGCTCATTGGCCATTTGTGTACCCTCTTGGGAGGAGTATCTGTTCAAGTCATTTGTTTTTCAAACAGGTTATTTGTGGTTTTTTTTCCTTTTGTAGTTGAGTTATAGTAATTCTTTATATATTATAGATATTAATCTCTTATCAGATATATGATGTGCAGGTATTTTCTCCCATTCTGTTAATTGTTTCCTTCGATGTAGAAAAGTTTTTCATATAGGTAGTCTCAGTTGTCTAATTTTTCTTCTGTTTTATAATTAGTATCGTATTTCAGAAATCATTGCCAAATCCAATGCTAATGAAACTCTCTCCCTGTGTTTTCTTCTAGGAATTGTATAATTTTTGGTTTTATGTCTAGGTCATTAATTGATTTTTAGTAAATTTTTGTGTATGGTTTAAGACAAGGGTCCAACCTCATTGTTTTGCATGTGGATATCCAGTTTTCCTAGCAGCATTTGGTAAGGATGTTGCCAGACAGAGAACTGGTTCCAAGCTCAGGTTTGGTTGCTCGCTGCTAGAACAATCAATACTCGAAGGAAAAGTGATGGTGGGAAAGGAAAAGTTGCTTTTCAGGAAGCTGGCAACCTGGTAAGATGGTAGACCATCTTCACTGTCCAGGTGAAGGTTAAAACCAGAGTTTTAAATGGGAATAAGGGAGGGTGGTTGCCTGCAGGACAAGCAGGCTCCCAGGTGTTGTAATCATATGTTGACATGACCTAGAACGGACTTGCTGCCTCAGTGGCAGCTGTTTTCAAATGTAGTCAGGCCTTATCTTCTGGGAAAGTCTGGGCCTTTAGTCCTCAAGGTCAGTGCTCTGCAAATTTCAAAGAAAGTAAGTTCTGCAGATGAAGGGATTTAAGTCAGCAAGGAGTGCATAAACTTGAAGCAAGATTAATAATCACCCTTGAGACCCATGGTGATGCTGTTACAGAAAGACAGTCCTTTCCCCATTGAGTGGCCATAACACTCCTGTTGAAGTTCATTTGGCCAGTCTATGCAGACTTTTATCATGGCACCTATGGCTATTATACGTGTTTCTGTTTTTCCTCTCCAGTAGACTGTCAACGTGTTTATAGACAGAGACTGTTATTTTTCTTTGTTTACCGCCTACTATAGGGATCCAAAAAATGAATAGCTTATGATCTATTTAATTTTTATTCCAGAGTATTAAATTTTCTCTCATGTCATTTATGTGCCTTTTTATAGGGCCAACACTTTGGAGAGGGATAATGTAAAAAAAACTTTATAATTTATATGGAACAGCTAACCCTCATATCAGTTGATTATGTCATCTGTTCTCTGGAGCACAAGGGAATGGTACAGGTTATTTCTAGGGAGAGTAGATGTATCAGTCTGCTGTGGTTGGTTAGCCTACTTGGCATGGAGCACTGTGCTTTTAAAATCAGGGGTTTGGTCATTCAGCATTTGCAGGTAACTATTGTATTCCTAATCTGACATGCCATCTTGATTATAGAGAGGGCTAGAGTATTGCTTTTTTCATGTTTCTTGGCTCATATACATCTTTGAGAAGCAGATGAAAGCTATACTCTCTGAAAAGTAGACCTAATCATATGAATAAAATTTTACATATTAGTTTATGTGGTACATAGTTCATATATATGCATGCACATATATATGACTAGGTCATATATTCTCGTGGTTCAAAAGTCAGTATATAAAATATGTACATTATAATACTTGTATCCATCCACGCAGTTGTCTCTTCTGTTCTCTATCAGAAAGCATTGGTACTTTCTTGCTGTCTTCCCAGTGTGTGTTTATACAGGTACCCACAAAAACATTTATTTGAATATTTCCTTCTTTCTTAAATAAAATGTAACATTGTATGTTGTTTGGAATAGGCTCCAACTGGGGCGCCTCGGTGGCACACGGTTAAACGTCTGCCTTTGGTTCAGGGTGTGATCCCGGGGTTATGGGATCGAGCCCCACATCAGGCTCTTCCGCTATGAGCCTGCTTCTTCCTCTCCCACTCCCCCTGCTTGTGTTCCCTCTCTCGCTGGCTGTCTCTATCTCTGTCAAATAAATAAATAAAATCTTAAAAAAAAAAAAGAATAGGCTCCAGTGAAAACAACGAAAATCATGGTGGCTTAAAACAAAGACATAGTCATATAGGGACTTAGACTGATAGAGTCTCCTTTTTAACACATGGCTTAAACACAGAGGCAGGGAAAAAGGAACATGGCTTTTAAAACTTCTCCAAATTTGCACATATTACTTCCACTAATATTATATTGGACCGTTATGGCTATGCCTGAATGAAACAGAGTAGGGATATGTAACTTTCCTACAAGGTGGGGCACGAAATGTGAATATTAATACAATCTACCCCATATACAACCATGGATCCTCTTTTAAAAATCCCTTATTTAAAGCTCATTGGTCTTTTAGAGGAGCTTAAGTGTATTCTTAGCTCTGTACGTGTGCTAAAAACTAATGAAAAGAACACTAACGTCATGGGTATTTAGTATGAATGGTGATGGTCTTCTGGAAGGTGCAAATTTTCCATTTTTAATTTGCCTCCCATTTCTAAGTGCTCTTCCACTGTATATTTTTTTCTCCTTAACTTTGCAGTGAACTCTTTAAGGTTCTAAATTTCTCTTAGGGTCTACCTTAAACTACGTGAATTAAAGAAACAAATAATGAATCCTTTAAAAGTTTGTCTTGTCTTTGGTCAGCTTCTGTCTTGTGTCTTTTTTTAATCAGTACCTTATAAAGCATGCTCTCATTTTTCAGGTTATATATATATAGAGAGAGAGAGAGAGAACTTGGCTCAGTACCCGGCAAGTTTTGAAGCATAATCGATACTAGTTCTTTCTTACCAGCTATTTTATTTTAACTTCTTTATCCCATTCTTTCCTTTAATTTTCCTTTTTAAAAAAATGTGGAGTTAACCATTTTGAATAGTGACATGATAAAGTTTTAAGCAGAACAAGTTTTAATATTGGGAGTTATAGTGGGGTGGGGTTGGAACACTGAAATCATTCTTTCAATGCAGATGCTGATTACATTGAAATACAGAAAATCGTTTAGATAGGAAGATATATAAGAGTCATAAAAACATATACTATTTTTGTTACACTTATTTGAGAATACTTGGTATTCTAAAGTCAGAATTCATGTCTTAAAGATGTGTAAAAACCATTGAGAACAAACAAGTACTGAAAACATCTGGCTTAAATTTAGTGGTACAGTTATTACTTAGCAGAATGTCCCCTGAATTACTTCTGATGAATATTATTGTTCGTATGTTTCATAGGTATTGGATATTCTGATATTTATTTTTAACATTTGGAGCGCCTGGGTGGCTTAGTTGTTTAAGCATCCGACTCTTGATTTCAGCTCAGGTCATGATCTCAGAGTTGTGAGATTGAGCCCTGCCTGGGGCCTCTGTGTTGGGTGTGAAGTCTGCTTAAGATTCCCTCTCCCTCTGCCCCTACCCTCCCTCAAAAATTGTTATGATTAAAGCTTATGGTGAAATGATGTTTATGATGACATGTAAACTCAGCTCTTAAAATATGTACAAAATTTTTTTTTAAAGATTTTATTTTTTTGCCAGAGAGAGAGAGCACAAGCAGGGGGAGTGGCAGGGAAAGGGAGAAGAAGGCTACCTGCTGAGCAGGGAGCCTGATGTGGGACTCAATCTCAGGACCCTGGGATCATGACCTGAGCTGAAGGCAGACGCTTAACCGACTGAGCCACCTAGGCGCCCCAAAGTTTTAAGTCTATATGGGACCACTAGCAAAAGAAATACAATTTAAATTTTATCATATTTTATATTTTTACATTTTATATTTGTAAATTTTTATTTTAAATTTTTATAATTATAAATACTTGGGGTACTTTCTTGCTCTGTTCAGCCTTATTTGAATTTTTAGTAACTTCGCAAAAGTGTGTCTGTTAAAAATGTACTTCCTTGCTTGCTTAACCCCTTTAAAATAACACTGCATTCTAAATGTGGAACTTTGTGATTATGGGGTGGGAAGTCAGTGGTTGAAGTACACTATAATTCCCCCCCCCTTTTTTTTAAACTCTAACTTTTAGGCAGAAAGTTTTTGCATATTGATTTGAAAGCCGGGAAGTGGGTGCTTTATAAGAACTTTAGAACTCTTGTGATTAAAGAATATAGATCTTTAAGCTTTGATTTAAGAGTTCCATCTTATGCATTATTATTTACAGAATTGTAAATTCTGTAATCTACTGTTGCTATGCCCTAACGAAGTGTAACATACTCTGTAATTGGTATTTTTACAGTCTTTTTAGTCTGTTTTACTAGTTTAGATAAATATCTTCTAATATTCAATTTCAGGAAAAGCTTTGCTTCTGTAAGGAAGCGTTATGTTTCCATTTTTATAATGAAATGACTCCTTTTTCATTTTGTCATATATGTAACCCTTTTTGGTTACAGTGTCCTTTATCATCTTTTACATTCCACTTTATTTGCTAAGTAGGACCTGCTTTCAGTTTCCCCCCATATTCTATAAAGCCAGTGACTTTAGCTTTTGGTATTTTCCTCCCTTGTAAAAGTCTTCTCCCCACCTTAAGCCTATAAAAATCTCCATTTAGATGTCTAATAGGCGTCTCTAACTTAAGATAGTCAAAATTGATCATCTGTCCTTTTCTCTGCATGTAGATTTGCTCTACACAGTCTTCCTCATCTGAGTTAATGGCAACTCCATTCTTCTTTTATTTAAATCAATTGGATTCATCTTTAACTCTTCTTTTTAATCTCACATTCTACATTTGATTGATTAACAGATTTTGTCACCTACTAAATAAATGTACAGAACTATTTTCTGGGTGCCTGGGTGTATCAGTTGGTTAAGTGTCTGCCGTCTGCTTAGGTCATTACCCCAGAGTCCTGGGAATTGAGTCCTGCATCAGGGTCCCTGCTCACCAGGGAGTCTGCTTCTCCCTCTGCCCCTCACCCTGCTTATGCTCTCTCTCTCTCACTCTCAAATAAATAAAATCTTAAAAATAAAAAAAGAACTATTTTCTTTTACTGCCTTTACTGCTCCTCCCCTGGTGTAAGTTATCTTTTGCTGTACAATTGCAGTGAGCTGTTAATTTGCCATTACCTGCCTCCTGAATGTTAATGTGCTCACACTCTAGTAGGTACATATTTTACTTAGAGTAAAAGTCAAAAGTCTTTTAAAATTGACTACAAAGCCCTCTGACCTGCTACTCCCAGTGCCTTCCCCCACCTTTCTGACTTTGTCTCTTACTTAACTCTTCCCTGGGTTCATATTAGTCTCCTTATAGTTTCTTAAAGATGTCAGGAACATTCCTGTCTCACAGCCTTTGCAGAACCTTTGGAGTTAGATGAGCTCACCCAGAGAAACTGTCTAGAGTGAAGAAAAGGGCTCTGGACCATATCCTATATAGCAGCGTTTATGGTGTGGGCTTAGATAGAATTACTAAAAAGAAAACCCAAGAGGGCACAGAGAGCCAGGAGAAAACCTATGAGTGTGTGGTAGTCAAGGGAAGAGTGTTTTTCAGGGAAGACATAGGCAGTAATGTGTGATGCTCCTTGTGAAGTTAAGATAGTAGGGTAAGAGGGAAAATGTAATCCTGGACTTAGGGATGGCGAGATCATTAATGACCTGGGTAAGAGCAGTAAAGAAAGGTGATTGGGACAGAAGCTGAGTTGATTGTTGGGGGAGGCAGTGGAGAAAGAAAGTATAAAGCAGCGCAGCTGTTGAAAACAACATATATTCAAGAATGTTTTTGTTCTTAAGAAGGAAAAGTCTTGACCATTTTTAAATGGTAATGGCAGAGAACAAGTAGAGAGGGAGAAGTTGAAGATGCAAATTTGGAAGAATGGGATTTATCACCAGAACAGCTTTTACCCAGAAGGTAGAGGGAATGAGATTCATATTGTAGGTATCATGTAGGTCTCAGTTGATTGGCGACAGATCAGAGTTAGTGCCATGAAGCTGAGGGAGAGATGTCGGACTTCTGATTTTTTTCTATAAAAGAGGAGAGATGCTAAGAATGAGAAGTCAGAGCTTTGAGGAGATTAAAAGGTTCTCAATAGTTAAATGTTTAGAGCTTTGCATCCCTCTGGGCTTTACTGGGCTACTAGAGGAATTCATGGCATAAAATGTTCAAGAACCCTGATAGATTGTTCTTCAGAAGTTCTTGTTTCTTCTGGGTAGAAATAGTCATTCTCTTGGGAGAAGTCAGCAGTGTTCTAATTTGATTATTCAGGCTCTGAAAAAGAAGATAGTGCTTATTGGTAGTGGGACACAGCATCTTGTGGACTCGTGGTGTTCATGGTTGTGCCAAAGGAGGTGGATTGAACTTCGGTGGTCTGCCGCTTGGTCTGCAGGATTTAAGGTGGTGCACCCTTACTTTGGTGTCTGTAGTCCCACATTAGCATTCACCTTGAACAACCTGAAGTAAATAGCTTTGTAAAGGAAAATTGTTGTGGGGCTTTGATGCTTTTACTGGTAATACATTATGAGTCTTTATAAATTGGGTTATAGCCAGATGCTGTTTCTAAAGATTCTGTTTAGGAACTAAGGAGTACAGATTTTAACTACTTAAAACACATGCAACATTTTCTTAGGAAACGTAGGATTATTTTTTAAAATCTTTAAATGATGGTGAAAGATAGTCTTTGGAGTAAAAAGGGGGAATTTGTCGCAGCAAATTTAGATTCTAAGTCCTACTTGGTTTACATGTTTTACTTTAACATATTCTACATTAGTTCCCCATTTAGTTTAATCGTGAACTTGGGTTGCTTCTATTAAATACTTTGTATTTTCATCAAGTTTCTACTTTGTATCACTTTTCTTTAGCACTCAGTGTAGCTGACATAAAGATTCTTGCTTTTTTGTTTTTGTTTTTTTTCCCAACAATTGTACTTTGGGACTTTTGGTTCTTTTAAGTCATTTTGTATGGAGGTACAAGACATTAAGTGGCTTTTGCTATAGAGATTTAATGAAAAGGGAGAAAGAATTTTAGGCCTAATAAGACTTGCTTGTTATGTTTTTTGACTCACAGTGGCACACATAAAATGTAGATATAATTTTTCTACAAGCTTAGAAATTCAAGGACAATCTGACAGATAAAGTAGGTATAAAAATATTAGGAATAACATATAGTAAGGTTTCTTTTTTGTCTGATTATAAAACGTCCTGTTTGGCCTCTTTCCCCATATACCTCTCTTCCTTTCTCTCTCCTCCCCCTTCTCTACCCATTCTTCCTTGTAGTGGTTAAGACATTTTCCCTTTTATTTTTTGGTTCCTCTATGTGATCATGCTCTCTCTTACTTGAATGGTGCTCAGCTATACATCTTTAAACTTTTCCAAAATAGTAGGCACTGAACCAGACACTGTTAAACACTTTACAGGAATCAGTTTCATCCTCATTGCAATCCTATGAAGAATCCTGTTTTATAGGTGAAGAAACTGGGCACATACAGTGGAAATGGTTATATGAATTAAGATTTGACTCTAGAGTTGACGTGCTTTATTACTACACTATGCTGCCTTCCAGCTGTTGATTCAGTATCATTATAGGGGCACCTGGGTGGCTCAGTCAGTTGAGCATCTGCCTTTGGCTCAGGTCATGATCCTGGAGTCCTGGAATGGAGGCTGCATCAGGCTCCCTGCTCCTCTCACCCTCTCCCTCTCCCTCTGCTGCTCCCTTGTGCTCTCTCTTTGTGAAATAAATAAAATCTTAAAAAAAAAGTCATTGTAGTTTTGACAGTTTTCAATGAGCTGAAAGTAATCAGCCTATCATTAGTATTTAGATATTTTTAATATCTAGGCATTTATTTTAATGATATGTTTTAATGACTCCAGTAAAGTTTACAGTCACTAAATCTAAAAGAAAATTTTCATTTTATGGCCATAATTCTAAAAACTGAGACTTGTACCTTAAAATAATTTGATGAAGTTGCCTTTATTAATGTGTGGGTTATTAATATCATAGATTGTTTCACTTTAAAAAGTCTTTCAGGGGGTGCCTGGGTGGCTCAGTTGTTAAGTGTAAAATGAGCACTAACAGTATTAAGAATGCAGAAAACTTGGGATAATTTTAAATAGTCTAACATGTAGACAGAAAAAGAACAGAGAAAAGGTGGTCAGGAAGAATATTTGAAGAAAGAATGTTAAAATGTGTCCAGATTTGATGCAAACTATAAATCTACAAATTCAAAAAGGATAAACACACATAGACAAACACACAACACACATACACGCACACACACACAGGGCTTGCAACGGCACATCATAATTAAGTGCTGAAAATAAACAGTAAAGTGGAAAATCTTAGGAGTTAGAGGAAAAAGTTACTTCAAGTTGAGAAGAATTAAGATAAAAACCACAGATAATCATCGGAAACTATGGCAGAAGACAATGGCGTGATATCTTTGAAGTGCTGAAAGAAGAAAAGTGGTCAACCCAGAATTCTATTTTTGTGAAAATATTCTCCAGAATAAAGGTGAGGTAAAAGTTTTCAAACAATAATAGAGAATTCAGTGCTAGCAGACCTGCTACACTCTAAAGAATTAAAGTTCTCTAGGAAAAAAGCAAAATGATACTAGGTAGACACTTGTATTTATATAAGTGGAATGAAGAGTGACAGAAATATAGGTAATACGTGGATAAGTATAAAACTTTTCCATTTTCAAATTTCTTTAAAAGATAATTGACTTTAAAATAATGTATTATGGGGAACATAGTTTATGTAGAAGTAAAACAAATGACAACGTAGCTGTAAACACAGATGAAATGGAAATGTACCCGTTGTAAGGCTGTTACCTGTGAAGCAGTATAATCTTATTTGAGTGTAGATTTTGGCAAGTTAAAGATTAATATTATAAGCCTAGAGCAACCCCTAAGAAAATAAAACAGTGAGCAATTGCTAGTAAGTTAATAATAAAATGAAATGCTAAAGAAATACTTTATAAAAGAGAGACATAAAACACAAAAATCAACTCAAAATGCATTCAAGTCTTGAACAAATACCTGAAACCATAAAACTCCTACAAGAAAACCTAGGTAGTAAGTTCCTTGATATCAGTCTTGGAAATGATTTTTTGGACCTGACGCCGGAAGCAAAGGCAACAAAAGCAAAAATGAACAAGTGAGGGGCGCCTGGGTGGC
Source organism: Ailuropoda melanoleuca (assembly GCF_002007445.2). NCBI lineage: Eukaryota > Metazoa > Chordata > Mammalia > Carnivora > Ursidae > Ailuropoda > Ailuropoda melanoleuca. The sequence goes on from NC_048236.1 coordinate 5,887,906, forward strand.
ACAGCGGTTAAGCGTCTGCCTTCGGCTCAGGGCGTGATCCCGGCGTTATGGGATCGAGCCCCACATCAGGCTCTTCCTCTATGAGCCTGCTCCTTCCTCTCCCACTCCCCCTGCTTGTGTTCCCTCTCTCGCTGGCTGTCTCTATCTCTGTCGAATAAAGAAATTAAAAAAAAAAAATCTTTAAAAAAAAAAAAAAATGAACAAGTGAGATTACATCAAACTAAAAAGCTTCTTCACAGAAAGGAACGTATCAACAGAATGAAAAGGCAACCTATGGAATGGGAGAAAATATTTGCAAATCATATATCTTATCGGGTTAATATCCATAATATATAAAGAACTCATCCAACTCAAAAAACATGATTAAAAAATGGGCAGAGGATCTGAATAGGTATTTTTTCAAAGATGATGTACAGGTGCTTAATATATACATGAAAAGGTACTCAACATCACTAATATTCAGAGAAATATAAACCAAAACCAGAATGAGCTATCACCTCACACCTGTTAGAATGGCTATTTCAAAAAGACAAGTGTTTGTGAGGATGTGTAGAAAAGGGAACCTCCTGTACTCTTGGTAGGAATGTAAATTGGTACAGCCACTACTGAAGACAGTATGGAGGTTCCTCAAAACATCGGAACTACTTGGTGATCCAGAAATTCCACTTTGGGTCATTTGCCTAAGGAAGAGGAATACACTGACTTGAAAAGGTATCTGCACCATTGTGTTCATGGCAGCATTGTTTACGTAATGGATAGAAAATGTGTTCTATAAATGCACAATGGAATATTTTTTAGCCATAGAACAGAAGAAAAACCTTGCCATTTGCATCAACATGGATGGACCTTGAGGACGTTATTTATTATAAGTGAAATAAGTCAGACAGAGAAAGACAAATACTGTATGACCTCACTTAGATGTGGAATCTAAAATCAAACAAAACTGAACTTAAAGATACAGAGAAGACATTGGTGGTTGCCAGAAGCAAAGGGTATAAGATGGGTGGAATGGATGAAGGTGGTCAGAAGGCACAAACTTCCAGTTATAAATAAGTTCTGGGGATGCATAGTAACTGTAGTTAATAAAACAGTGTTGTGTATTTGAAAAGTCATAGGAGAATAGATCTTAAAAATTCTCATCGTAAAAAAAATTTGTAATTGCGTGATGATAGATGTTATTTAGACTTATTGTGGTGGTCATTTCACAATATATATATACACATAGGAATTATTATTTGTACACCTGAAACTAATATAATGTTATATGTTGTGGTCATTTCACAATATATATATACACATAGGAATTATTATTTGTACACCTGAAGCTAATATAATGTTATATGTTATATCTCAATTAAAAAAAAAAGGGAGAGACAGCAGAGCCCACTGTCTTTATGTGCATGTACTGAGGAAAGGTCATGTGAAGACACAACGAGAAGGCAGCCATCTGTAAGCCATGAAGAGAGAGCTCACCACAACCCCACATGCTGGCACTCTGATCTTGGGCTTCTAGCCTCCATAACTGAAAAAATAAATGTCTCTTGTTAAAGCCAAAGAAAAAAAAAAGAAAAAGGAACAAAGGTCAACTGGGGAACTAGAAAACAAATAGCAAGGTCATGAATTTAAACCACATCAGCGATTACATTACAATTAAATGGTCTAGGGGTGCCTGGGTGGCTCAGTCGTTAAGTCTGAGCTCAGTTCAGGTCTTGAGCTCAAGAGTTGAAGCCCTAAGCTGGGCATGGAGCCCACTTTATTTATTTATTTATTTATTTATTTTTAAAGATTTTATTTATTTATTCGACAGAGATAGAGACAGCCAGCAAGAGAGGGAACACAAGCAGGGGGAGTGGGAGAGGAAGAAGCAGGCTCATAGCAGAGGAGCCTGACGTGGGGCTCGATCCCACAACGCTGGGATCACGCCCTGAGCCGAAGGCAGACGCTTAACCGCTGTGCCACCCAGGTGCCCCTGGAGCCTACTTTAAAAAAAAAAAAATTAAAAACATTAAATGGTCTAAAAACTCTAATTGAAAGGCCAGTTGACTGGATAATATACTGCTTACGAGAAACTTGCTCAAAATATTGAGATAAAGGTTTAAAAAAAAGGGTATTCTGTGCAAAGCGTAAGCTATCTAGAATGATTACATTAATAATAATACATTAATATATGAAGGAAAAAATAGGAATAAAAAGGAACATTTTATAATGATGGACTCAATTCATAAAAATTACATAACAGTTGTAAATATGTATAACCTAATACAAGAACTATGAAGTACATGAGACAAAATGCCAGAACTGAAAGAAACAGGCAAATCCATGCATAGATTTGGACATTCTTCTCTCACTAATTGATAGAACCAGCGGACAAAGAAATTAGTAAGGATATAGAAGAGTCAGATGATCAATTAAGTAGATCTGGTTGATGTTTTGAAACGGTTAACCCATCAACAGTATAATACACATAAGTTTGAAGAGTACGTGGAATATTTACCAATAGACTCTTAATGTTTGGGCATCAAACAAGTATCAGAAATTTAAAAGATTTGAAGTCCTATACAGTAGGTTTTGTGATCCCAGGGGAAATATTTCAGTAATAGATACTTGGGAAATTCTCAGTTACTTGGAAATTAAGCAATATTTATAAATAACCTGTGGATCAAAGAAGAAATTGTAAGGGAAATTAAACTCGTTTTTCAAATGAAAAAAAAAAGGAAACAACAATAAAAATTTGTGGAATGCTGGTAAAATGGCGCCTATAAAGAAATGTGTTGCTTTCAATGCTAATACTAGAAAAACAGAAGTCAATAATGATGTTTTTATCTGAAATCAGTAAAAGAAGAGCAAAGTAAACTTGAAATAATTAGAAGTCAGGAAATGAGAGCAAAAACTATGAAATAAAGAACAAACCAACTTTCAAGAAAATCAAGAAGTTCAACAGTTGAGTTTTTCAAAAAGGTATAAATTGTTGAAGCTCTAATGGTTGCTCAAAGAAAAAAGGAAAAAACTATTACTGATAATCGGACATTAGATGCACACATTCCTTGAACGGTTCAGTATAACTTAACCAAAATAGAAATAGAACTAATGGTCTGAGCCTAGGAAGAAATTTGAATTCATTATCAAAAGTCTTCACACAAAATACTGAATTCTACTAAGGATTTAATCTTCTACAAAGTGTTTCAGATTTCTTAGGCTTGTATGACTTTGATATAAAAATCAGATGAAGTCATGAAAAAATGAATTATAAGCCATTATCTCATGAGCATAAACGCAGAAATCAAAACAAAGCATTAGCACATCAAGCCTAGCGAAATATGTAAAGATTATACATTATAATTAATGGGATTTATCCCATTCATTCAAATGTAAAATATGTAAAGGTTATACATTATAGTAATGGTGTTTATCCCATGCATTCAAAAGTTAATGTACTATATTAAACAGTTTAAAAGATGGCCGGCTCAGATGCAGAAAGAGAATTTTATGTATTCAACACTTAATTTCAGTAAAAAAAGCTCCATAATAGCAACAGTAGGGAACTTTATAAATTGGACAAAACTCACCTATGAAGAACCTGCAGCTAACATTCTTAATGCTAGATAAATAGTGATATATCTATATAATGGAATACCAATCAGCAATGAAAAGAAATGAAGTAGGAATGCATGGAACAGCATAGATATAGTTTTATGCGTTCTGCATAGCAAAAGAAGCAGACACGAGACTTACGTGTTGTAGGATTAAATTTATTTGAAACTCTAAAAAGATACCTTTAGTGACAGAATGAAAATCAAGGTTTCTTGAACTTAGGAAGGATTGATGAGGGTGGTATATGGGTGTCCATTTGGGGTGACAGAAGTATTCTGTATCTTGAGTGTTGTGGTTCCATGGTACATGCATTTGTCAAAAATTATTAGCATATCCATTTAAAATTGGTTCATTTTATTATATGTAAACATTCTAATAAACTGATTTAAAATATATTAAAAAATAGAAAATTTGTGGCTTAGACTAATATTGAAAAGTGGTTAGAATAGATCACTGTACTTGTTAACATTACATTTAAGTTAATAAAAGTTGTTTCCTTTAATTCTCAAATGTTTCACATGTCTGAGTGGAGGCTTTTGTTGTTTGAACCATTATTATTAATGATTTAATGATTATTATTAATAAAATGGTTCTGGGATCATCTAGAATTTAGTTCAAATGTTGGCTTTGTTACTTATATATGGCTTTGAAAAAGTTCTTCTTTGGGGGGGGAAGTTCTTATATCTTTACCCAGTTATTTTCAAAATGAAGAATAATAGTTCTTAATGTTAAGCCTATGAGTGATTTATGCAAATTAGATAAAATTCATGTGCAGTGCATAGCAAGTGCCTCTCATAGATGAAGCCCCAAATAAATGTAACTACTGTTTTTTTTAATTACCTTGTTGTTATTCTTACTGTTAAACTTCAACACACTCCTTTAGTTCAGTGAACTGATATTATGTGTTTTTTCCTACCCCTCCACCCCATTCTGAAATGTGGAATTTTCTTGGATGATATACTCTAGAACTTTTTTCTTAGATTATAAAGCCGTTTGAGAATCTGATAAGAGATTTACTTTGTATACTCAGAAAAATAAGCTAAAAAAAATACCCATACAGTTTTCTGTGGGTTGTTCATAAACTCATTAAAGCCTATAAGTAAGATCCTTTGCTGCCAAGCAAGATTGTAGAAACAATTTTCTTTCCTATAAAGAGGAATGAAAGGGGATAGGACATTCCTATAATGTCCTATGAGGACATTAGATAAATTTCCTATAAAATGTTAAAATTTCTTAAAAATGTTTCTAATTGTAATTTAAAAAATTTTTAGTTCAAATTTAGACTTAAGTTATTTCATTTATCTATGATGTAAAATGATCTTTTTTTTAAGATTTTATTTATTTATTTGACAGAGAGACAGCCAGCGAGAGAGGGAACCACAAGCAAGGGGAGTGGGAGAGGAAGAAGCAGGCTCCCAGCAGAGCAGGGAGCCCGATGCGGGGCTCGATCCCAGGATCCTGGGATCACGCCCTGAGCCGAAGGCAGCTGCTTAACAACTGAGCCACCCAGGCGCCCCTGATCTTAAACTTTTAAAAATGAAAACAGACTTTTTAAAATAAGAATTTGCTAATATTATTAGTTGCTGTATTTGGAAACTCCTCTACTTTGATCAAATTGAATCTTATATAACTTCTAGAAAATTATTTTTTGTCTGTAATGTTTTGGTCTTACATTCTATCATGTTTGGCCAAGAGCTGTGAATTTTGACATGTTTTTTTTTCAGGACCTTGTATAACATGACTTCTTGGATTTCTTAATTAGCATTTTACTAATTAAGTATTCCTAAAATTGTTATCATTTTGAACAATATCCAAAAAAATCAGTTTAAGTGAATTTTACTTTTTTGGATATTTTGGTGCTCCGATATTTAATTTTTTATTTTTATTTTACCATTTTTAATTAGGAGGTATAGAATATAAAAAGTATGGAAGGGGAATGCCAAGATCTTTGTGATTCTGTATTCTTCAAAAACAAATTATTCTTTCAGAAACTGTTTTGACTGGGACTACCTCACCTTTACCATCTCCGGGAAGTGGGAATGAAAATGCACCTGGATCAGTTACACAGCCAAAGAAAATTCGAGGAATTGGATTTGGAGATATTTTTAAAGAAGGGTCTGTGAAACTCAGGACAAGAACATCTGGTAGTGAAATAGAAGAGAAGAAAACAGAAAAGGTAGTAATGATGAATTTAGATTAACTGTACTCATTCTCTCATTAAGTATTTTTTAAAATGTAAAAGTCAGTTTGCAACTCTGTTATATTTCTTTTTTGGGGATCACTAATAATTGGTTATGAGTGAGAAGACTGAGAAACTACACTTTATAGTGATTACTTTAATGTTTATATTTGGTTCTTATAAAATGAGAACGTTTACTGGTAAATTTAACACCAGTTTTTCTTAGTGGAAACTTTAGAGTTTTTTGTTACCATAGGTAAAAATAGAAAAGGCGATTTTTTGGGTTTGTTTTGTCTTTTAAAAGCTAAAATTACATATTTTTTCTTTTAATTTGAAATAGGCCTAACATGGGTCATTTTAAAATGGATTCACAATGAGATACTAAGTTAATTAGGTTCTATTTAACTTTCCTCCGATTGTCAGCAATGGTGAAATCTGCTAATCTCCCTCTCTAAATGTATGGAGAACTTTATTTTTCATTAGCATTTCACTGGCGTTGTGAAATAAATCAAAACAAATGTACTATAAATTATAACATCTAATAACAGATTTTATTTTAATTTTACTTTATTTTTTACTACTTGGTAAGATCCTTATTTATTTTTTTCCTTCCACATTAATAACAGATTTTAAAATAAACCTGTAAGGCTTTGTTTTGGGGGAAAATAGCTACAATTTCTGGAACAGTAATTGCAAGTCTGTTGTTTCTGAGCTTCATACTTTAGCGATCCGGACTGCTTGTTTCAGATAGGAGGTTTTTCCATTGACTTTTAGGGCATTGTTTCATTTTAGTTTTCAGTTGTAAGTCTGTATTTAACTCTTAAGAGTTTAAAGTATTTCAGTATTTGCTTGCCTAGTTCAGCTATATTTCACTTATAAGACTCTTTTGGTTGGTGAAATATATTCTGAAGTTTTCTTCTAAAGTGGTTAGTTTCAACGTATTTTTTCTTTCCCAGTTTGCTACATATATTTTCATGTAATAATGATTTGGATTCAGGAAAGAGAACTTGTACTTTCTACCTTACCCTCTCCTAGCTCTGAGACTGTCTGGCAGTAAAATTATGGGGCCTAATTGATTCTTGGTTTTAAAGGTAAAGATTGGAATTCTTGTGGTTTTTGGAATGGTGCTGTATAGCGATATAACAGCCAGGAATGTTGGAGAAGCAGTGTTCGCATTATGAGGGACATTAGATAATTGGGGCTCCTTTGCTTATGATTTATATCAAATAACTTTATTTAATTAGTAATTACACTAGTACTCTTTCAAATGCCACTTAAAATGTTCACTACTTAGGAGTTATTATTAGTGAGGGTAGTCTCAGGGTCACCCTATATGATGGCTTTTTGAACCTCACTTTGATCACTGATCCAGGAATTGATAGAGAACACATTTGCTGTTTGTAGGTGACATCAGATTAGAGGAAATGATGGTTAGAATTAGGAGACGTTAAAGTTAGTATCTTAAAAGATAAACAGAACACACAGTAATGGGTAGTTGGTACATTTAGGTTTTGAACTAATGACTGCTAAGGGTCAAATGTCACGTTATTTCTGGGGAGAGAAGTCAAGGAAAACACTAGTATGAAGGACTTACTTTAGTCAATTACAAGGTAAAATTTTCTACTAGACTAGAGTTATAGAGGTTGTAACATTGGCTAGGTATTCTCATTCAGGTAGCAGCAGTGAAGTATAAAGACTTTCTTCTGTATGTCATCGTAAGGAAGTTTAGTGCTGTTGTTTAAGAGCCACTTTCTGGAGTCAGACTTTCTAAGTTCAAATCTGGGCTCCACTATTAAACTACTGTTATTGTGGGCAGGTAACTTAACTGCTTCCTAATCTATGAAAGGAGCATGTAGTAGTGCTTACTTTATGCAGATTGTTTTGAGGATTAAGTTATAATGTATGTAAAATGTTTAGCTCAGGGATTGGTATTCAGTATATTTTCAGATGCTATTTTTTTTTTAAGATTTTATTCATTTATTTGTCAGAGAGAGAGCAAGCACAAGCAGGGGTATGACAGGCAGAGCAGGCAAAGGCAAGGCTCTCCGCTGAGCAGGGAGCCCAGTGTGGGATCAGTTCCAGGACCCTGGATCATGACCTGAACTGAAGGCAGACACTTAACCGACGGAGCCACCCAGGAGTCCCAGAAGCTATTATTTTTATTGATTTTAGAGGTTTAAAATTAAATCATAGTTCTGTATTATTGGTAGCAGAAAATGTGTATTATCCTCTCCTTGTGAGAGGGAGTTTTAAAAATGTGAAGTTCTGAGCTATCATTTAGGTAGCTTTTGTCATCTTTATCTTTTTCGTTGCAGAGTTTTCAGTCACATTACTAACCTGGCTATAGGTGTCATTAGGGAGAGCTGGCTAATGCAGATGGAAATTTTGTTTAAGAATATTATCTTAATTCTCACCTAAAACAGTTGATACCATCCTTTTCTATTCCAGCCCTCAGTTATACAGTCAGTAGGATCCAAGGCACAGAATGTGGACATAGCAAAAACAGACATAGAAAGTAAAACTAAAGGTAAGTTTTTGAATAAAGTTTGCATATTGGGAGTGAAGCATGATCAAATACATTATTAGATTTTTTGAAGATGTTTGTTAACACTATACTACTTGGTCAGAGTATTAGATCCTATGAGATGTAAGTACTACAGGGTCACAGATTTTAGTGTGCTTTGTTCACCCTTGTATCCCCCTGCAGTTAGAATTGTGCCTAGAACATCACAGGCACTTAGTAACTATTTGAGTGCATGGATTAATGAAATTGTTGCTTAATTCAATATATAGTATTGGCCAAAATTATTAATTCATCTTTAATAGCTTCTAGTATACGTTTTTTTACACAAAGTAGAGACTTAGTAAGTATTGTTGAAAGAATCAATTTATTTAAACTACGTCATTTACATTCTTTATTTTAGCAAAGGAATATTGTAGAACATTATTTGCCTATGAAGGTACTAATGAAGATGAGCTTTCTTTTAAAGAGGGGGAGATAATCTATTTGATAAGTAAGGTAAGATATTTCTCAGTTTTTCAGTGCATTATTTAATTTATTCATTCTTATATTCCTCCTACAATGTAAGCTTTAGAGGAGCTGGACCTTTGTCTTGTTTCTGTGTCCTGAGAACCTGGCACATAGTGCTCAGAAAGGTTTTTTTGAGCAAATTTTTATTGTCTATCTAATAATTGATTTATTGGGGATTATTTTTACCATCCTGTGTGTTTTTTCTCTAACCTCAACTCCTCCAGGTTTCTGTTCTCACTTCCTAGTTCACCTCATTACATTTTTCCCCCATGTAATGTTTGTATGTAAAAAGAAAAAGAAGAAAAATAAGGAAACAATTTAAATTCCATCAGTATGTCAATGTTTATAGAACCATACAGTGGAAAGTGATGCAGCTATATCAAAGAATGAAGTAGTTTTATAACTTGGAATAAATTATGGCAAAAGAAAAAGAAAACCTAGGAATATTTGGGTTTGGGCAGAATCCCGTAACTATTTGTAATAGAAGAAAACTATAAATATTTTGGTTTTGTTATAACCATATAGAATAATTTCTGAAAAATTTCCCCTTGTTTTAAATTGACTTTGTTATCAGATGGTTTAGTGTATATAATTTTTAGTACCCATACAGTTTTGGATTGATAACAGCCAATTTCTCATGGAAAGGGGGGGGGGTATCTGGAAAGAATTGTAGAATATCTTGTTAATTTCTAAGGCAAATGAATAATGTGCTTGTTTTTTGGTATATAAAGTGTTAAGAATGCTAAGTAAGACACAGTTTAGAAAATCATATTCTCCCTCCCCCCTCTCTCCCACTATCCTTTTTCCTTTCTCCTTGTAAAATGAATTTTAAAATTATTTGACTTATTAAAAAATAATGAAACCCAATTTTATAACTATTGCTGGAAGTAATGTGTGGGTAATATTTGCTTTTAAGAAGACCTTATGATCTGTTTAGCCCTTTTTTCTCCTTGTAAAAATAATGCAATTCAGTATTTTCCCATTCTGTTGTAAACTTTTTTCGTATTTAAAGATAACCCCAATTATTTTAATTATTCCCCATTTTGCATTATAGGAGACTGGAGAAGCTGGCTGGTGGAAGGGTGAACTTAATGGTAAAGAAGGAGTATTTCCGGATAATTTTGCTATTCAGATAAATGAACTGGATAAAGACTTTCCAGTAAGCTTTTATTTTTCAATGATGATGATAGTTTAATGAACCTTTTGCCAGTATTTCTTTAAAAACAGGTTTTTTGCATTGTTACTGAATAACTTTTGAGGGGGTTTCCAATTTATACACTAAGGTAAAGTTGATTTGAACTGTAATAAAACAAAATAATATTTCAGTTCTGTGTTTTATTTCTGGTCTTTCCCCACTGACTATATTGAAAAGTAACTTTAGACTTGTTACTTTATTATAATTAAAAGAAAAATTCTCTCATAGTAGTTAGACAAATTAACACTGGCCTGGAAGAAATTACACTTTAGTTTTTTGGAAAATCTTATTTTAAGCTACTTTTGATCTTAGAATATTACTCTGTCAGTTGATTTTTGGGAGGGTAAGAAGCAGTCTTTGCTTACTTACAGGATTTAAAGCGACGCTGAGTCATTCATCAGTGATATTTTGCTTTTCTGCAGTTTGATCCCTTTTCCCCCCATAGAATGATGGACCTCATTGAGGATTGATTGAAGTATAACTGACATATAATATCCTATTGGTTTTAGGTGTTATAGATATTTTTATACATTACAGAAGGTCCCTATGATATGTCTAGTTATCATGTCACCAAAGTTATTATAATATTGTTGACTATGTTCTCTATGCTCTACATTACAGTCCCATGACTTATTTATTTTATAACTGGAAGTTTGTACCTCTTATTCCCCTTCAACTTATTTCACCTGCTCCCTAACCCCTTCCCTTTTATGGTAACCATCAGTCTGTTTGCTGTATCTGTGAGTCTGTTTCTGCTTTGCTTGTTCCATTTGTTTTGTTTTTTAGATTTCACGATAAGTGAATCATATGGTATTGTCTTTATCTGTCTGACATATATCACTTAGCATATTATCTTCTAGGCCCATCTATGGATTTCATTCTTTTTATAGCTGTGTAATAATTCATTGTGTATATATATATTACATGTATATATATATATGTTGTCTTCCAGTAGTAAACAGTTTTACTTCTTCCTTTCCAATTTGGATGCCTTTTATTTCTTTTTCTTGCCTGATTGCTGTGGCCAACACTTCCAATACTGTGTTGAAGGAAAGTGGTGAGAGTGGGCATCCTTGTCTTGTTCCTGATCCTAGAGGAGGGGCTTTTAGCTTTTTACCATTGAGTGTGATGTTAACTTTGGGCTTATCATGTATGGACTTTATTAAGTTGATGTACATTCTTTCTGTACCCACTTTGTTGAGAGTTTTTATAAATTGATGTTGGATTTTTAAATGGTCTTTCTGCATTTGTTGAGATGACCATAGGATTTTTATCCTTCATTTTGTTAAAATGGAGTATTATGTTGATGGATTTGAAGATGTTGAATCATTCTGAAATAAATCCTAAGTGACCATGATGTGTGATTCTTTTGATGTATTGTTCAGTTTGCTAATACTTTGTTGAGGATTTTTGCATCCATGTTCACCGGAGATGTTGCCTGTAATTTTTTTTTTTCTGCGATGCCTGATTGGTTTTGATATCAGGATAATGCTGGCCTTATAAAATGAGTTTGGAAGCAGAAGGCATTTGTTCTAATAGATTAAATTTTTGTCAGTGACCTTTTGGTTGTTAAGGTCTTACTGTTTTTAATTTTTGGCAGGGATGGGATGAGGAGAGATACCCCCTCAATTTAGAATATTAATGATCAGAGTTTATTTTAAGTATAAATATGTAACATGTAAGTGTTCATGTATCTTCACCATTGTTATTTTAATAGAAACCAAAGAAACCACCACCGCCTGTTAAAGGTCCAGGTATGTAAGAAACACATTATTCAGTTTGCTGTTTTTCATATTTTCAAGTTATAAAATGGTGAAATTGGGTTTTAAGTATAAACCACTTATATTAGCAAAAATCATATATAATGTGATATATACAAAGTTTAGAAATATATAAAAATTAAGTGTTCACATGTATTAATATCAGTATTTTTTAAGCATAAACTGTATAAAATAGGATCTTAATAATTTGTATACTTTATAACTTGTCATTTCTAATTAAGAAAATTGACAAAGTTTAAATGTATTTAGATAGAATACTTAATATATTGATCTGGCCAATTCTACTTTTTCACATTAAATCCATTTGTTAATGTTTCATTTAAGTACTAATTTGTATTTCTTCAGAGAGTATGCTAAAGGTTAAGCAAACTATTTTTTTTTTAAGAAGTTGAATATATTATGGTATTCTTAGAAGACTTTTCCAGGGTTCCAGTTTTATAATCTGGCTCTTTGTCTATTTCTGTAAATTTTAGCCCCAATTTCTGATTTTTACAGATGAAGTACAATTATTTTTCTTGGAAGATTTGCTTTATTTTAAAATAATACAAGTCCTTCCCTACTTCCAAGTTTTCAGCTTTGTATTTGCTGACCTAATCCCAGAACAAGTAAAGCATAAGTTAAAAATAATTTTTATAGCAGTTGGTGTTGGAGGCTTTTTAGTCACTAGTCCTATTATATGGGCTTTTAAAATTTAACTAAAGTTAAATAAAATAAAAAATTGAATTCACAGTCACAGTAGTAACATTTCAAGTCTCTATTCTCAATATTGGATAGGACAAAAATAGAATATTTCCATCATCATAGAAAGTTCTACTGGAGAGTGGTATTATAGAAGATATGAACACCTTCATTTGATGAAGGAACTGAGACCACAAAGTAACTACTTAGTCATATAGTAGTGGTAGGTGCAGGAGTAGATATTTAGCCTAGTGATTCTGGTACATTGTTCCTCTGTTAAGCCATGTTTTTCTCTGATGTTATTTTTAAGCTAACCTGTACTATTTAGTAGTATAATTGTCTTTGTGCTTTGAAACTATTTTAAGTATTAGCTTTGTTTTTTTCCTTAGCTCCAAAGCCTGAGCTTATAGCTACAGAGAAGAAGTATTTTCCTACAAAGCCAGAAGAAAAAGGTGAGACTAATTCTTTTACTTTCAGGAAGGTAATTCTTCCTTTTGTTGTCATTGTAAATAATAATATCTCTCCACACTGAATAATTTGTATTGATTTTTAACAGCCACTCACTATTTAGCACCATTTGGAGTTTTCTGGGAGGAAGTATTTTGTCAAGATAGATAGGAAATTAAGATTTTACTCAAACTGATACCAGTTTACATTCATTAAAAAGTTAAACCATTACTTCAGTAAGAGTGTAGTGTTTCATTATATTTCATTATATAAGAAAACTAAGCATTAAATAGTTATATTTTAATTATTTTTTTAGAGTGTTAATTAAAATAAAAAAATTTAGGTGAGTTCTAACTTTTAACACATGGATGTGATTTGTTGCATATTATCTAATTTTCACTGCCTATGTTTGTCATATAAACTTAAAAAGTTATTCCAAGGTACACATGTATTTTATTAAAAACATCATTTTTTGTTATTAATTTGGAGAAAATAATTACTTCTGTTTGTGCAGAAAGATCTGCAGTGGTTATATCTAGTATACTAGATTATATATACAGTTGACCCTTGAGTAGCATGGGTTTGAACTGCAGAGGTCCACTTATACATGAATTTTTCCCCAACAAATATGATAACAGCACTGTAAATGTATTTTCTTATGATTTTATTAACCTTTTCTTTAGCTTACTGTATTGTAAAAATAGGGTGTATAATACACATAACATAGAATAAATGTGTTAACTGAATGTTTATGTTATTGGTAAGGCCTTCTGGTCAACAGCAGGCTTTCAGTTAAGTTTTTGGAGAGTCAAAAGTTACATGTAGATTTTCAGCTGGGAGTTTGGTGCCCCTAACTCTCTGTGTTGTTCAAGGGTCAACTATACAAGCAACAACTTGAACAATGTTTTAGAGTGCTTCTGTTTCTACTGCTAGTATTGTTTCTGCCTGTTCTTGTGTGTTGCCTGCAGTGTTCCTTTATTCTCTTAACTGATTTCTCTTACTTTAGTCCCTTGTCTGGCTTATATTTCATATTGTTGCCAGATTTGTTTTTTTACATAGACTTTTTGTTAGACTAGTTTCAGATTGACAACAAAATTGAGCAGAAAGTATAGAGAGTTCCTGTATACTCCTTGCCCCACATATGTACAGCCTCCCCCACTATCAACATCCTGAACCAGAATGGATCTCCATTGATACATTATCATCCAAAGTCCATAATTTATCTTAGGGTTCACTCCTGGTGTTGTACATTTTGAGTTTGGACAAATGTATAATTTGACAAATGTGTAATGTACTATTTTACAGAATATGTCTTACTACCCTGAGAATCTTTTTTTGCTCTGTCATTTCATCCTTCCCTTCCCTCAGCCCCTGGAAACCATTGATCTTTTTATTGTCTCCATAGTTTCGCCTTTTTCAGAACGTTATATGGTTGGAATCATACAATATATAGCTTTTCACTTTGTAATATGTATTTAAATTTTCTCCATGTCTTCATGGCTTAATAGCTGATTTCTTTTTAGTGCTGATTAATAGTCTATTTGACTATCTATAGTACAGTTTATCCAAATTCACCTATCGAAGAAGACATCTTGGTTGTTTCCAGACTTCGTCAGGTATGAATAAAGCTGATATAAATAACATCCTTGTCTGGGTATCTCGGTGTAGATATAAGTGTTTAGTTCACCTAGGTAGATAACCAAGGAGTGTGATTGCTGGGTCATGTGTTAAGAGTATATTGTGTAAGAAACTGTCAAATTATCTTCCAAATTGTACTATTTGGCATTCCAATCAACAATGAGTGAGAACTCTTGTTGCTCCTTATCTTGGCCAGCTTTTGGTGTTGTTGTGAACTGACCCCCAAATAACAATTTTCTATCATCTTCTCTTTCATTCACTAAATACAGTAACCACATTCTTGTCCCTGAATATATCATGTACTTTCATATCTTTCTTTCTCATTATCTGTGCTCAGCATGGAAGTTTTTTATATTCTTTTTTTCTTTACATTTGAGAATTCTTTATTTGTTATGCAAAAACAATTTATATTTCGAAGTATTTCTTGATCTCAGGTGTAATATGGCTGTTGTTATGTCTGAGTCTTGGATCAGTTTATTTGGTACCTGGTTATAATACCTGTCCTACATGAAAGACTCATTCTATAAAGATACGTAGAACCAAGTGTAAGAACTATGTTGTTGGCTTCGTTTCCGACATGATATTCCTTTTGTAGTCTCCTCCATCAGGTAGATTGGGGTTTTGTTAAGATTTAGTAGTGACTTCCTATGTTCCCTGAAATCAGTCAGGTGATCTTATAAACAAAATAGAAGATTATATTCCCTTAGGCTTCTTTGCATGTATCTTGGAAACAGATCGAACTAATCCCAGAACAGAATTCAATACAATTTGAAAGAGTGTAATAAAATCTAACAGCCAAGTGTGTAAAATACACAGTGTCCATTATCTGATAAAAAAAAATTACCAGGCATGTAATGAACCCAGGATAACAGCAGCCTATAAATAGAAGAAGAATTAGTCAATTTAAACAGACCCAGAAATGACAAGAGATGATGGAAATAGCAGTAAGGACATTAAAACGGCTATAACAGTTGCATCCCATGTGTTCAAGAAAGTAGAAGAAGACACAAGCGTGATGATGAGAAATGGAAAATATAAAAAGACCCAAACTGAACTTACACAGATGAGTTAATACAGTATCAGAAATGAAAAACATTGCATGGAATTACCAGCTTATTAGAGACTACAGGATGAAATATTGGAAGACACAGCAATAGAAGCTATCTAAAACGTACTAGAGGGGTGCCTGGCTGGTTCAGTCAGTGGGACACGCAACTCTTGACCTCAGTGTCGTGAGTTCAAGCCCCAAGTTGGGTGTGGAGCCTATTTTTTAAAAAAAAATCTACTAGAAAAAAAATGAATAGAGCATCAGTAATTTGAGTGACAATATCAAATAGTTTTTTTTTTTTTTAAGTAGGTTCCACACTCACCATGGAGCCCAACGTGGGGCTTGACCTCATGACCCCAAGATCAAGACCTGACCTGAGGTCAAGAGTCGCACACTTAATCAACTGAGCCACCCACATGCCCTGTTGAGTAGTTTTACTTATGTGTAATTGAATTATGTGTCCCTGAATTAGTGGAGAGAGAATGGGGCAAAAAAAAATATTTGAAGAAATAATAGTTGAAAATTTGAAGAAATAATAGTTGAAAAATCTTTAGACTTGTTGAAAACTGTAAGCCCACAGATCCAAGAAGCTCAGTGAACTCAAAGCAGAAGGAACATAAAAGAAACCACCTGAAAGAACATCATAATCAGTTCACTGAAAAGCTGTGATAGAAAGAAAAGCATAAAGTCTGAAAGAAAATAATTCTGAAAGAAAATAATTCTGAAATTTTTGAATTCAGAAAATTCTTGAATTTTCTACCTAGCAAAATACCTTTCAGGAAATGCAGGCAAAATAAAAGCTTTCAGACAAAGTCTGAGAGAACTCCTTGCCAGCAGACCTGTATATTCTACACAGAAAATGTTAAAGGAAGTACTTTTTGGCAGAAGGAAAATGATGTTATATGGGCATTTCGATAAATAGAAGGTAATAAAGAATGCCAGAAATGGTAAATATGTAAGTAAATATAAGAGACATTTTTTTCTAATTTTTAAATCTTGTCAGTAACACCAAAACTCTTCATTGGAAAGATTTTAAAACTTTTTTTTTTTTTTAAGCTATGCTATGTTTTGGTTTCAAAGTTTGTCTGCAAATATAAGAACTTTTTAAATTAGTGAGACAGGACAAATGTAAAACGAGGGAAACAATTCTTAATATTTTCAAAATGTTCTCCTTAGCCTGACATGCCTAAATCTGGTTTAAGGAATAGAAAAAATGTCAGTGCTTTGCCTAATAAGCTTTGGAGATGTGTATTGGGAGAGAGAACTAGTATCAGTCTGAGTGTTAAATATTGGTACAGATTAAAGCCTTTCTTTTTAAATAAAATTAAACATAAGGTTCTACCTTTTTTCCACCCTCAACAGAGGGAACTTGTTCAAACCATGGCCAGGGCCAATTTGAGGAGCCTTAAGCCTTCCGAGAGAAATACAGTATATTCCACCAGTGTGTGTGTTCATGACTTTTAACTCTGTTATGATCTTAATTCTACAGAAGATACACTTTGAAAAGCTCTGCTGTGTTGGGCAGAGGGGAAGAAGGAGCTACTAGAAAACATGAACCATGGGACTCCTGGGTGGCTCAGTTGGTTAAGCATCTGCCTTTGGCTCAGGTCATGATCCCAGGGTCCTGGGATAGAGTCCCACATTGGGCTCCTTGCTCAGCAGGGAGCGTGCTTCTCCCTCCGCCTGCTGCTGTTCCTGCTTGTGCGCTCGCGCTCTCTCTTTCTGACAAATAAATAAAAATAAAAATCTTAAGAAAACATGAACCTGATTACTCTATTCCTTTGACTCTTAAGTGACTCCCTATCGTCTCATGGGATACTTTTCAAATCTTAAGACTAAATCTTGACTGTTTACTCCCTGCCCCAGGCCACCATGTAGATTTTATTTTCTCAGACCTGTGTAATAGTTTCCCGTCCCCTATTTTCTCAGAGGTACCTGAATGCTGGCCATGGTGTGCTTCATTAGAAGAATAACATCAACAGTTTGGAGCATAAGGGTTTCTCTTGCTTTTTGGAGAAAGTTTCTTGGACATACCTTTCAGTAGCCCACTTCATTCTCAGTGACTTGTATTCTTGATATGAAATATGCATAAAGGAAGGGAGCAGCTGATATTTACTTTGGAGTGCCAGACAGACATGTAAATGTGTAGGAGAGAATGAAAGCAAAGCTCTATTAGGCTTATAAAATCATTTAAATGGTTACCTTTATGTACGTTATCCCTCGTCGTCCCAGTTGTACATAGGAAGGGCGTAATGGGCCGCTAAAGCCCAGCCTGGCTTAACACTTTTACTAGTAGAGGCAGTGAATCTGTATTCATTTGCTTGAGGAAAATTTTTTTCCAGTTTCTATATCTGCAGGTATAAAGGACAGAATTTGTCTTATTTTTCAGTTGATTCATAAGCAGAGCGTAACCAAAGGGTACACACCTCCAGGCAGGAACAAACACCAATATGTTAATAATGGCAATATTGTTTTGTAATTAGCAGAATGGGAAGGGAGAGTTGTGCTGGTGGATGTTCCTCTTGAGGTTTTCTTGTCTCTGGTGTTAAAAGGGGAGAAGTTACTGTTGCTAGGAAAGTGTATTCACATGCTAGGAGACAACAGATTTTGAGAGTCTAGTTGGCTGATTTTTAGGACTTTCCACCCCAGTAAATTGAATTGTGAATCTTACCCTATCTCCTTGAAAAAGTTATACTTTATTGATTAAGGTTTTGTCTCTTGGAACAGGTTGTGTGACTGCTGCTGGTTCCCATACAAAGGTCCAATAGCATCCTTAATTCATTTATTCAGTTACTGAACTAAGAACTAATAAGGACTATCAGAGTTGGATCTTTTGTTGTCTTATTCTCAATTGCTTAGACAGTCATATATATAAAGGCTCGTGGCTTAACCACCATCTGCATGCTGCTGATTCCCTTTCAGTGTTGGGATTTGTTCATATTCATTGTGGCTTTCTTTGTACTTTTGTTTGTTTGCATTTTATACTTTCTGCCTATATATGTATATATATATATATATATTTATATATATATATATATATACACACACACACATACACTATATAAACTATATATGTATATAAGCCATATATGTAATTTTTTAAAATAATTTCCTTTAATGGAGGACCTAGTGGTAGGACATTTTGTTTATTTGAAATACAGTTTTTTCTCCTCATTCTTTTTTTTTTTTTTTTAAGATTTTATTTATTTATTCGACAAGAGATAGAGACAGCCAGCGAGAGAGGGAACACAAGCAGGGGGAGTGGGAGAGGAAGAAGCAGGCTCATAGCAGAGGAGCCTGATGTGGGGCTCGATCCCATAACGCCGGGATCACGCCCTGAGCCGAAGGCAGACGCTTAACCGCTGCGCCACCCAGGCGCCCCTTTTCTCCTCATTCTTGAGAGATAATTTTGCCTTACATTGAATTCTAAGCTGGCAAAATAGGTTTTGGTTCATAATTCAACATATTGCCTGAGGTGGAAGTCTTGAGGTGGTGTTTTCTTTCTGTCTTTGCTTAGGAGTGTTCTCTTCTTCCTGTGAGCCAATAAAAGGAACGCAGAGTAAAAATTTAATGAAATTGAAATGTAATAAAAAGTTGTAGATTTTCCAATTCAAATGCTGGCTATGGATAGTCAGAATTCTTCATATTACAGAGTGATATGGAAATCAGTGTTCAAAATATGCTTTTACATTATTATATGCTCTGGAATTTTGGTATAGTACAGTTTAGTGTGGAATTAAAATCAGGATCTGTGTGTTTAAGATCCATTTAACAGCAGTTATTAATTGGAGGTACTGAACTCAAATGCCTTTTCATCTGTGATACAATCTGTAGTACATAGACTCTTGAGAGCTCTGGCAGGACTCTATTGTATCATATCTTTAGTATGCTTACCAGACAGGAAACTACTTATCTCTAATGTTCTACAAAGAAACATTCCAGTTTGAACCTAAAAATAATCTTGACCTCTTAAGAAGTAGCAAATATTCTTTATTATACTTAACTCACACATGAAACAGATTTTTAATCAGATGTTAAACATGCATTAACAGTATGCAAAATCAGTATGTCTATGTGAGGCAGCTGGCTTCTGCCATTATCACTAGGAAGATTAAAATTTTTTTTCTGTTTTCTGTTTGTTTTTTGTTTCAAGTGATATTCTGACAATTGCTAGTTGACCAGTTAATATGTGCGATAAAGAAGAGATTGTAACTATTCAGAGACTTAGAAAATTAGCATAATGGGTTGACTAGAAAAGAGAAGGTGACCAGGCCACAGAAAGAGAATGTCAAAAGAATGAGAGAAATCATAACATTCAGGAAATGGCTATAGGTAACTAGAGGAGTTGTGAGAAATCAAGCTAGCAGGGTAGCTAGGTACAGTTGTTTTCAGTCTTGGTGGTATATCAGGATTACCTGGGTGTCTTTTAAAAATATGCTGGTGCCAAGGGTCCTGTTCCAGAATTTTTATAGGGTAGAACCCAGGTTGTAATATTTTTAAAGCTCTCCATGGGATTCTAATCTGAAGACAAAATCGAGAATCACTTGTGTAATTCATAAAAGGCCCTTCAGTGCTATGGCAAGGAGTTGTATTTAACTATTTGTTTATATCTTGCCTTTCTTCAAAAAAGATTTAAAGTAGTGATAAGGGTTTCAGAATTTATATTATGGAAATAAAGTGTGTATGTGCATGTTTCATAGAAATGTGTGTCAGTCATATTATGACTCATGGGACATGAACTTATTACTGAGTTCGAATACTTCCTGTTGCATTTGGGGAAAAAAAATCTTTAGCTTATAGTATAGTATAGTCTCAAAAGAAGACTTTCCTGACCACATTAGCTTTAGCTTAGCCTACTAGATTTTGAAGGACCTGGCCCCTCGTTGAGTTTTCTAATATATTCTGTACTTCTCTTTATTTGTTCACTGTGTGTAGTAGAGTCCTCCGCTCTGTAATATTCATAGAATGAGCTTTTATTTCCGTCCCAGTTACATGGTATAGTATCCTTTCCTTGGAATCCCATCATTGTCTGGCACTCCCCTCAGAATCTTTTTATATGTGATTCTTTCTCATTTTTCAGATTCTAGCTTAAAATGTCCAGCTTAATGTCACGTTCTTGGCATTAGTCTTTATTACTCTAGAAGTAGATATTTCTCAGTATTATCACATATTAGTTGAGATATTTTGTGTATATTTTCTTTTTGAGACATTTGACTAAATCCCATGGGGTCAAAGGGGTAGGGTCTGTGTGTGTGTGCATATGTGTGTGTGTGAATTTTATTTGACATTGGTTCTATAGTTTCTTGCTAAGTAAGTATATAATGCATAAGGCATACTCAATACAATAATTATTGTGTAACTGGAAGTCTTTTAAAAACTGGTGTGACATGTTCAGGTATGTTTTTCTGAAACTGTTCTGTTGCTATTTGAATAGATGTGGTGGTGGTATGGATAAAAAGGAAATTGGAATGTTTTAAGAGCAAAGAATAAAAAATCTTTACTCAAACTGAAACAATAAGGAAACTGTCTCCTATAACTGGAAGTCTAGAGGTAGGAGTCATTTGACCCCCCACCGAATAATTTCATTTTGGACCTGGATTATATCTCTCTCCATTTGCCATCCTTAGTGTCTACTTTGTCTTCAGATTCTTTTCCCTTGAGGTCATAGGAATGCTGACTGTGACAATCAGGGCAACTTGATATCTTGTCCATTTGGTAGGAAAGAGAGGAAAACCTCTCCACAGCCATAGACTGTAAGTCCTTTTCAGTTTCTTGGACTAATTTTGGGTACATGTTCAATTCCAGACCAATAAGTCTTATAAAAAGAATGTGCACTTATTACCGTGGTATAATCATGAAGGTAGGATAGATTTGAGTTAATCGCCTACATTATCTGCTGGAGATGTTGACATAAATTTAGGCTCTACCATAAGGAAGGTGGTTTAGGTTTTATATTAGTACACCTTACTGACTAAATCCCAAGGGTTGTGAGGATGGGGAAGTAAGGTATGAATTATAAAATAAAGACAGTTTCTGAGGGAAAATACATATGAGATCAGCTTTTGAAATGGAATTTGATGTGAATATAGGAAATATGGGATGAATCTTTGCTGAGAGTTTGTATTAAGCATTTATTTATAAGATGCTGTCTTGGACCCTAGCTGTTAAATGTATGGATACGGGTAATGTTGTTCAAGACGGTTGCTTAAAATGAGAATAGAGAGTTTAGCATGGAGTCTTAGAATATGTACATTTAAGAAGTTGTTAGGTGAACTGGAACTCTTGCAGAAGACTGATAAGTGACCGTACAGGCAGGCAGAGAATGATCTGAGAGAGCGCAACGGGGAGGGTTGTGTGAAATGTATGCAGATATACTAGATGTAGAAGATGTGTGAAGGGTACAGGACAAGGTCTGGCATGTGGTCTGTGTTTCCTTCTGAGGCATTTGCCAATTCTGAAAGTTGGAGCTGAGCCTATAAAAAGAACTTTCAATATATTTTTGGGTTTGAGGAGACGAAATTAGAGTTCAGGGGCCAGAAAAAAAGCAGATACCTTAGTGAACTCCTGGTCTTTGAGTTGGGTTCCAGAAAGACTTCCTTTAGTAGGAAGTGTGAAATGGAAGTAGACCTAGCTCTCAGAAACACTGAGGCCCAGCTGTTAATTGTCTCAGTCTGATTGGAAGAAGGTGATCTGGGGTTTTATTGCATCTTAGCCTGGCTGCCTGAAGCCAGGTAAACTATTCCCTGGAGAAGAGGACATCATTTAGAGTTTTAAATTATCTCTGTATGTTTTCACATAAATGTCTCATGTCTCGTATTCATAGAGAAGTAACCAGACTTGGAGATATGACACATGACTAGAAACCAACAACAGAAAATAGAACCTGGTCCACAGGTGTTTTAGATGTTTGAAATACCAGACACAAGCTATAAAGTATCTATGCTTAATATATATTCAAAATAATAAAAGATGTGATTGATAGTTTTGGCATAACTAGAAACCATATAAATGTAAATGTAATGTGAATGTAAGTATGAATGAATTTGTATAAATATAAAATATACAGTTGACCTTGAACAATTCAGGATTGGGATGCTGACCCACCTCACCGTCAAATATTCCCATATAAAATTTTTTAATAGATTTTATTTATTTATTGGGGGAGAGAGAGAGAGAGCACATGAGGGAAAGAGGAGCAGAGGGAAAGAGACAGACGAACTCTGTGCTGAATGCAGAGCCTGAGGTAGGGCTTGATCCCACAACCCTGAGATCATGATCTGAGCTGAAATCAAGAGTCAGATGTTTATCTGACTGAGCCATCCAGGCACCCCTCCCATATAACTTTTGACTCAACGAAAACTTAACTAGTAGCCTACTGTTCACCAGAAGTCTTACTGATAACATAAACAGTCGACTAATACATGTTTTGCATTATATACTGTATTCTTACAGTAAAGTAAGCTAAAGAGAAAATGTTATTAAGAAAATGAGAATGTTAAGGGAGAGGAAATACATTTACAGTACTGTATTAAAAAAATCTGTGTTTAGGGGCGCCTGGGTGACACAGCGGTTAAGCGTCTGCCTTTGGCTCAGGGCGTGATCCCGGCGTTATGGGATCGAGCCCCACATCAGGCTCCTCTGCTATGAGCCTGTTTCTTCCTCTCCCACTCCCCCTGCTTGTGTTCCCTCTCTCTCTGGCTGTTTCTATCTCTGTCAAATAAATAAATAAAATCTTTAAAAAAAAAAATCTGTGTTTAGATAGGCCTGGATAGTTCAAACATGTTCAAAGTCAACTAAATATGATATATATGTGTGGGTATATGTTAACATATGTGTGTATATTTTCAAAAGAAAATTTCTGAATTAAATCTTAACAGTGGAAAAAAAGATCTTAAGAGACATCGAATACAGTGAAAAGGTTTAATGTACATGTAATTGAAGATCCAGGTGGTGAGGAGAGAATAGGGACTAGAAACCTTATTTGAAGATATAATGGTTTTCAGTCTTCCAAAAATGAGGAAAAGCAAAAAGCCACAGAATCAAGAAATAATATGGAGCCCAGCCTGGATATATACAAAGAAAACTACTCCATACACTTGTTATAGTCATGCTGCTACAAACAAAAAATAAGATAATACTGAAAGCAGCCAGAGAATAAGACACGTTAACTTTAGAGGAACAAATATAAGACTGACAGTTGCTTCTCAGTGGAAAAAAATTTGAAGCCAGAAGACAATGGAATGATGTCACCAAAGTGTTGAAGGAAATAACGGCTGACCTAGAAGTATGCCAGCGAAAATATCTTCAGGAAAAAAAGGTGATCTGAGAGAATTTATCACTGGCATGCTAGCACTCTAGGCAGTTCTAAAGGGTGTTATTCAGGCAGAATGGAAATGGTTCCAAATGTCAACTTGGAGATACAGAAAGCAAGAGCAACAGAGACACTTAGATAGGTAAATCTAAATATTGACTGTATGTAACATTAATAATATCTTCTGGGCTTTTATAGAAATAAAAGTGCAACAAGACAGCAAGGTGTAAATGGAGTGAAAGTGTTAGGGCAGTAGAAGAATTTATATATGACTTAAAGGATATGTGCTGTAATCTCTAGGCAATTGCAAAAAATAGGATAATGTATAAATAAGATAACAGGAGAATATGGATAATAAAAATACAAAAAGGCAAGAAAGGAGAAAAAAATAAAATGGACTAAGCAAGAAAAGAAATAATAGTAGTTACAGAAAATGTAAGTGGGACTAAAGATTCCATTTAAAAGAAAAATTGTTAGACTAAAAAAAAAATCCAACCATTGCCTGCTAACGAGACATATCTTAATGAGAAGAATTCAGGAATGATTAAATTAAAAGGGTGGACAAATATATGTCGGGCAAATGCCAATTAAAAAAAAGCTGGTTTAACTGTATTGATAGCTGACAAAGTAGGATAGTGAGAAGCATTAAGAGGGACATTTAATTAAGGCCATGTGTTTTATAAAGAGAAGTTGTTTTTGCAGTTAAATATGAAGTAAATGATACTGATACTCATATAAAAACCAAGTTAATCTCTACCTCGCATAGTACATAAATTTGAATCCAGAAATAGGTTGATAAGTACTTGCCTTATGACCAAAGTTGCACTGTAGAGAAGTGATAAAGGGCATTCCTCAATAAATAAAACTTAAACTGTACACCTACTTTATAATACCTTATACCTACCTACCTATCCTACAATATGCATAAAAGTTCCATGTGGATAGTGGCTCCACAAATTTTCTGCAAGATACTATAAGCCAGTATTTCTGTGTCCTTAGAGTAGGAAACTATTTCTTTAACAGGATATATAAGACATTACTGTAAGACAAAAGAGTAGGAAGTGATTATTTACAACACAGATAAATGACAAAGGACTTATATTCAGAACATGTCAAGAATTTCTACAGATCAGTAAGAAAAAGACAGCTTGATAAAATGCAGCTAAGAGCCTTGAATAGATACTTCATCAAAGTATAAAGTCACTCAATTTCATTACTCAGCAAGGAAATACAATTTAAAAGCAAAGTAAGATTCTCACCAGCATGGGTGAAATTTTGAAAAGGAGACTATTGGTATTGTTATACCAAATGTTGGTAGGGATTCAGATTAAGAGAACTCCCATACACTGTTGGTGGGAATGCAAATTGTTATATCTAGTCTGGAGAATTTAAGTTGAATGTATTCATACCCTATTAGCCAGCACTGGCACTCCTAGTTACATATCCAGGAGAAATGTGCTCTGTGTATGTACCAAAGATTCAAATAAGAAAGTTTATCATAGGATTATTTATATTGGCTCTTATTTGGAAACAGCACAAATGTCCTTTCACAGTTGAATGGATAAATAAATTGAAGTATATTCACATACCAAGATACTGTGCAACAACATGAATTTGTGATTTTACTGATGTAAATTTGAAATGTGCAAAAGTGATCTATAGTGTTGGAAGACACCTTTGGGTAGGAGCAGTTGTGTAGTAATTGGAAAGCGGCATGATGGGAACTTACTGTGCCTAATGTTCAGTTCTTGGCCTGAGTGGTATTCATGTGTGTTCATGTGTGATAATTTCTTGAGCTTTGTACTTACAGTTTTGAAAGTGTGCTTGAAATTGTCTCTCTCCTTCTCTCTGTCCATTCCTTATACCACACGTGCACGAGTGTGTGCTCTCTCTCTCAAAAAAAAAAATATACATTTGCTACTTTTTGGGTAGTACTGTGTTTTTCTCTAACACATCTCTAAGTAACCATTGATAAAGAATGGATTTGATTTTTCAGTCTGAATTTATGCACTCGTAATCCATTCATGCTTTAGTGCCAGTATAATTATTTTATTTTTCTATTTTTTTAAAAAATAATTTGAATGTAATTGACACACAATGTTACCTTAGTTTAAGGTGTACAACGTAGTGATCAACAAGTTTATACATTATGCTGTGATCACCACATATGTAGCTACTGTTTCCATACTTCACTATTGCAGTATCACTGACTATATTCCTAATGCTTTGTTTTTCATTTCTGTAACTTTCCTGCTCGATAACTGGAAGCCTGTATTTCCCAATCATCTTCTCCCATTTTGTTCAACCCCCCCACACCCCTCCCCTCTTCGCAACCATAAGTTTGTTCTCTGTATTTATATGTTTGATTCTTTTTGTTTATTCATTTGTTATTGTTTTAAATTCCACTTATGAGTAAAATTAGAAGGTATTTGCCTTGTGCAGTCTGACTTATTTCACTTAGCATAATACTCTCTAGGTTCATGCATGTTATTGCAAATGGCATGATCTTATCCTTTTTAATAGTTGTATGATACTCTGTGTGTGTGTGTGTGTGTGTGTATATACACCCCCCCATCTTCCATATTCATTTGTCTATTGATGGACACTTAGGTTGTTGCTTCCGTATCTAGGCTATTGTATGTAATGCACTGATAAACATGGGGGTGCATATATTTTTAGAATTAGTGTTTTCGTTTTCTTTGGGTAAATACCTGGTAGTGGAATTTCTAGATCAAATGGTATTTCCATCTTTAATTTTTTGAGAATTGTTTTTATATTCTTACTCATGCAGTGGGGAACTAAACCTCATCTGAATTAACAAATGGATAAACTTATTACATATGGTGTTAGTAATATATTTTTATATTCTGTAGTAAATAAGATAGGGCATATTTCAGTTATTTTGCTGTATTTTGTTAGCTGCCATATATTTTAGCTGCTTTCAGTAAAAAATTTTGTCCATACACTTAACGATAATTCTTTTCTCTGTCTGAAATTATCATAACATCTGTACCTGACATATTTCTTCCTTTGGGCATTTGAAAAACTAACAAGATGTTTTTTCTTTAAATTTCCTCTTGGTTTCGGTGAATTTCTAGTTAAACTAAAATTCTACTGTGCACAGTTGGATATCCACATACAAAAGAATGAAGTTGAACCCTTACCTCATACCATATATGAAATCTGACTGAAACTAGATCATTCACCTAAATATAAGAGGTATAAAACTA
This sequence comes from Ailuropoda melanoleuca, assembly GCF_002007445.2. Taxonomy (NCBI): domain Eukaryota; kingdom Metazoa; phylum Chordata; class Mammalia; order Carnivora; family Ursidae; genus Ailuropoda; species Ailuropoda melanoleuca. The sequence goes on from NC_048236.1 coordinate 5,915,035, forward strand.
AAACTCTTAGAAGAAAACACAGGGCTAAATCTTCATGGCCTTGGGTTTGGCAGTGGATTTTTAGATAACGACACCAAAAGCTCAGACACCAAAAGAAAGAAACAGTTAAATTGTAATTCATTAAAATTAAGAACTTGAGTGCACCAAAGGACATTATGAAGAAAGTAAATAGATATACCGCAGAATGGGAGGAAATATTTTCAAATCCTATATGCAGTAGCAGGAATATGTAACGGGTCTGGTGTTCTGATATATAAACAGTACAACTCAGCAGCAAAAAGGCAGTCCAGAAATGGGCAAAGGATTGAAATAGACATTTCTCTAAAGGAGATATGCAAATGGCTAATGAGCACATGACAAGATGTTTAGTATCATTAATTATGAGGGAAATGCAAACCAAAACCACAGTGAGCTGCTTCACACTCTCTACGATGGCTCTAATAATAATAAAAATGAAAATTAACAAGTGTTGACAAGGATGTAGAGAAGTGGACCCTTCATACTTTACTAATGAGAATGTAAAATGTTTTAGCTGCTATGAAAAAGTTTGATAGTTCCTCAAAAACTTAAACATAGAATTACTATATGATCCTAGATATATACCCGAAAGAATGGAAAACAGATATTGCAACAATTATTTGTATGCAAATGTTTATAACAGCCTTATTCCTAATAGCCAAGGGGTTGAAAAAACCCAGATGTCCTTCAACAGATGAATGAGTTGTGCTATATACATGTGGTGGATGTTACTTAATCACAAAAAGAATGAAATAATGATACGTGCTGCTTGAGAATGAGCCTTGAAAACATTATGCTATTGTGAAATGAGCCAGACACAGAATTTACATACTGTATGAGTCCCTGTATATGACATGCCCAGAATACCTAAATCTGTAGAGACAGAAGGCAGGTTGGTGGTTGCCAGGAGATGGGTGGAAGAAATGGGGAGTAAGTGAAAAATGGGAACCAGATTCTTCTTTTCAAGAGTTTTGGAATTTGATAGAGGTGGTAGTTGCAGAACATTGTGAATTTACTAAATGGCACTGAATTGTTCACTTTAAATTGCTAGGTAAATTTCACCTCAATAAAGCTAAGTAAAACCTAGTACCCAAATACATTGCCATCATATATTATATGATAAATCAACATACTATATTGTTGATTTAGTCATGGCTATACCAGGAATGATGAATCTTAGTTTTGTCACCTTTGATTTCCAGGAATATTTAAATGTGTTCTTTTATTTTAGAATAAACTGCAGAGTTGGATTGATTTCAAGCTTTTAGCTGTATATCTGTTCAATTAATCAGTGAACTTCTATTTAATCTTCAGTATTTTTCCTGATATTTTTTATAAAACATCTTTCTTAACTTTTTCTAGAGATTTAAGTTTGTTTGACTTATAAATGATGCAGATGGCTCTGTTGGCTTACAGTTAGAATTTGATGGTATAATGGTGTAATTATCATATGATGCATTGTTTGCTTTGAGGGCATATGAAAGTGGTTTTTAGAACAACATGAGGACCAATAGACTAGGCTGTATTTTCAGATGATCCAAGGAATCTATGCATAGATGATAAAACTGAAACAATGGTAATTTGTATTTTCATTGTTGTTAGGTTAAATCTAACTATTTTTGAACCAGGGTTTTACCCATGGCTTGCAATGTTTGTTCAAGATACACAGTCACCAGTTTCTAATTGATATGAAATCTCATGAAATTATTTGTGGTCCTGTGATAGACATTCTTTACAAAGACCAAGTAAATTTTGAAAATTAACTCAGTATCGCACTTAAGAGTTTCTTAGTTTTGCATATATGCATTAGACACATTTTTGCTGACTGCTACATCATGAATATCTAATACGTGTGCACCTGTGTCAATTAAAAAAAAATCTGTTTTGCCCATTCCCCTATCCACTTCCCCTCTGGCAACCACCAGTTTGTTTTCTGTGTTTAAGAGTCACGTGTGTGTCAATTTTAATATTTGTTCTTAGTACCTGAAAGGTCAGGAACCAAGTATATCATTGTGTATAGTACCATGCCTTTTTGGTGATAAAATTGTTTTTATTAAATGGCTTAAAATCTTTCCCAGTGTTGTTTATTTCCAGCATATTTTCTTATCTAGTTCATGGAATTATTAACGGTGTTAATAAACTGGAAAAAATGAAATTGTGCTAATATATTCCTAGTACAATTGTGAGGATTGTAAATACAAGCCTGTAATTTTCTCATCTGTGACTAGTCAAGCTAGCCTGTTTTTCTTAACATTTGATATTTTTTGTCATTGTGATTTTTTTAAATAAGTATGTTAAATGTCACTAGTTTCCTATACTTCAGTCTCAGAAAATGGTCTGGATTTAAGTATAGATAATATTGTCCCCTGATTAGAGTAAAATCATATGTGATTATATTTGAGTAGTATACCACCCCTAAAAACAAAGGATGCTGGAAAGACAATAAGCACTAGGCATTATTTGTTGCTTAGAAGCTTATTAGTGTTCCTCCTTCCCACCAAAGTAAGCTTTTTTAGATATTTAAGCTTATTAAATTATAACTTTAAATCAGTGAACACATACACAAATAATGTCTCTGTTTCACACGTTTTCAGCCTGATGTTAGCTGTAAGAACTCGAAAAACCTAAATAATTTTGATTGTTAATAACTTACTAAATATTTTTAAATAATCAGATGAAAAATCAGTACTGGAACAGAAACCTTCTAAACCAGCCGCTCCACAAGTCCCACCTAAGAAGCCTACTCCACCCACCAAAGCTAATAATTTATTGAGATCTCCTGGAACAATATACCCAAAGCGACCTGAAAAACCAGTCCCTCCACCACCTCCTACAGCCAAGTAAGTTTTACCGAATTTTAATTTAGGTAATTTTAATTTAGGTAACTTACCTAATTTAGTTTATTAATTACCTGCCTTTGACATAAATGGCTGTACTGTTTTTCTAAATGTCAAATAATTTTTAAAGTATTTGTTTTCCAGATTCTTTCTGTAGACTGTAATGATTCTCTGTTAAATGATTTATATTCATACTAGGTGAATACATACCTATTAGGCTATTTTTACGTTTCTGATTTTATTGTGATTAGTCTTATTGTGGAGGTTTATGTTTATGAAAATAATTTTGTAGAACAGAAAGAAAAATTATTGTGCTATAACATCTTTAATGTCATTAATTCACAATGTTAAAAAATGGTTATGTTTCACATACAAGTGATTTCTACGTATGTTTGATTTTCTCATTTCAGGATTAATGGGGAAGTTTCTACCAATTCATCAAAATTTGAAACTGAGCCGGTATCAAAACCAAAGCTAGATTCTGAACAGTTACCACTTAGACCAAAATCAGTAGACCTAGGTTCATTTACAGTTAGGAGCTCTAAAGAAACAGGTAAGTTAACATGGAGAAAGGTGGTGCATTACAAAAAAAGTTGCCAATACAGTTTTCAGAAACTATTTAAGAAATTTGTGCATGCATTTTATGTGTGGATAGATACAGTGGAAATTAATTAAAATTTGTTTAAAGTCTATGAAGCCAAAATAGAAAAATAAAACTAAAAGAAAATAAATGAGCAAAATACTTGATTCATATAAGGGACTGAGAAATGGTTTAAAAAATCATCCATTTGTCATGTAGTCTGTCCCCTCATAATGGAATGTCCATACTACTCAGGCAGATATGAATACATTTTAGTTTTAAAAGTTTAAGGATAAAGAGAGAACAGATTATCAATGCCAGCACTAGATTATATTGAAGATTATTTTTACTTCTCTACTTTATCTCAGGATACTTTTGTTTCTAATTCAAGAAAATATGCTTTTTATGTCTCTCTCTCTCTCTCTGTATGTGTATCAGCAGGCTTTTACTTCTTTAGTTAAATGTTGTTCCTTAGTTTTAGGACTCATTTTTCAACCCATCAATCATCTTTGTCCCTGGTCTTTTATACCTCTTAGTTGTAAAATGGAAAACCTGAAACAGAGAAGTTTAATGTTTATCAGATGAAGGTCTCAATATTAAAAGCCTGGCACTGTCATTACTTTGTAGTAATGATTATTGTATAGTACCTTGCTTTTGGTCTTAGTTTTTTTAAACATTTTCAAAGCACTTTCTTAAATATATTCTTATTTTATCTTGATAGTAACTCTAAAAGGCAGATGCTGTTTTGCTTCTAAAGTAATTAAGCTGTAGACACATCAGGTGTCCAAGATCACATAAAGCAGAAGAGAACTTTTTCAATCCCCTTTATATAAAGTGCTCATGATATTCTTTTAAAAGTTTTAATGTCTTAATATTTTTAGCCTTCATGTTAACATTGCATCTTTACATTTAGATTTAAAGGCCAGATATACTTAGGGTTTTTTTGTCACTGTATTGTAAGATATGCTAACTGCCTTTTGAAAACTATTAGGTGATTTTATTATTTTTCCGAATTGTCATTTTGCCAGTACAAAAGCTCTGACCTACACGTGCTCTCCTTCAGTTTTTTATTTTTATTTATTTTTATTTTTTTAAAAGATTTTATTTATTTATTTGACAGAGGTAGAGACAGCCAGCGAGGGAGGGAACGTAAGCAGGGGGAGTGGGAGAGGAAGAAGCAGGCTCTTAGCAGAGGAGCCTGATGTGGGGCTCGATCCCATAACGCTGGGATCACGCCCTGAGCCGAAGGCAGACGCTTTAACGACTGCGCCACCCAGGCGCCCCTCCTTCAGTTTTTTAATTTGAATGTTTTATAGATCCTTTCATCATATATTTTGATCCTGCCTGCTCTGGATGAAGCCATGTTCATTAATAGTTTCTGGAGAGTGAGATGTTGATTGTATTTTAGAGACGTTCACTCAAATATATTTAGTGTGTTTTATCTGGTGAAAGTTATTATTTACTGTTAGTGAAATAAAAACAAAAAAATGTTCTTTATAGAAGGTTTTTAAAAAATATCGTTTAGGGGCATTTGCGTGGCTCATTCTGTTAAGTGGCTTCGTTCGGCTCAGGTCATGATCCGGGGGTCCTGAGATTGAGCCCCACATTGGGCTCCCTGCTCTGTGGGGACCCTGCTTCTCCCTTTCCCTCCGCTGCTCCCCCCTGCTTGTGCTCTCTCTCTCTCTTTCAAATAAATAAAATCTTAAAAAAAAAAAAGAACATGTAATAATGTGAAGCTATTGGTAGTTTGTAAAATTTGATTTTTTTACTGTTTTTGGTCCCAATTTTTACTTTTATCCATAGCCATTATTTACTCTTCATTAAAAAACAAAGAGGTCTTGTGAAACAGGGTTTGCAAATTCCTAATTTCTGTTTTGTTTTTTTCTTCAAATGAATAAGGAAGGAATCGAGAGAAGCTGAGACATACGTAAGGACAGAAAACTAACAGCTAACTTCCAAACTACTGTCCTTTATTCTTTCCACTATCAGGCTGCCTTTGGTGTACTACACCTAACACCCAGTTAAGTTCAGGAAATACACAAAGCATACCACAGAGATATTGAGAGTTCCATTCCAGCCCACTGCAATAAAGCAAATATTGCAATAAAGTGAGTCAGATGAGTATTTTTATTTCCCATGCATATAAAAGTTCTGTTTACACTCTGCTGTACTCTGCTAAGTGTGCGTTAGCATTATGACTAAAACAATGTACATTAACTAAAAAATGACTTCATTGCTAAAAAGTGGTAACCATCATTTGAACTCTCAGCAAGTCATAATCTTTTTGCTGCTGGAGGGTTTTGCTTTAATGTTGATGGCTACTGACTGATCAGGTGGCAGCTGATGACGTTTGGGATGGCTTTGGCAATTTCTAAAATGAGACAACAGTGAAGTTGCCACATCAGTTGACTCTTCCTTCATGAACAGTTTATTTGTAGCGTGTGATACTGTTTGATAACGTTTTACATAACAGTAGCACTTTATTCTAATTGAAGTCAGTGCTCTAAAACGCTGCCTCTGTTTTGCCAACTAAGTTTATCTTACTATTCTATATGTTTTATTGTCATTTTAACAGTTTTCATAGCATCTTCACCAGGAGTAATTTCCATCTGAAGAAACCACTTTCTTTGCTCATCTGTAAAGTTCTATCATGAGATTATAGCAATTCAGTCACATCTTCAGGTTCTGCTTCTAATTCTAGTTTTCTTGGTAGTTCCACCACATCTGCAGTCACTTATTCCTCTGAAATCTTGAACCCCTCACAGTAATCTGTGAAGGTTGGAATCAACTCCTTCCAAACTCCTGTTTGATTTTTCCCATGAATCCCCAATGTTCTTTTTTTTTTCTTTTTTTTTTAAGATTTTATTTATTTATTCGACAGAGACAGAGACAGCCAGCGAGAGAGGGAACACAAGCAGGGGAAGTGGGGAGAGGAAGAAGCAGGCTCACAGCGGAAGAGCCTGACGTGGGGCTCGATCCCGTAACGCCGGGATCACGCCCTGAGCCGAAGGCAGCTGCTTAACCGCTGTGCCACCCAGGCGCCCCCCCAATGTTCTTAATAGCATCTAGAATCATGAATGCTTTCCAGAAGGTTTTTAATTTACTTTGCCAAAAGCCATCAGAGGAATCATTATCCATGGAAGCTATAGTGTAATGAAATGTATTAAATAATAAGACTTGAAAGCCGGAAGAAAGCCACAATTACTCCTTAATCCTTGGGCTGCAGAATGGATGTTAGATTAGCAAGCATGAAAACAACATTAATCTTGTACATCTTCCTTAGAGCTCTTGGGTAATAGGATGCATTGTCAATGAGCAGTAATACTTTGAAAAAAATCTTCTGAATAGTAGGTCTCAACAGCGGGATTAAAATATTGAGTAAACCATGTTGTAAACAGATGTGCTGCTATCCTTTTTTGTTGTTCCATTTGTAGAGCACAGATTTAGCCTAATTCTTAAGGGCCCTAGGAATTTCAGAATGGTAAATGAGTGTTGACTTCAGCTTAAAGTCACTAGCTGCATTAGTCTCTAACAAGAGAGTCAGCCTGTCCTTTAAAGCTTTGAGGCCAGGCATTGATCTCTCCTCTCTGGCTATGAAAGTCCCAGATGGCATCTTCTTCCACTATAAGGCTGTTTCATCTACGTTGGAAATCTGTTGTTCAGTGAAGCCACCTTCATTAGTTAGCTAGGTCTTCTGTGTAACTTGCTAGAGCTTCTCCATCAGCACTTGCTGCTTTCCCTTGCACTTTTATATTATGGAGATGACTTCTTAAACTCCATGAACCAACTTCTGCTAGCTTCAGACATTTTTTTTGCAGCTGTCCCACCTCTCTAAGCCTTCACAGAATTGAAGAGAATTGGGGCCTTGCTCTGGATTAGGCTTTGGCTTAAGGGAATGAATGTTGTGCCTGATTTGATCTTTTTTCCAGACTACTGAAACTTTTTCCCTATCAGCAATAAGTTTGTTTGCTTTTTATAATTTGTGTGTTCATTGGAGTAACACTTTTAATTTTCTTCACCAACTTTTCCTTTGCATTCACAATTTAGTTAACTGGCAAAAGAGGTGTAACTTTTGGCCTATCTTGGTTTTCTGTATGTTTTCCTAACTAAGCTTATCATTTCTAGCTTCTGATTGAAAGTGAGGTATGTGTGACTCTTCATTTTACTCCAATACTTAGAGGCCATTGTAAGGTTATGAATTGTCCCATTTTCAGTGTTCCTGTGTCTGAGAGAATAGGGAGGCTCAAAGAGAGGGAGAGAAATGGGAAATAGCTTCACTGTGCAGCAGTCAAAACACACACAGCACTTACAAATTAAGTTAAACATCTTACATGGGTACAGTTCATTATGGTTGCAATAGTAACATCAAAGATCACTGATCACAGATCACCATAACAAGTATAATAGTAATGAAGAAGTTTGAAGTATTGTGGGAATTAACCAAAATGTGACACAGGGATATGCAATGCTGTTGCAAAAATGGCATCAATAGACTTGTTCATTGCAGGGTTGCCACCAGCCTTCAATTTGTAAAAAATGGAGTTATCTGCAAAGCGTGGTAAAATGAGATATGCCTGTAAGTTCTGGAAATGGTGTTCATATTAGATAGGAAATATTTACTGAGGACTGTTACATCCCATTAGTATTTTAGGCAAAAGTAGTAGCTAAGACAAAAGGCCTGACCGCTGATAGCATGTAGCTCATGCTCTGAACCTCAACTTGGGCTATTCTTCATTTCCGTTTTTTACTGGAATATTATGTGTTTAGTATTTGTAGTATAGAAGTGTTTAAAAAAGAGTTTAAACTCTTTTTTTTGAGATACTGACATATTTTAAAACACTGCGTTCTACATCAAATACAGCCTCAAATTTGGCATTAGGTTGAGGCATGATTTATATTTTTGATATAGTTCGAGGTTTCAAATATTTAAAATAGCATATGAACCTAGCCCTTTAACATGTTTCAGAAAGTTTAAAACATACACGAAAGTCTTCTTAGAGTCTTATTATTACATAAAATAATAATTTCAGGTGATGATATAGTAGCAAGCACATTGACTTTGTTATTAAAAATGTGGGTTTAAAATTATTAGCTCATTTATCATTGTCTTGGTTCTTAATCTGTTTTTGTACTTAAATGATAATTGAATGATCCAATATGTCTATGATACCTACTAGAATACCTGACATGGAAGATGTTATAAAATGTTATTTCCCTTCCTTTCCCTTCCTCTGTTGTTAATCTCATCGCATTCTGTTTGGGCTCTTCCCTATAAAGGATGTAAATTTCTGACACTATTCTCAGATATGATTATACTGTATATAAAGCCATTTATAAAATATTTTTAAAATAAATGTCCTTCAGTATATATTCTCCTATATAAGATAGTACTATAAATTGCATAGTTGTTCAGAACCCTGTTTTAATTTTTTTCCTCTCTTTTTCAAACACTTCATTAAAAATTGGTTTAGGATTGGTTTAGGATCATCTTACTGCTACTGCTGCTTAATTATAAAGTTTACATGGCCTAAGTGTTTCTAAAATCACAAGTTCTCTGGGGCATAAAGTTGGTTTGCACGTTAGTCTTAAAATACAAGATAGAAAATTTAGTGGTAACATACCTATTGCATTGAGAAAGCACAGCTGATGTGCTCTCGTAGTGTTACCGTATAGTATTTTGTCCTTCTTGATTGTTTTCTATGATAAATTCTTCTTGGGTTAAAAGGAAATTTTAGAGATACGTATTATTATTTGATCCCAAAGCATTCATTGTTAAATAGTGAAACATTCTTTGCTTTGTTTGATAGTTGATCTGTTTTTATTTGAATTATGTTTTCAATGTTTATTCATTTATTTCTTCCAGAAAGAATTTAAGGTGGAATTTTTCTAGTAAGATGCTTACCTATACAAAATGAGTCTATATCTAAACTAGGACACAAAAACAAAACAAAACACACCCAAAATGTAGAATATACCTGGAGAATAAGAGCAGAGATTAAAATTATTATTTTCTTGTAATAATTTTCTTGATAATATCTTTATAGAGTGTCATATAAGGCATAATTGAAGATTCATTTATGTATTATGTGATTAAAAACAAAACAAAACACACCCAAAATGTAGAATATACCTGGAGAATAAGAGCAGAGATTAAAATTATTATTTTCTTATAATAATTTTCTTGATAATATCTTTATAGAGTGTCATATAAGGCATAATTGAAGATTCATTTATGTATTATGTGATTTTAAATGTTGTGTAAGTTGTATTTTTATAGTGATACATTTTAAAATACCATTTGTCATGTTTTTCTTTTATTATATCGTAGAATTAAAATTGCCTCTTTCATTGTAATTACTATCATAAGCTGAAGACTAAAACTTGACTGAAAGGTAGTTTAATTTTAGTTATAACTGTATTAATGAGTTGTTAATATATTGATTTATTACTTTGACCTCTAATTTTTTACTAAAACATCCTTTTGAAGCTGTCTGGGTGTTCAGTGAGTAATTTAAAAAGGCTTTTTCCTACTTATGGTATACTGAAATTAATACTAATCATTTTTTCTTTTAAAAGACAAAATCTGAAATCTAATACACGTGTGAGTTTAGATAAGCTGCAGTAGGTATATGCTAAACATTGAAATGGTTCTGTTCATTCTACAACTGTTCCTTTTTCCTGCTTTGTAAAATAATTTTTTTGATTTAGTCTTTTTTCTAGACATTCCTATCCTTGACTTTTCTTTCCAGATTTTGTTTCCTAGCCTGTTTGCCATGTTTCCCTTCTTACGTGTCAGGAAATTATCCTACCTTTCTCCATTTTGGTAAGATGACGATTTATAAAAGAAATCAAAACAATATATTCCATATAAATAGGTGGTGCACATTGAGTTTTTTTTTTTTTTGTAATTGTACTAAAAGTGTAGATGTTTGTCTGTCTATTCTAACCCTTTTGGTTTTCCATTTGAAAATAAAATGAAATTTATGTTGGAAAATTTTTCCTGATTAGTTTAAGATAATTTTTGATAAAAGTTTTTTTTTTAATTGAAAACCGTAAAAGCCAGTTTGTTTTCTCCCAGAATTTGATATTTCATTTTGACTTTTTAAAATTCCATGTCTTCTTAAGCAATGTGTAGAAACGTAAATGGCTGGCAGAGTGGCAGTATAATTGCAAGAGTTAAGTAATTGTCATGCCTTTCATGCCATGTGTACAGTATAAATCCACTGCTATTACCCTTAGATAAATTTTAAATGTGTTCAAATATATCATGAGTCCAAAATGTGCACTGTTTTATTTTCCTAACCTGATGGCTTAAATGGAGGACCTGAGAGAGTTTTAGAATAGTAAAATTATTTGTCTTGGTGGTGTAGCCCAAAACTGGACATATGGAAGGCATTTTTACATGAGCATGGTCTATAATTTTATAAATCTACCTTTTATTTATCCTTTCCGTTTTATTTATCTTCATCCCTTCCTATGTTTTTCTGTTTGTTTCTTTTTCTTTCTGCAAGTTGCTTAAATATGCATTTGAAAATAATCTTCACAGGCCAAAATTATTGGATTGTACTTTTCAGGGTTTTTTTTATAGGTTGTCACTACACATTTATCAGTGTTAAAAGCAATTTTTAACCCTTCAAACTACAGCATATTTTTAACATTTTTTATAATAACTGATTTTCTTTACGAAATTTACAAATAAAATGAAATATTTAAAAATATATTTAAACCCAAGGTCTTTCATATTATATAATGCATTTTCCATTAAAGTCAGTATGTCTCATATTATGGTTTGTAATATTTTATAATTATAAACAATTATCAAAAGATTCAATACCAAAATTAAATTGACCACATTCAGTTGTCTGTTGTGATGTATTAGCCTGGTGAGTAGATGGCTAGATGTAAGATAGAATACAAAAAGTAATCCCAGAATGGGAGGATGGAAGAGAATTAACAGAGGTCAACAAATACTTAAAATTTTGTTATAAAACACATATTGCTGAACAGTGATACCTTTTCTTATGCCTTACCTTTGTGCCCTTTTACCCTTAACATTTTTTTCTAAATTGATTACTTTGAATATGAAAATTGATGAATAAGCTTTGAGGGCAGTAATAATAATAATTATCTTTAAATGTCTTTTTAGAAATAACAAATCACTGAGTTTGGATATCTAAATATTTGACAGAAAGCATTATAAACATCTAGACAATGGGAATGTGCAGAATTAATTCTGTATCTGGAAGACTAAACCAAAGATATCTGCTGCCATATCGAGTATCTCAACTGTGATTAACATCCCCTAGTTTGGAATCTGGGCTAAAGGAAGATTGTATTGACAATTGAAGTGTCTGGAGTTATCCTTAGGATTCTTGTATCACTTACAGATTTCTAGGTTTCAAAATTAAAAATCACCTCTTTCAGCAAGGTTTTCTGAATCCTCTAGAAAAAGGGAAGCTATTATGTGCCATTGTTTCAGAGATGCAAATTACGTAGATTTTTTTTTAAACCCAAGTTTTTGGATCAAAGGTCAACCAGCCTTTGATGGTGGGAAAACAAGTGAATGATCTTTGTAGTGTTTTTCCTTGATATCCTGTTTGCCTTAAATTTATAACTATTTTATAGTTCGTAAATATGCTGATGTCTATGCAAAAGTGCAGTGAACTATGAACAGTTTGAGTCCCAGCTACAAAACACTGTGTGTGGGTGTGTGTACATATACACACCCACACACACATACATAAAAATCCATTAAATTTCACCTTACAGTTGGAAAGCATCAGGGTCCCACATATAGTTGAGTTCTTAAAATTTGAATATCAGGATACTACTTGAAATTTAAAACATTTTATGTGTTAATTTTCTGATATATTGTAATTAATCATGAGTTGAAGAAGTAGATCAACCATTTTTACAAGCAAGAATTTAAGATGACAATTTTTTTATGATACCATGATTTTTGGTTCAGATTTGTATTTTTCAATAAGAACTTCTGTTGAGGTCTAACTCTATTAGAAACATGAACTTTCTGTTGTTAGTAAAGTCTTATGCTATAAAATGTATCAGGTAAAGAGGATGTTTGTTTTTAAGGGTGAGTGTTGTTTTCCAAATGCATATGAAAAGCACAGGTTAACTTGTGAGTCCTAGTGGTACTTTTTAATGTATAGTTTGTTAGAAATCCAGAAACGTTCTTTTTTACCTTTTAAAATGTACAGTTATCTCTTAGTAGATATGTTTAATTTTATTCTCCAGATCTTGTAAATTTTGATGAAATAGCTTCCTCAGAAAACTTGCTACATCTCACTGCAAATAGACCGAAGATGCCTGGAAGAAGGTTGCCTGGCCGCTTCAATGGTGGACATTCTGTGAGTCATACTGTTCAAAAACACAGAGAATTTAGCAAATCCAGAGTTCTTCTGAAGATAGGAATGAGGGAGGATTTATAACTCCACCGAAGTTTAAAAATCAGGAAGATAGCTGTTATACTCAAGTGGCAAATAGTTGGTTATATTTAAGGAGAGAATGGGGTCATGTTCATTCAGAGAGGGTTGCAGTAGAAGGTTACAGAATCAGAAATAAAGAGCTGTCCTGAGACCATAACCACAGAGCACAGGGTGAAAAGGGGTCAGTGTATCTGTGTAATCTACCCATCTCACAACAATAATTAGAATTGAGTGGTACGTATTCACTTTAGGAAAGAACAAGAACATTCTTTTCCTCTGAAGTCATGGGTTTTTTTATAGTACTAATGCTGGTATCTAAACGTGTAGCTTCTTTCTATGCTTTCCATAGACTGCCTGAAATGCCGGTAGTATTTTATTATTAACATATTAGCCCTTGAGCGCCACGGTGCTTTTAAATTACCAAAGTAGAGAAAATTTTCATTGCTACGAAGCAGGCTATTTTTACCTTCCAGATATGCAAGTGTGTTATTCAGCTTGAAATTATGTAATATCCTGTTAACAATAATGGAATATCTGGAACAGTAGCTGCTGAAAACAGTGATAAAAGTTACTTAGTGTATTATCCAAATGTTTATTGCCTTTTCCTTCTTTGGTATTTTCTGTTTCTTGATTTAAAAAAATCATTTAGCCAACTCAAAGCCCAGAAAAAATCTTGAAGTTACCAAAAGAAGATGATAGTGCCAACTTAAAGCCGTCTGAATTTAAAAAGGATTCATGCTACTCTCCAAAGGTGAGGGGCATTGTGGCCTAAGATTTGTATAATTTGTAGGATTCTTTGTGAACACCAAAATTGTGGAATTTAAAGTGTCTTCTAAAAATGATTTCTTCTGCCAAGAAATAAAAAATTTCCTGCTAAAAAATTGAGTTACTAAAGTCACACTGTCCTCTGTAGGTCATTTTTTAAAAGAGCTTATTTTAAATGGGTAGTATAAATGTTATGCATTTCATATTTTTTAAGGCCTAGATCTCATTTTCCCACTAAACATACACTCTTTAGGCCAGAAGCCATCATTCGTTTACTCCTCACCTAGCTTAGTGTTTGGCACCATAATAAGCATTGAATGTATACTGGAATGAATGGCAGTATACATAGATTCTTCCGTTTATTACATGGTGTTAAGACTCTTCTAAACTCTTGCTATTTTTATTTAAGATAGTATCATCACAACCTATACACATCTCATATTTAAGAAATTCATGTTTCCTTTTCAGATTCATTCCAAGGGCATTTGGGTGCTATTCCAGTTTATCAGAACACTTAATCTGATTCTCTCAACTTGTCAACAGTTGGTTGAAATTTTACTTCTTGTTATTTTAGAGAAATAGTAATAAAAGTGAAACAGTATTTAGTAAAATAGTGAAATAGTATTATTTAGTGAAATAGTGAAATAGAAAGGGCATCAGGCCATAGATTCATTTTAATGCCTCTTCCATGGACTTACTCAATTCTTCATAATTACTTTTAAATGAAACTCTCTGGATATTTTAAATAATGACTATTTAATGTGGAGGGTCAAAGCAGCACTTTAATAGTGCTGATATAGTCTTGCCTCTAGATGCTCCACTCAGCAAACCATTCATAAGATAAATAGGTTTTTCTCCCCCCCCCTTTTTTTTATTATTAATAAATCCTTTGACATTTCTCACATAAACTCCTAGTGACTGCAAGTTTATTCTTTAGTTGTTTGGTGGTTTTACCAGTTGTGAATATCAAACTGCTTTTTGAATTTCCAAAGTCACCATTTATCTTGAAGTATTATTTTAATTATCTCTTGCTGTAAAATTTTTTGAACTTAAATATAAATACAAATAAGAAAATTTTCTATTACGTTTTCAGCCATCTGTGTACCTTTCAACACCTCCAAGTGCTTCTAAACCAAATACAGCTGCTTTTATAACTCCATTAGAAATCAAAGCTAAACTAGAATCAGATGATGGGAAAAAAAATCCCTTGGATGAACTTAGAGCTCAGATTATTGAATTGCTGTACATTGTAGAAGCGCTGAAAAAGGATCACGGGTAAGTAGCCCTTGTTTCCTTCTTTGGAAACTACTCAACACATATGCAAAGAATTCTTTCAAATTCTGTGAAGTAGAGATGTAATCTGCCAGATTTCTGGTATAAACAAGTGTATTTCCAAAGAGATTTTCATTAATAGTGCTTCTCTCCTCTCTGCAAAAAACTTGAATTAGAAAACTTGTTCTCATAGTCTTGGTATGGAAAAGGTATATATATACCTATAATTTAAATTTTCTGGTCAAATACAGGGGTTAATTAGTCTTAAAAATACTAGGAAAAGTCATACTGTATTTCAGATCTGGAGTGTATCTATATGTATATTTACTTTTCAGAGGGACTGGATCACTGTCTCTGTTAGCGTTCAGATTGGTATGTAAATAAAACCAAGGGGTTGGGAATAGGTGATCTCTAAGGCTGTTCTCTTACTTCTGAAACTTTTCAGTAATAGTATATGGTGAGATCCTAAGGGAAAGTTAGGGACTTTTTAGAGCGAAAACAAATGTAAAAACAGGTCACCTACTATAGCCCCCCTCTCTTCTTTTAACTGAAGAAGTAAGTAAAATAAGGTAAAATAGTAAAACTATTTACCTAGATCATACAGTTCTGAAAAGGCAGAGCTAGAACTGAAATCATATTTTCTGTTGGTTTAGAGATATTTTTCTAGAACCGCTATTATTTGAGCTTTAAAACGTGTGTGTGTGTGTATACATTTATAAAATAAAACTTGTTAACATTTTAAACATAGTCCTACAAAGGCCCAATAGGTAAAACAGGTCAAAGATCAGCTAATCCAGCTGCACCAAGGGTGAGGGTTCAGGTGCTCTTCCCCTAGCTCAGCTTCCCCTGTGCCTCTAAAAGTATTTGTTGGTGTATGGAATCTGGTGTAAAAATCATTGCCAGAAACCATGTTACCTCGGAGCTGAATGTACCATTTCTCCCCCAGTTCTCAGTTGGCATTGGATTCTTTATTAAAAACGATATTGAGGTGTGCCTGGGTGGCTCAGTCGATAAGGTGTCCAAAACTCTTGGTTTCAGCTAAGGTCCATGTCCAGCTCCGCACTCATCGGGGTGTCCACTTGAGATTCCTCCTCTGCCCCTTCCGCATGTGTGCTCGCTCTCTCTCTCAAATAAATAAGTAAATCTTAAAAAAAAAAAAAAAAAAACCAGACCCGGTACTGAGATTAACGTTTGGTGTATTTGTAGTTGCAGAGCACTTTTATAAACATCTCTTAGATAGAACCAAAAAAATTATCTTGAGGGGCGCCTGGGTGGCACAGCGGTTAAGCGTCTGCCTTCGGCTCAGGGCGTGATCCCGGCGTTATGGGGTCGCCCCACATCAGGCTCCTCTGCTATGAGCCTGCTTCTTCCTCTCCCACTCCCCCTGCTTGTGTTCCCTCTCTCGCTGGCTGTCTCTATCTCTGTCGAATAAATAAATAAAATCTTTAAAAAAAAATATCTTGAATGACTACTTAAAAAGTACATTTGCTCGTGTGTGTGTGTGTATATATTTAGACATAGATATCTATATCTATATATATATGCATGTATATGAAGAGAGAGAGTTTTTAATTTGATGTATGANGGGTCTTTTTCCTTCAGTTTATCAGTCTGAGTCCTGCGGATTTTTTTTTTTTTAACAGATTCCGCAATATACACATTATAAACTGTAAGTTCATTCATCTAGTATTTATTGAGCACCATCCATGTGTGAGTTAGAGAACTCTCCTAATTTGATTTTGACATTTGACATTTTTGGTACCAAGTCTATTTTTAATGAACTGATAATTACATTTATAGATTGCCTGTAGGTGTTCTTAAAGTAGCTGTAGGATGAATAAAATATTTATGATTTATATATATTTTATTTTATTTTATTTTATTTTAAAGATTTTATTCATTTATTCGACAGAGATAGAGACAGCCAGCGAGAGAGGGAACACAAGCAGGGGGAGTGGGAGAGGAAGAAGCAGGCTCCTAGCGGAGGAGCCTGATGTGGGGCTCGATCCCATAACACCGGGATCATGCCCTGAGCCGAAGGCAGACGCTTAACCGCTGTGCCACCCAGGCACCCCTATATATGTTTTAAAACATATATATCAGATATTTTAGAAGTCTTTCCAAAGGGTCTTTTCTAAGTCTTATTTCCTCTGGCAAATGAAATGGATGGCAGATTTTTTAATCTGAAAAATAAGAGCATCGCAGGAGGATGGATAAACCACTGGTATGTTGATAAAACGAAATGCTATATACAGGCACAGCAATAAAAAATAAATGGATTGTGGTACATGTGTCAACACGAATCAATCTGAAAAAATGTTGAGGGTGGGGAAAGCAAGTCAGAGACATGCATACAGTATTATTTCATTTACATGAAGCTTGAAAAGCATTAGAACCAAATAGTAAATGTGTTGTTTCAAGATATATTTGTATATGTGGTAAGAAAAGAAGACATAAAGGCTGTAGAACTTTTCCTATGAAGGAGAGAGGAAAATAGGATTGTGGGTCTCTCTGAGTATCAGACATATTGGTAATAATTGATTTCTTGAGCTGACTTGGAATTCTTAGGTCTTTAAATTATTTTTTCTTTATAGCCTACAAATAACTAGTCTTTATGCATTCAGTATTAGAATCTAAAATGTTTGGAACAAATCACTAAAAAAATTGAAGGATATTGACAGAATGATTGACAGAGAAATATATTAGTAATCTGTTTCTTTAGTTGTAAAGTTATAGAACAAGAGATATAGGTTGATCTGCTCCTGTAAAAAGAAAACAATGTTACATAAAAATTTTATATTCACAGATGTGTTTTTAAAAATAATAAAAATGTGATAAACAGTGGAATAAATATTTTAATAATAGATCCTCATTTAGATATAATTTAAATGTATAATAAACCCAGAATAATAGAATAATTAGAAAAAGGAAGAGTTATTTAATTTAGTGGTAACATTTTGGAAATACAAAGTTAATATTTTAGCACAGTTTCTATCCTATACCAAAATAAACTCTAGATAAATTGACTTAAATATTTAAATTATAATTTAAATTGAAACAATAGAACATGAGAGTTTTATAATTATTAAAACCACAGAAGAAACTAGTTTTGAAACTATAGAATTTAAAAGTTCTTTCTTTCTCATATATTCTTTCTTCCTGAGCATTTTCATTTGGTTTTTCAAGCTATTATTTCTATAATACTCTTGAAGAGAATTTCCTAGCATATGTCAGAAGGCTATGAAAATGTCCCTACTTTTTGATTTAGAAATTGATATACTGGTATAATTGTGATGTTAAATAAAATTCCTATTTTTTCCATCTCTTTCCCAAAAAGCAACTAACCAAAAAACCTGGATATTTGAGTGTCAACAATTATCAGAAATATGATAATTTTAGCAGCATGGAAATATTTTAAAATACTTTGTGTAAAGACACAATATGGAATATATACTTTCAGCTGTGGAGGGAAGATGACTGACTATATAAAAAAGATAGGCGGGAACACAGAAAAATGAAAACATGAGATAAGGAGAAAGGATTGTTGGCTAAAATTTTGTTTATTGGTTTGGTAATTTTAATGTAATGTTTAATTTTAAAAAATATATATAGAGAAATGTAAAGTCTTAGGTAATCCTGTTAAATAATTGACCTTGTACTGTGACATGTTTTGACATTACCAAGTTGTTTGGGCTTTAGAGTGTCCAGCCTGGGAAATGCATGATAAATGAATATGGAAAATTGCTTGTAAAGGCCAGTTATTATTTCTTTATTTTATCATGAGCTGCTTTCTCTATTCACTTAAAAATCTCTCTATCAGATAGGTTTGCCATGGTATTGCTGAGGTTTTTTTAACTGTTGTATTGAACCGTTCCATTAGTGAATTTGAAATTTTTCTTAATCGATATGGCTATTTTCTTTAAAAAGTTTTCCCCATGCTTTGGTATATCCTGTTAACATTAGTCAAATATATTGTTTAAATGAAAGACTTAACAGTAATAAATAGTTTGTTTTTAGGAAAGAACTGGAAAAACTACGAAAGGATTTGGAAGAGGAGAAGGCAATGAGAAGTAATCTAGAGGTAATTCATTTCTCCTAACATTAAGATTGTAGTCAGCATAAACTAGGTATGTTTTTCCATCTCAGCTAGGTGATTGGTTTCACTACATATTATGCTATCCTACTTAAATTGGACACTCCCTGCTGGTTGATAGGCATTTAATTAATCTCTTGTTGACTCCCTGTCACATTCTGTTCATTCACGCCGCAGATATTTTTGAGCTCTAGCTGTCTTAGGCAGTGTGCGAGAGGATCATACATAACCACAAACGTGGTTCTGGCCTCCGAAGAGTGTGTGGTTGTAGATCTTTTGCACTCTTGCTTTCTTGAACTATTTCTTTTTTTTCCACAGTAAAACTATTTTCTTTTTAATTCTGGGTTGGTTTTTTTGTTTGTTTGTTTTGTTTTGTTTTTTTGCCTGGAGGCCAGGGGGGTGGGTGGGGATGGCTGTCGGTTTGTGGACTTGATTTCTCACTGAGTATTTACTTCATTAACCGTAATGTCATCATCTTCACTCTTTCCTGATGACTGACAAGTTCACTTTTTTTATCTTAAGCTTTTTTTTTCATCTGCGCTTAACTTTGGTCTTCATTTATATTCTTACTTTCTGCATATTTCGGAGAAAGTGTATTCTGCCTTTTTTCAGAGGCTCTTCCCATCCTGTACTTAAGTATTTCATTTGCCTCCCTATTTTTACCTTGCCTTATTGCTTACCCTATTTCTCTTGTTAGCATTGTGAAACAGAAAAGAACATGGGACTTGGTAAAAAAACAAAAACCTTGAGCCCCTCTTCTGACTTATACTGGTGACTTCATTTCTAAACTATGTGTCAGTTAGGCTTGGCACCTTCTGTACGTTATTTCAGTGGACACATAACAACTTGTAAGGATTATTATTCCTCTTTTAAGGATGAGGAAACTAGGGTTTAGAGTGATTAAATCAGCAGTGGAGCTGAAATTTTTAACAGAAACAGCCAGACTTCAGAAACAGCTCTCAGGGATTAAGTTACACTGAACTTGAGGAAGTCACTTAACCGCTGTTTAGCTTTAGTTGCTGAGATAATACATGTGAAGGTCTTTGGTAAATTATCAAAACTCCATTTTTACTCTTACATCTGACATATCCCTTTTATTGGCACTTTCCCTTTTTCCATGAAAATACTCAATTTTCCCTCTTTGTCAAAAAACCAAAGCCTCCTTTCAAGTTCAGCTGCCCCCTTGATCTACTGTAGTTTTTCACTTTTCATTTACTGCAAAATAAACAACCGAAAAAAATGTGCATTTGTGGTCTCTAATTCTTCACATTTATTAATTTATAAAGATTTTATTTATTTATTGGACAGAGAGAGACAGCGAGAGAGGGAACACAAGCAGGGGGTGTGGGAGAGGAAGAAGCAGGCTCCCGGTGAAGCAGGGAGCCCGATGCAGGGCTTGATCCCAGGACCCTGGGATCACACCCTGAGGTGAAAGCAGACGCTTAATGACTGAGCCACCCAGGCGCCCCTAATTCTTCACCTTTAATTCAGTCATAGCCTATTACATTTTAGGTTTACTGAGAGTAACTCCGATGTCTCTCCAGTGTCTACAGCATTTCGCATTTTTAAATCCATTGCCACTTTTTCTGTCCTGGTTTATGTGATCCTGCATTCTTTTGTTTCAGTCCACTTTTCAGTCTCCTCTTCCTTTCTCTAAGGGAAATGTTCCTTCAGAACTGCCCTTGGCGCTCCTATCGCATCTGCTCACTCTTTTCCGCAAGCATCGAGGTTAGCTCTCATGCCTCTCCCATCTGAATCTAATTCCTCTTTTCCCAGCTTCTGTCCTGTTTCCAGCTGCTCGTCTCCCTGGCTGTTCCACTATGATCTTAGAACTAGCATGTCCCCTTTTACGTTTATCATGTTCCTTTCCTGCCGTTCTGAGTTTCTGTTTCTGTTGATCATTTCATTGCCTTTCAAGTCTTACCGACGTGGTACTTCCATTCTAGTTCCGTTCACATTCAGGCCTGTTAGCTTTACTCCCTCACCTTTATCTCTTTTTTCCTAATATTTCTGTCCTTTTCCCATGCTCTTTATCTTCTGTTTAGCTGTTTTAAGTTTTTCTCATTCTTATCTCAAATTAATCTTTCTTTACCTAGTATTTTCAAGAACATTCTGTTACGTGCTGAATAAAGTTCACACTTCTCAACATGTGAGGTCTTCTATGTCTTGGTCCTTAAAGTTTGTCTTTCTTTTCTTGCTTGCTGATTCTCAGTTGTCCCTCAGAGTTAAGTCATCTGAGTGTTTGCTCTTACTGTATTTTCTTGGATTTTCCTTTTATTTCATCTTCTCGTGCGTAAGTTCTACAGATTC
This sequence comes from Ailuropoda melanoleuca, assembly GCF_002007445.2. NCBI lineage: Eukaryota > Metazoa > Chordata > Mammalia > Carnivora > Ursidae > Ailuropoda > Ailuropoda melanoleuca. The sequence continues at coordinate 5,936,353 of NC_048236.1, forward strand.
TCAGAGCTTACCTCATTAAGTTAGTACCCATCTTCCTCTGATTTAAAAGTAATTTTCTTTTCTTCCAAATTCATGTCCTTTGTTTTGAAAAAGATAGAAAGTAATAATTTTCTGTCGCATCACTGTGACATTATAGACTTATTTTGCCCATCTTCTAGACTGTAAGACTGTTTGAGGGTGTATCTGTCCTATCTTCGTCCATCCATAGCTCCAAGCAAAGTGCTAGATACAAATTAGATAGTGAATAAATTTTTGTCAAATGAAAAGAATACATATTAAAAATGTCTTAAATTCCCACTGTGTAGCACAGTAGAAATCAGAAATTAAAAACAAGTTTCTTGATTTTTATTCCTCGTATTTCCTACGTACACATCTTCATATATGAAAATAAGGTGATATAAGCAAGAGGAACTAATACAGTGTTAAATTTCTATTTTTGATTTAATTTCATAAAAATTGTGACTAGTCAAATGAATTATTTCATTTTTGAAGAATTTCATTTGATTCAGTTTTTTAGCAAAATCAGCTATTACTTAGCCTCGCACTGATTTGTGTTAGAATTCTTTTTGCCTTATGGGGAAAGTTTGACCCATGTATTATAAAAGCACACTTAATAAGACAGAGTTTTAAGATCACACATTGAAAGCAGACATTATATTTCCCTAAAGATTAAAAGCAGTCCTTTGAACAATGAAGTTAACATACCATATTAAATTATACTGAGGAACGATAAAAGGACTAAAGGTGAACAATGAACATGAAAGTGCTAGAAGAGAAACTCTAGCAATGAAAATATTTGCTCGATATCTAAATTTATGTGACAGCAGTCTATAAGGAGTATTACTGATTGAGTGCAGGGTTATTCTTTCTGCCCCTACTCCTTCTTTCACCAGTGTTTTTTTTTCCTCCTCCTGTTTTCTTTCCATCCTTGCTTATTAAAATTGGTACAGTTGGTTCATGTATCTTTGGAATAGAAATGATAATAGCACATCATGCTAAAGATTAAAGGTGTTTTGTCTCAGTCCAGGCTGAAGACTGAGACTTGTCCCAAACCAGTGCTGTTTAAATGTTAATAATCATATTAGTGGAAGATTAATATCAGGAAAGATCCTAAAATTAACAAACCATACTCGAATGGTTAAAATCCCTGAGGAGGTTGTGAACATACTGAAATTATACATTTTGACTGTGGCAAAGTGCTTATCATTTAATAATGAATTATTTGTCAGAGGTTAGCTGTAGCATGTATTATTTGTATGCAGTGTTGAGGACAGGGATAATGGTATCAGGAGAAGGTAAAGCCTAAATATCTCCACATGCAGGGAAAGGTCAGAGATCATCGAAGCCTTACATAATTGGGAAGAGTAGAAAACTGGGCTTTAGAGCCTTGGCCCCAACCAGTGCCGGTTCTGTGCGACTCGCTAGCGTGGAGCCCCCGGTGTGGTGTGTAATATCGTGTCAGCTTCACGATTTGTAACACGTCGGAGTTAACCGTACTTACCGTGAACACGTATGGAATTTTCCTAATTCTCTTATGTTTCTTAAATTGTGAATTCCTGTTAAGTGAAGAATGTCTTCTGCCTAAAGGTGGAAATATTTCCAGCATATTGACTGAATCTTAGATATATTCCTGGGTTTTAAAAAGAACTTGGTCTAGAACATAACTGTTTATAGATGAGGAAATTTGAGACCAAGTGAGGTTAAGGGATTTGCCAATTTCACATAGGTAGTAAGTGAAAAACATAGGACTAAACTGGTCCTTTATTATTATTATTATTTTTACAGTTCTGTACTGCCTCCCTTTTGTTTAATTACAGGTACTTGTACGTTTCTTAACTTGGTTTCAGGGATTCTCTCGTTCTTTGGAGGGCTGATTTTTCTTACAGCATTTTTTCACATACTCCCATTACTTAATATTGTTCGGGCTGAAACAACTGTGGTTGCTGTGTTGGTTGTCTCCTGCCATTTAGGAACTTGTATTGTGATGTGTTCTTCTGTTAAACTTTTCCTATATTGATGACACCATTGGAAATTGGATTTTAGAATGGAAATCAAAATCTAGAGTTTTCAAAGTATGATTGGATCTTAAAGACATAGGATAAAATAAAAAAAATGTGTCTAAAGATATTTTATCTGTTTTCAACTTATGTTTATATCTTAGGTGGAAATAGAGAAGCTGAAAAAAGCAGTCCTGTCTTCTTGAAATGGCATGGCCTCTGTTCTTAAGGTTCCAGGGATTCAGAAGCAACACTATGAACTTCAACTGACTTGTTACTTAACAATAACAAATGCTGTTGTCCTGATAAAGAAGTACGAGTATTTGAACTATAATCTATAGAAAAGTAGGGAAAGGGTGGATTTTTTTTATATATATATATTGTTTTGCCAATATGAAAAAAAAGAGGCCTTATTTCTTATGTGCTGGAATTGCAAACTTTTTTTTTTTTTAGTTTGCTTGAAAATACTACTGAATCTGTATAAAAAGGAAAGAAAGTTGACAATAGTTTTTTTATTGAAACTTGTAGTATTATTTTTAAAGAGATCTATACTATAAATATGGTGATATCTTTACAAATAATCTGTAAAATATACTATTTGAGAGGGACAAATTAGCTTTATAGTAAATATAGCCACTACTTTTCCCATAATACTTAAGGGATATAAACTTTGTATATATATATATTTTTTACTTTTAGCTTCTTACCCAGGATTACACTGTTGTGCCTGTTTGTTTGCAGTGCTGTTTATACTCTGGGTGATGAAATAGGAGTTTCCTAGCTATAAACCAGATTATTCACCCAAGCATATAGTAATAACTAATGAAACAATCAAAATAATTTCTTCAACTTTTAGAATATTTTATATTGCTTGCACTATAGGATTCATAAAAGGAATTTAGTTAAAATGTATTGGATTGTTAACTATATTTGGGAAAATATGAGCTATATTTTAAATTCATTAGACCTGAGGAACTAAAAATAAAAATGTCAATTTAACCCCTAACTTGTGCCTACAAACTACAGCACATATGATATGCAAACACCAGCCTTATTGCTGTACTTTTCTGCTTATTTTACAGGCTCAGTTATTACTCATTCTTCATGCTCCCTCTGATTTTTAATAATGGTAATATGAGGAGAACATTGAGAACCTCAGTGTGAGGTTTCCTACTTTGACAAATTATCATTATGTAAATACTCAGGTTTTGCAATGTGTGATTTCCCTAAAAGACCAAACTAACTGGTGCAGATATTTTAGGCTGTCATTTAGGTACCAGAGTGTTAGTATATCATAAAACATAACAGTACAGCTTATTTAAAACCAAATACAGTTGACCATATTCAAAATGCATTTTCACAGGATGGATGAATTAGTAGTTTCTTCAGAGTCACTTATGAACAGTTGAACGTTTTAAAATATTATATCTATAGATAAAATGTCTTAAAATATGTGGATTTATATTGAAAATAGAAAAATTGACTTTTCATTTAAAAAAATTAGATTTTAAGCTTTATTATAGCAAAGACTTTCAGATTTTGAGTACCACCTATCATGCTTCCATTTTGTGTAATTTTAAATGACCAAACCGATGTTTTCCCTCTAAGTTTTAATCTATACATACCAAAATCTTGTGTTAAAGAAAGTTTGCCATGTTGTCTCACATAAAAGAGAATTGAAGTAGAATATAATAGAAATTCCAGGAATTACTTAATGTTAAATTCACAACTTACATTAGTGCTTTTGGGGAAACCTGATTGTGCATTGAGTATGTACATTTTAACTCTTTAAAGCCCTTGGGCTTTTCTGATGAGGTCACTACTGAACGAAATTGTTTGCTCCTAATGTTTTTAAATGACTTGTTGAATGATTTCCTTCTTGCTAAAAAAATTAGATTTTATTTTGTTTTAATGAAAGTCCGTAGGTAGAAATAAAAACATTGTATCTTAGAAATCATTCTCCAGCTTTCTGACTGGAACATCTATTAAGTGACCCCCTCCTCACCCTGGTAATGGGGTGAGGGAAGTTTCCAGCAGATTTCAGGCTATTCTTAAATTTTCTTGGTCATTTTCTCACTAGTGCGTAAAATGAAGATGGTCATGAATGCTGACATACATTTAAAGTGTCTGCTTTGTATACTCCTGTCAGAATAGAAATTAAAGTACTCTGTCTCTATTAGAAAATTAAAGTATTGTGGCTGTATTTTTCTGCCCTTGATCAAAAAGTGAAGTTCTTAAAGCCAAACTCAAAGGGAAAAAATGATTACTTCAATCTAGCAGTTTACCAGTGTTTGCTCTTGATATGGGAATTTTATTATTTTTGTTCATGAAGTTCATATCACAAAATGGTAAATAATGATAATAGCCTTTATTTGGGGATAAATCATTGTTTTTTCTATGAGTGAGTATAAATGACAGACTAGAGATGAACAGCATGGAATCTGTCGTTGCCAAATTATTAGTGAATGTATTTTTCGGGTTTGCTGTTCTTTGAAACACATAATATTACTAATTTTCCTACTTGTATTTCAATATTGGAAGTATTGTATGTGTGTGCTTGTGTGTGACCACTAAGCTTTAGTGGTTGGTCTTACTATAAAGCTGTTACCTCTTCACAAAATTTAAGTCTGAAGATAGGAAGAGAATGGGGGTTCTCTTTTTTATGCTTTACTGTGATCACAGGAAAAAAAAAACCCAAGTACTCTCTTGAGTTGTTGGTAAACATTTTATTCTTACTTTTAAACTTGAAATTTATGAACAGAATAAGACAATCAGTTAAAATCAGAAATGAGAAGCGTTAAAAATTTAATGGCCTTGTTTTGCAGTAGCAATAAAATGACCAAGTGCAATGACTTGATTTAATAAAAATCATCTTTTAAAAGTTGCTGCTATGAATATTTTTAGCCATAAAATTTTAACCTTGTTTTAGCCTGACTTGCCTTCAGTAGCTATTATGTAATGGAGTTGGTGTTGCGGTATTCTAACATTCCAAAAAAATAAAAATAATATATATGTGGGGAAACTAAAATAGTATACTTCACTGACTTGTTTACAGGTGCTGTAAAAAAGCATGCTTCTCCCTCAAAAAGAAAAACAATAAAGAATAGTATCGCCAGTTGTGTTGGTCTTCAGTAGTTATTTTTCATTAACATCAGCATGTATTTATTGCAAAGTATGATGAAAACTCTATTACTTTGAGTTTTCCAAATAAGGGAAACAATGTAAATAGTAAAATGAAAGCATTAAAAGTTCTAGACCTATGTGACTTACTGAACCTTTATGGGTCTGTTTTTCCCCTGGAACTGTGACATGATCATTTCTACCTCACAGGTGTATTGGGATAATTTGAAGTGACTTACATAAAGTATGTTACAGAATACTTGTTGTAGAGTGGATTTTTTTTTTTTTAATGGAAGCTTCTGTTGTACTCTTCTGTGATGCAGATTAGATAAGATTAAAAGAAAGGCTTAGTACTTCTCCCCCTGTTTTTGAGTATAGCATCTCTTTCTTTTGGGGGAGATAACTCCTTACACTTGCATTATATTCAAATAGAACTGCTACCATCTTAAAGATTCTGCCTCCCTGACCACCCAGTGATTGACCCTAAGGGAGAGTATTTTACCCAAATTGAGTTCCTGACTTAGAGACTGAGATTTTAAAAATTTGAAAGTTTTTTTTTTTTTTTTTTTTGAAACAGAAAGCACTGATCTCAGCATGGGAGTGCTCTCAGTTAATAGTTTGTCCTCTGGAAAAAGCTGATTTGGAAGAACAGATCTTTAAATAGAGCATGAAGAGATGGAAACAATCCAGAAGGATTTTTTTTTAAGAACATTTTATTTACTTATTTGACGGAGAGATAGCCAGTGAGAGAGGGAACACAGCAGGGGAGTGGGAGAGGAAGAAGCAGGCTCCCAGCGGAGGAGCCCGATGTGGGACTTGATCCCGGGACACCGGGATCATGCCCTGAGCTGAAGGCAGACGCTTAGCAACTGTGCTACCCAGGCGCCCCAGAAGGATTTTAAAACAGATTACAGTCATTCCTAAATCCCAGCTATCCATCCACTGCTTCATTCCTTAAGCATAACTTGCTCTTAAATTTTTTGGGTTTCTGATCTCACAACTGAAAGTCCTGGTAAAATAAAAAAACAAGAGTCCAGAAGACATCAAAGCCCATGTACTCTTGCTGAATATACGCCACATACACGACTGTAGGCTTTTTAGAAATGCACCGGAAGATTTGAATCGTAGAAAAGGAATAAGTCACCAGTACGAAATAATACAGAAAAAAAAATGTGGCAAGTCATTTAAGTTAAAAATGTAGTTTGAAAATTTCTACATGCTTCTTGCTGACCCTGATAAACACTAGGCATAAATTAAGCGTTCCAGGCATAGGATAGTGAAGTTTTGGATTATATAGAATTTTATTTTTTATTATTATTGATGTGGGAAGCAAAGGCAGAAGGAAATGGAGATAAAATTAAATGTCCTTATAACCTGCAGCCCATTGACAAATACTTGATGCAGGTAGAGTGTAACGTTCCTCCAGGAAGCTTCCAACCGTCTTAATGTATTAATGCCTCACTAGAGGGAAAACAGCTTTGGTTTGACAACAGCAAGGCCCCCAGGATCCTGTGAGTCTTCTTTAGCATATGAAGATCCTTTTGAAACTTCCCTTATCTTTACTTCCCCCCACTCGGAAGTATAAAATCAGTTGCTCCTCACAGTCCCAGGGCAGCATCTCCTTGCCCCCATGCGTTAGGAAAACACTTTTTGTACCAAACACAGCTCTAAAATACTTTCATGGCCGTGGACTCCAGAACTTCACCAACATTCCAAAACTACGTAGTTTTTTGGATTATAGAATTTTAGTATTTGAAGGGACATTGAAGAGGTTGAACAATCCAATTCCTGTGCAGATGGTTTTATATGAAGATAACCATTTGCAGGTTTCGTCTTATTCTAGGAAATAAGAGCAGATAGTTTAACTTGAATGAATGTTTGGCTTTATTACTTGCCAATTAAGATTTAGAGAGTAAACTGGATCTTGGTGTTAAAATTTGTTTCTGAATACTAAACATTATTGCTTTTATTTTGCCACTAACACCTTTATTGTGAATATGCTTGTATATAAGGAAAATAAATTTAGAAATAGGTATCAATATTTTTTGTATAGAGCCAGTAATCTTTTCTATCACAGAAGGTGTTGTGACTTTCATTTTGCAACTATTGGGTGGTATCCTTTCCTATCAGGTTACAAGTGTTTTTTATTAGCTACATTTCAGTTCCTAAAAAAAATTGTGTGAATAAAGTTATTAAAAGTAAAACTCATTTTTAAAAAGTGTACTGAGTAATTTAATTCTTCAATAAAATCACAACATATTAATCGAACAATGCAAATATAATCTGAAATAACAGAGTAATGACATTTTCACTCCTTGTCTCCCTTGAAGCTGACTAAAAACACATAGGATGAAAAAATAGATTTAATAGATTGAAAAAGAGGTGTAAAATAAAAACATTGCTTTCCAATAAGGAAACAACCACAATTTATAATAAGAAAATAACCTCCCAAATGCTTGGAGATGTGGAGCAAAATGACGGACAGCCTGAAGACTGACCTAAGCCTCCGCAGACCTGTGTCAGATGCATATTCCTCTGAAATGTTTATCTGAGGCCCAAACCCTGTCCAGCAGAGTGGCAGGGGACGTGGAACTGAAAGAAAAGCCAAGCTAACTGTAACTATTAATCTGAGGGCTGAAAACGCAGGGGAGGGAGACGTGCTCTAGGAAAGAAAACAGCTCTGATGAGAGGGTGATTGGGTAACAGACGGAATTAAAGCTACAGTTCCCTCCCTTCTGCTCCTTCCCGAGCTAGTCAGCAAGTAACTGACACCGTTCAAAGGTGAGTAATCAGACACTACACACCAGTACCTTTTTAGATGCTTGTGCAATATTCAGATGTGTAAAACATTGTTCTAAAACAAAGGTTTGATCCTGCAAATAGAAATCCCTGTGCCATCCAGGGGCCCCTAAGTGGTCAGTTTAATTACCCTAAGGTTAACAGGAAATTTTTTCTTTAAAAATAGGCATCATGTCAAATAGTGACCTAATGTTTGCATTGTGCTACCATGTTCCAAGCGCTGTTGCAAGTAACATTTGTCATCTGTCACGTATCTCAGCAATTGTATGTAATAGGCGCTATTATCCTGCTCAGGTGAGGAAAGAGGCTTGAAACGCTAAGCAACTTGGCCAGTAAGAGACGGAGCTAAACCCAGACAGGTTTTGAAGCCTGCACTCTTGATGGTATGCCAGCCCTACATAGATAACATATGGGAAAGAAGGAGCCTGAATTGGGAAATTCTTCTATTCTTAGTTCTTTCAGTCTTTGTAATCCTTCATATTATCTATTAAATTTTTCCATCAGTGAGGGAGTTAGACTGGACAATTTACAAAGCCCATTTTCAGTGATCCCACAGTCTGTTTAGATTTCTTTGTGTGATGTGGTCACACATAAGATTATAAGGAACATTCTCTGTTTTAGTGTCCGTCTTTGCAAACGTAAGTGATTTTCATGGCTTTTCAGTCCAGCGGAGACAGAAAAGCCTTACTTGGTTCCCGTAAAGAAATGACCACTAGATGGCAATCAAATAAAGCTCAGCTGCTTTTGTGTGTCTCGAGTAAACCGCGAAGACTTGTAGAAGCTGCAAATAAAACCTTGGGGCTCCAGCCCTTAGAATTCACGCAGGAGTGGGACACAAGCACCACACTTTCCTAGCCCAGCCACTTCCACTGAGCTCCACATGATAGAATGAAACGAATTGAGGCCTTGGAATCCGAGAGTTCTGAAAACGGGCTCTAAAAAATCAGTAGCTGTGCGAACTTGGCAAATCACTCAGATCTTGTCTCTTCCCTGATCTCGTAGGAGATTTTTAAAAAATTACTCCAATAACTTAAAGCCTTTCCCTCTTATCTTAGACTCAGAGAAGAGAGAGAAGGCAGGCCTTGAGCGCTTTGTTTTTCCCCTGAGCAAACAATCATCACGACAGCAGGAACAAAACCATCTTTCTCCTGTTTGTATCATGAAGTCTCCTTTGAACCCAGATTGCTAGAGTGGTTCCTCAGTGCTCACACACATGTGATCTTACCACTGTCTCTCCGTCCTTCTCTGGGAGCTGCTTTGGTTTCTCCATTTTGTCCTGCAATGTGTTTCGGTGTCAACTGGGCCCAAGAGAACAAATCTCATCCATGGGCACTTAGGAAACAAGCTCACAAAATAGTGCGCTCATGCTGTGGGCTTCCTACGAAGATTCTGATAAAGCATCTCTGCTTTTGCCGCTTCTGTCTTCTCCCGAAGGGCCTAGTGTAATTGCTACCGAGTTGGAGTCTGGCATGGTAGCCCGGAGCTGGGAGTCGCTGCAGAGTCCATGGTGCTGTGACTATGCCTGAAAAAGCAAATCTACTTTCAGCTCAACTAAGCCCAGAACGACTTTTCTCTCCAAAGAAGAAGCGCAATAAAGTGTCGGTATCGTCACTGATCCCATGTCCACCGAGGTGCTGCTTGTCCTGACGCATTTCTCATGGCATCACACTGATAACACACTTGGTTTCTGTTCTGTCCAAATCTGTAATAACAAGTCTCTGATTGTAGCACTGCCTCATCTCATGCCGATTTTCCCAACAATTCTCAAAGCTCCCCCCGACTAAGGCTTCCACAGATTTCTGAGTAAAGTTATGCTCAGACAGGGGAAGAGAGATGGATATCTAACACCTAGCTCATTACACTCTTATTTCCTTTGGTTTTACTATTTTTTGTCTTGGTTCAACATTAAGCAACATGCCCGGCACCTCATGAGACCCCTCTGGTTAGTCTGAAACTCCCCATGAAATGTTAGGGGAAATCGGGCTTTTGTCCCTCGTTCTTGGGTCTCCTCAAGTGTAGCTGTGTGTTCCCGAGCCCCTTGCTTCCCTCCGCCCTTTCCGTCCCAGGCGAGTATAGACCTGAGAAGATACTTACATCTCCTGTCTTGCCCTGCTCTCGCCCTCCCTTCGGGCCCCTCCTAGCCCAGGAGGAGAAGCTCTCTGTATTCATTTCCCATTGCTTCTGTGACCACCACAAACTGGTGGCATAAACACAGGCGGTAGCATCTTACACAATGGAGATCAGAAGTCTCACTGCGCCAATCCAAGGTGTTGTCAGGGCTGGCCAAGTTCATTTCTGGAGGCTCTGGGGGAGAATTCTTGCCTTGCCCTTTCCAATTTCTACGGGCTGCTGAGGCTTCTTAACTCAGGACTCCCTTTCTCTGTCTTCAAAGCCAGCAATGTTGGGGTGGGTCCTCGCATTGTTTCTCTCCACCCTTTCATGTAATCCCAGTTCTCTGTGACCCCGAGTCTCCATCTCCTTCTTCCACTTTGAAGAGCCCCTGTGATTCCACTGGGCTCACCCGGGGAATCCAGGCTAACCTCCCCATCTCAAGGTCCTAACTTTGTCACATCTGCAAAGTCCTGTGTCTGGGAATATATTCACGGGCTCCAGGGATTAGGACTTCTGTGTGGTTATCTATGGCATGGGGAAGAGAGGTGATTATTCTGCCTGCGACAGGCTCTCTGCTTCTTATCACACTGAAGTGTTCCTAAATCCCAGCCTCCCTCCCTTCTGTTTGGAGTAGTGTTGGAAAGGCCTTAGGGGAACAATTCAGTTCACGAGTGAGGGAAAGTACGTTTTTAGAGGGTGTACTTCAGAATGTCGTCCCCAGTTTGAGCAGGGACTTACTCATGGAATTCTGTCAGAGTTGACACTGTGGGGTGCTGTGCAGATCCTTTGTCATCTGCCTAATCCTCTGAGGTAAAAAAACAAAACAGAAGAGAACAGAACAATGAACCCTTTACATATTGTTTCATGTATAATAGACAGCTGGGCTGGCTGGACACTACCTTTCTAGGGACCCCCTTGCGTCCCCCTGGTAGGACCTCAGGACGTGGGGGCCCCAAATGGGAAGTTCGAGGTAAGTGGAAACTTTCACAGTATTATCACTTTTAACTGTTTTGTTGGTTTTGCATTTTGTTTTAGACACTTTTTTTTTTTTTTTTAACTTTGCTATATGGCATTACCTCCGCTGGGGCTGCAGGTAAATGGGGGGGTGGCCTGCAGACGGACGGAGAGGCAGAGGCCCTGGGGCCGGCCGGAGTGGGCCACGCACCCCTGAGCTGCGGGCTGCCAGGTGGTGTGGTGCTTGGATTGCTTCAGGCAGAGCTGGTCTTTCTGGGCGCTTTTCCCGCCTGCCCCTTCCAACCCTAGAGCGCAGTGAGAGTGGGCTGGGCTTCCTAGAGACCCTGGGATTTCTGGGGCGCTCTTGGCAATCGCCTGCTTTTTAGGTGAGGGCTGAGACTCTTGGTGATAGCTTCCTAGTGTTGCTCCCCTGGCCCTTCCAACAGATGTGCAAACCTCCCATTCCCTAGATTAAAACCCTCCGTACCTGGACTACAAAAAGTTGCTTCTGTTTTCTGAAATCCTGACTGATGAACGTTTTTGTTTTGTACTTTTTTTATTTAGAAAATATAGGCATTGTAAAAACTTGGAAAATATGAGTCTAAGAATATTTCCCACAAATCTGGTAACCAGAAGAGAGAGAACAATTACAAATATTTTTTAAAAAAATATTTTTTATCCGTGGCATGGATATATATCGGATATTTTATTACTTGACATTTTACTAATTTTTTCACGTCATTAAATATTTCTCAAAATATGAATTTACATGTGTAATATTCTGTCATAAACTATAAAATATATTTAATTGTTGGATTGTTGGACATTTACATAAATTTCCATTTTTCACTATTATAAGGCTCATATCCTTACAATAAAGACCTAGAAGTGGCATTATCAGCTGAGTTAATGATATGAAGATGTTTAATGCTTTAAATATACGTAGCCAGAGTCTTTAAATAAATCGTACCAATTTATACTCCCTACTTCTTTCTTCACAAGGCTTACATCAGTCTGCGTGGGCTCCAAGTAGGCTGAGGCTCCAGCCCGGTCTTCCCCTGGGTGATAAATGCTATGGTAGCTGTAGCAATAGATGACATTAATACAAATCCATTAATACCCACCCATGGTGAGGCAGGGAGGAGAAAGTGAGACTAGAGAAGACCTGAGGAGAGGGGTGCCTGGGTGGCTCAGTCGGTTAAGCATCTACCTTCTACTCAGGTCATGATCCCGCTTCTCCCTGTCCCTTTGCCTCTCCCTGCTGGTCATGCTCTCTTTTTCTCTCTCAAATAAATAAAATCTTAAAAAGACCTAGTGAGAGAATAGTAGAGAGTAATAAGCCAATGCCCTGCCCTACTCAAACGCCCTCTGACCCTGGCGCATTGTCCCAGATGAGGTTTTCCATCCCAGGAGACCTTTTTTTCTTATGACGAAGAGTTCTTTATCATGAGGCAGTGAGTTCCTAGGGCTAATAGTCTTAGAAAACTTTCTGTTCTTCTAGACCCGTGTGAAGACTGATAAGATTCATGAGCTTTGGTGCCTGATATTTAAAGCACATTCCACTGTGATCTGTATTTACTTTTCCAGTTTTTTCTTCTGTTTTTTTTTTAATGCCCTACAAGGCACGTATGCTCTGAGCTGTTCTACAGCAATACCAGCAGTGGGAGAAGGTTAATGCTAGTAGGAGTGGAGGTAAAGATAGCTAACACTTACAAGGACTTACGATGTGCCAGGTACCCTTGGAAGGGATTTTAAACGGATTAACTCTGACAATCCTTTGAGGAAGGTAATATTATCAAATCCTGTATTTGGATGCATGTAAAAAAAAAAAAAAGCACAACACAGCAAAATCACAGTACAGTGTAACTTTTTTCTCATAATGTCACAAATCAGGAGGCAGTCAGCCAAGGACTTGTGTAAACTGCTCAAGGAAGGTATCAAGAACCACAACTTCCCCAATTTCTGTCCTGCCATCCTTAGCATGCGGCTTTCATTCTTGATTTTACTGATTAGGTATTGCATCTGAATGCCAGGTAGAAAGAGGGAATGCCTTCTTTCACATGCCTGGTCCCCCGATTTCCCTTTCTATTAATGGAAAAGAATAGGAACTTTGCCAAAAGCCTCACCCAGTGACTTCAACTAACATCTCATCGACCAGAACTTGGTCACGTCCCCAGCTCTAGTTGCAAGGGTCTGTTGGAATGTGTGCATTTTCACAGAGCACATTGCAATTCTGAAAAAGATCAGACAGAGCTTGCGAATAAGGAAAAAGGAGTATAAATATTGGGTGGACAAAGAGCGGTCTGCCACACCCCCCACCTACAGGTGAGCAGACCGAGGGAAGCAGAGATTGTAACTGGCCAAGTTTACATAGCTGCTTGGTGATGAGCAGGCATGAATGTGCCTTCTAGAGAACGAGGCTCTGGTGCAGCGGGTCCATGTGCTTTGAGAATCGCTCAGCAGTTCTTTTGTTCAGAAGAATGCACTCATGCACACACGTGACTTTCATAGAGTTATAAGGGTTTAATGTGCCTCCACAGCCTATTTTAATAGATACTATTTTAGGACCCCCTAGACACCTCTATGACCCTAAATTGAGTTACAAAAAGCTAAAACTTCTTATAAAAACTTTTACAAGACAGGATCTACAGACAATGCAAGGGGCAAAGTCTAGGTTACATGTTAGTATTTTTATTCAAAATTTTTATTTTGAATTTTTATTTTATTCAAAATTTATTCAAAATTCAATATTTTATTCAAAAAACCGAGTAGTTTTTTTTTTTAAAAGATTTTATTTATTTATTCGACAGAGATAGAGACAGCGAGAGAGGGAACACAGCAGGGGGAGTGGGAGAGGAAGAAGCAGGCTCATAGCGGAGGAGCCTGATGTGGGGCTCGATCCCATAACGCCGGGATCACACCCTGAGCCGAAGGCAGACGCTTAACTGCTGTGCCACCCAGGCGCCCCCCCCCCTTTTTTTTTACTCTTGAACTAGGAGATGGGAGTCAAGATCTGGCTTCTAGCCTGGCCTTATGTTCCCCCATCTCAGGGACCTTACGTAGATTTTATCACATCTTTGGATCTGTGTCTTCAAAGGAAAAATTAGAAACTTGAATTTTAAGGGCTGTTCAAACTCTAACCTTATATACATTTAAAAAGTAGTTGCAGCTCTGTCCACAATAGCTAAATCATGGGAGGAGCCGAGATGCCCTTCAACAGATGACTGGATGAAGAAGCTGTGGTCCATATATACAATGGAATATTACTCAGCTATCAGAGAACGAATTCTCAACATTTGCTGCAACATGGATGGCACTGGAGGAGATAATGCTAAGTGAAATAAGTCAAGCAGAGAAAGACAATTATCATATGATTTCTCTCATCTATGGAACATAAGAACTAGGATGATCGGTAGGGAAAGAAAGGGATAAAGAAAGGGGGGGTAATCAGAAGGGGGAATGAAGCATGAGAGACTACGGACTATGAGAAACAAACTGAGGGCCTCAGAGGGGAGGGGGTGGGGGAATGGGATAGACTTGTGATGGGTAGTAAGGAGGGCACATATTGCATGGTGCACTGGGTGTTATACGCAACTAATGAAGCATCAAANAAATCATCGAACTTTACATCGGAAACCAGGGATGTACTGTATGGTGACTAACATAATATAATAAAAAAAGCATAAAAAAAAAGTAGTGTATTTAGTGGTACCCCTTCTTGCCCTTGATGCCACCTGTATGAACTGTTGGTTGTGACTCCTCCTCAGAGTTACTCTTGTTTACTCTTAGGAAGGATTTCTATAGTCGACAAGTCAGCTAAGTGTTTACCCACGAGCTCAGCAACCCCTGAGAAGTCAAGCAAGTGGGTGCTTCTGGAAGCCTTCCCCTGAGACCCAGATCCACAGGATCCCAGGCAAGGACAGCAGCCTCCACACTGAATGAAGGCGTTGGGAGGTGCATCTGGAAGTGAACCAGAACTGGAACGGCCAGTAAATATTAAACAAGACAGGAAATCAGAGGACAGGACCAGTCCTTTAAAAAGGAAAACAAGGAGGTGGCTTGAGGTGAATTGATGAATACAATGAAAAGGAAACACGTCCCCCATGGGACTCATTCACCATCACAGTCCCTTCCAGCAACCAGACTCTTCAAGTTAGCCAGCGATGGCTAATTTTGCGGTAGATGATAAGGCTGGAAGAGGAAGATGATAGGCTCTCCTGCTGATCGAATTTGAGCCTAAAACCTCTTTCATGATTAAGATGGGAAACGAAGTTATCGAACACCTAAACAGTGGAGTTGAAGAAAGGTGAGGGGTGGGCAAAGAAGAGGGAATGCAAATTAAAGTTGAGGGCGAGTTTTAGAGCTTGACAAAGAAGCTTTCCCGATGGCTGAGAATTCAAACCAATATACTTTCCTGTGTTAAACAATATTGGAACCGAACATTCTTTCCTGTCCCAGTGTGAAATAACACACACACACAAATAAGCAAAAATAGCTTAAGTACTTGCTCTTCAGGAAATATTTAGCCCTGGGAGATAAGCTCTGAACTACATAGAACAGCTTATTATCGACTGCAACGGCTTATTCATCAAGACATGCTGGAGACCTTTGCTGGGTTGTTCCCATCCAGCCAAGTCTTCAGGTCATAGATTGGCCAATCCCAACCAGTTCTTCAGTTTTCAGGCCTGAAAACTCTGTAAATATCCTCCCCTGACTTTCCTCTTCAGAAACCAACTAAGTCTGCCAAGGTGGCATTCTCTTACTACGTACAACAGGTCTAACGAACTTGATTTTGTTTGATCAATAAATTGTTTGGGTTGTCATTTGGGCCGTTGACCTGTCAAAAGTGAAGTGTTGCTCTTACATACGAAGCAAAAGTTGTATTGTGCCAGAAATCGAACCACTATATCACACCAAATGGCCTTTAAATTTTGAATGTTGCGTTAAATGTCAAGATTTCTTTGGCTCCTTCCAAAAAAGTCTTAGTAATCCTTGAACTTTGCTCACCCTTGGAAATCTGAAGAGCTCACAGGGACCTGTATTTCCCGTATCAGTCCTGTGGCAACTCTTATCCTTCTCCTTTCTCCTCCACCCCCAGAAGGCAAAAGAAGGTGACCAGAGACTGATAGAACTTGAACCAATGTTCTTTCAAGGATAAGTAATTGTGGGTATTAAATGCATTAACAACCAAACATTTACTGTGTGTGTACAGCTCTGGTTTATCTGTGGAAGTGGAGGATAAGCAGACAGCCCCCAAATAAATAAATATGCAGATAATTATAGCTTGGAATACATGAAGTGAGAGAAACAAATGGTGCAGTAATTCAGGATGATGGTGTAGGTGGGTAGATGGATGGGGGTCCCTATTTAGAGAGAACGGTCAAAGAAGGCCTTTCTGAGAACGATACTGGAGCTAAGACCCGAGAGAAGAGTAAGGCTGGACTGAGGACACAAGGTTTAAGGAGGCCTTCACTCTCAGTCAAGTGCAGGTTTGGCACTTCCTGAGTGAGAGCCTCTTTAAAGTTTGCTCCCAGGTGCCTCTCTTCCTTAATCTTAGTCTACTTGGCATGCTAGAGAGGAGAAATAGCTAGTCCCATGAAGAATGTGGGGTGTGTGTGTGTGTGTTGAAGAAGACAGTGGGGCAAAGGGGTGGAGCGAAGGAGACATGGAACAGTGGTCCTAGGCAGAAGAAACAGGATACACAATGGCTGGAGGTATAAAACAGCTTGATATGTTTCTAGAGATTTTTACCTCTGGGCCCTTATGTCTAGATCAGAATGGACTGGAAGAAGAGCATCCCAAGGTGGGGCTGGAGAGGCAGACATGTCCCAGGTCAGCCAGGCCTTGCAGGGCATATGAGGAACACCAACCTTATTCTCAATGCGATGAAAGTAGGTTCTAATCAGTGGTTCGCAGACAGCAAATGATATGATCGCATATATGTTTGAGGAGACTTTTGAAAGACAGATTTGAGGGGGCAAGAGCAAAATCTGGGAGACAACGTGAAATTATTTGTATTAGTGTAGGCAAGGGGAAAAGTTGTCCTGGACTGGCTGGAGATAGAGAGAAATGGGCAGATTTGAGATGCATTTTGAGGAAAAAATGATAGGACTTGCTTACATATGAATGCAGAGCTGAGGAGAAATGTGGCCTGCAGATCGAGGCCATGGGAGTAGATGAGCTACCACGGTAAGGACAGATGTGGGGTAGGGGGAGAGGGAAGTGAGGCAAGGGATGAGGAGAGAGGACTTGGGAAACTTAGAAGTCATAGAGAAGAGACCAGAGAGGAAATAGGAAGGTGAGGAACAGGGGGATTTAGGTAAGGGGTGTTTCAGCAACCGAAATGTCCATTGGTAGATAAACAGATAAACATGTGTGTGTATACATAATGGAATATTACTCAGCCCTAAAAAGGAATAAAATTCTGACAGATGCTAAAACATGGATATACCATGAGGACACTATGCTGAGTGAAGTAAGCCAGTCACAAAAAGACAAATAATGTGTGATTCCACAATATGTGAGGTATCAGAAAAGCCAAACTCATAGAAACTGAGAGTAGAATGGTGGTTACCAGGGGCCGGGAGGAGGAAGAGATGGGGTGTTAAGTTTTAGTTTTGCAATGTGAAAAAGTTCTAGAGATCTATTGCACAAAAATATGAATATACTTAACACTATTGAATGTTAAAAATGGTTAAGATGGTAAATTTCATTTATTTATTTATTAAGATTTTATTTATTTATTTGTCAGAGAGAGAGGAAGAGAGAGAGAGAGAGAGCACAAGCAGGGGGCAGCAGCAGGCAGAGGGAGAAGCAGGCTCTGTGCTGAGCAAAGAGCGCCACACAGGAGAGGATCCCAGGACCCTGGGATCATGACCTGAGATAAAGGCAGATGCTTGCTTAACTGACTGAGCCACCCAGGCATCCCTGAATGTATTTATTTATTTATTTTTTTTACCAAAATAAGAATAATTTTTTTAAGGTGTTTCAAAAAAGGGAGAAGTGGTCAACTGAGTTGAGTGCTGCCAGGAGATGAAGTGAGAAGAGAACAGAGTTGATAAGGCTGATTTATTAAGATGGAGAACATTGGTGACCTTTCTACATTGGCTGCACTAATGTGAGGAAAAAACTGGATTGAGGAAGACCCAAAGATTAGGAAGTGGACACAGCCATGTGAACAATTCCCAGGGGAAGGTTAGCTAGGAAGGAAGACCTGGGGCAGAGTCAGCAGGAACACAGGGAACAAAGGAGGGGCTGTTGTTTTCTTTTAGGAAGGAAGATACTTAAGCATGTTTGAGCGTTAATGGGATGACCTATTGTGGAAGGAGAGATGGATGAGGCAGGAAGTCGGAAATCTAAAGGAACCGTCCTTGAGAAAGCCTGAGGAGAAGGGATAGAGCCCCTGGGAAGGGACGCATTTTGACAGGAAGACAAACACTTCCTCTAACATGACAGGAAGGGAAGAGGAGAAGGTGGGAGTGCATGCGGGTGGAGGGGTGTGGTGCTTGTGGGGCTGGAGGTGAGAAGTGGATAGAGTTCTCATCTGATGGCTTCTATTTTCTCTGCGAAATGTGAAGTAAGGATAGTAACACGAGGGGTGGGGAGAAGTTATATCAATGGTTTGAAGAGAACAAATGTACTGTCGTTCGTCTTCCAGGGGCTTGCAGCAAAGCACAGCAGATTTGACCCCTGCATAGAGGGGCTGTGGAATTCCGTATTCATTATTTTAAAGTAAAACTACCATATTTTGTATTTTATCAATTCTAAGACGCACCTCTGAAATTGAGATATATTCTAGTATTCTTCTGTGGGATTGTATAAAGTTTCGGGACGTGAGAGACTCCATTTTGAAACTCCCATTTTCCTTTCCCACCAATGAACTCTTAAGCTGGGCCAGAAGGAGCAATCCTTTCAAAAGCAATTGCTTATGAAGTTTCAAGAACGCAACTGGCATTCTGATCAAATGAGGACGGTGAAGTTAATTGATACACACCAGGGACAGTTTTGTTTGATAGCACCAATAAATTAATCAATAAGGTAGTAATCAAAAGTGGCTCAACCGGTCAGCACCAAATTAGCAACTTTTTCCCTCTTCTCTTCTTTATCTATCTTGTGTAATCACCCTATGCCTCTTTTTTGGAAAAACTTCATTCTTTTCCCTACATGAGTGGGACACTTTTCTAGTAACTCTGGAATCCGTGCTCCCCCAAGTATAATTCTGAGACGCCAAATAAAGACTTTTTTATTCTTTGTCAGTTTTGCTTCCTTTTCTTGTCTGACAGTCCCATAGCCTTATATCATTGCTTAGAGTTTAATCATCAGCTTTGTTTTTTCTTAGTGGGCCATCAAACAATGGGAATCTTACAATCAGTGACATCTTAGAGTAAGTGACATATGGCACTTTTATCTCTGCCGGCTTCATCTGCTTGTGTGCAGACATGGAGAAGGCATTTCTTTTGGGGTTGGGATTCAAAGACAAGATGAATAGGTACCAGCTCGACCATAGCCGTCGATCCCAAAGAAGCCTATCTGAGCCCACTCGGGGAATGATGTCGTTGCAACAGGACTGTGAGCACTGCTTCCTGAGGGGCTCCACTCTTCATTCCTGGAAGTATTTCGTTGGAAGTTTGGTCTACAAGGCCAATCTCTAAGACCTTTGGCCAGGTTAAAACTTTATTATAAAATTCTCTTGTACGCTGAACTATCATAAAATAACAGCTCAGGGGCACTTGGGTGACTCACTCTTGATTTCGGGTCAGGTCAGGATCTCAGGGTACTGGGCAAGGGTGGTTCATCATGGAAGGTCCAGCAGTAGAGGAAACACCTGCAGACAAGAGTGAGTCAGCCAGGTGACGCTGTGGGTGGGGTGGGCGGAGGCCTTTCAGGCTGTAGAAGAGGCCAGTGGGATGGAAAAGGGATATGAACCAATGTGTAAGCTGGAGCAAGATGAACAAGACAGGCTAGGTCGCAGCCCTGTGAAGATGACTTCAGAGGGGAAGATTCAGATTCCAACATTGCAAAATTAGCGATAAAGCAATGCGTGCAGAAGGAAGGGTGCTCAGTTTCACCTCGGGCTCTGGAGGAGACTCTCTCAAGAAAGAGCCAGTGGGATTGAATCCTGACCGAGGACAAGGAGTTAGCCGGAAACCAGAGGTAGGAAAGTGGCCTTGGGCATGGGGCACAGCTTGACGGCGGCTTGGACACTTGAAACAACACAATGAAAACACGCAGTAAGGCATTACCAGCGTGTAACGTGTGAGTCAGGGTGCGACGGGTGACGAGGCTGGAGGCATGCTTGCGAGCTCTGCTTTATTTAGTTTAGGCCAGTACTTACCTTTTAAAAGAAGTCGAGAGTCCCAGGTGAGGAGAGCCGAGTTGCTTTTTGCAGTGTGCAGCGGGAGGGTGGGCTTGGATGATCTGCAAGAACACTAACGGCTTTTACATTCCCGGGGTCTAGTAGATGCTCAATAAAAGTTTGCTGAACAAATGAGCTATGAGCAAGCTTCATTCTCTCCCGCTGTCCAAAATTTGCTCATCCTTGTAAATGGCTGTGTCCTGGCCCAGCCCTGCAGTCTCCATGAAGTGGCCCCAACCACCAGCCTCCATCCACTTTCCCCTGCATTGGACTAACTGCTTCAGCTCTTAACAAAGAAGGCCTTGTCCATTTTCACATGTATGTTTCTTCTCTTTCCAACTAGACTGTGAGCCCTGAGGGGTCAGGGTCGTATTTCATGTAAATCAATATATCCACCACTAATGGCATATTGGGCACATTGTATATGCATAACAAAAATACTGCATTTTCCCATTTGATGGATGGACTTGAGTGGATTTCAGCCTCAAAGGGGATTCTCAAATCTCTTGCCACTCCCTAGAAGATCGAGAACTATCTAAGAAGCAAAAGAGGATGAGAGAGTGCTGGGATTAAAAATAAGGTGGGCCTGTCACAACGTTGTAAGAACTTTTTAGTGAGGGTTTTGAAAAATGCCACTCCATAAATAAACATAAGTGTGGTTTTTGAAACATGGGCCTTTTTGGAGAGCTAGAAAGTCCATGAATGCTTAAAAAAGAATTAGAAAGGAATTTCGAGTGTTTCAAAGCTAGAAAAATACATGACTGTCCATGTTGCCTTCCAAGAGCCTTGGTCCTTATGTCAGTCAGTAGAGGCTGGGTTATGTTGCAGTAACAAATAATTCTCAAATTTCAGTGACTAAAAATCATAAGGAGCAATCTTTGGCTCATGCCCATCACAGGCCAGCAAGGCCCTCTGCTTTTTACGGTCATTCAGGGACCCAGGCTACCATTTTGAATTGCCACTCACCATAGCAGAACAGCTTGCATGACCCCGTCCACCCACAGAGATGTTACGAATTGCCATGCTACCTCTGGATGTAGGGACAACTGGAACAATTGGAGACCCATACTATCACAATCCTCGTGACCCGAAAGCCAGCCAAAGACAGAGCCATGGGCATAGATACTCGTCTGTTCCCTACATACCCCATTTTCAGGCGTAGGCAGGTTCATGCGGATGTTCACAGGTACGGCTGTGTACCCCAGATCCCATGCCACCACTGTAGTCTTGGCGCCCTTGCCAGAAAGGGAAGCCCTTGCTTTTTGTGAAAGTCTGTGTGTGGATCACCAATGTGTGACTCATCCATTCTCCGGGCCCCTCCCATGGCAGGAGCTACTCCCATGCAGGACTTGTCTGTCGGGCTGCAGTGCTCCTGTATGTGGGGCTGACTGGCTGTTGGCACCAGGGCCGGGCCCAGCCTGGATGCCTCAGCTGGAGAAGCCGCCATTCGGGGCTACACTGGCTGCTCAGAGCTACACGAGCCCAGCCTGCTGATCTGTTGCAAGATACCATGAAGGAAAGCCACTGATCCCTGAGGTTGCCAGGGAGTGGGGCGGCTGGGCCAGTGACTTTGCTGTCGGCTAGCCACAGTGAGTACTCCCACAACCTCCTTCTCCTTCCAGTGACTTCCTTCGGCGAGGAATTTCAGAGATGAGCAACCCATTATGATTCTACAGTTGCGGGCTGTGTAACGTGGGGTTTAATAACATACACAGCGAATAAATAATAAAAAAGAATTTGGTAATTTGGAGGCACTTTACGTAATTTGGTAAGATCTCTAGCCTGGTATGAAAATATTTTGTTTTTATTACCCTCTGCTCTGCTGATCCCATCCAGATATCAGAGTCCAGGAAATTGGAGTCTTTAAAGAAATTATTATTTTTTCTGATGACCTAAACTGATTGAGTGCAAATATAGAAGTGAATTCACTGTTTTTAAATCGTTATTTCTCCTCAACAACCTTTGCAATGTTTTAGCTGTAATTTGGACTTATTAGCCATCCCCAGCTTTAAAGTCTCCTTGAAAACAGAGGAATATGTTTACACCTTCACAAAAAAACCAAAAAAAGAAATCCTGCGCTTCCAACAACTAACATATGGCATTAAGAGTTTGATTCTGATCCTTATTTTCCCCAGACCAGACTTTCTCAGGAGGAATGTGGCCTTTGGGGTGATTTCTCTCGGTTCGTAAGCTTGTCTGCATTGCGTCCATCTTCGTGAAGGGGAGACGATGCCCAAACGCCTCTGTTGGCACTGATTTTCACAGCGTTCCTTAAAATACCGCTGTGCTGGATGCTTCGCTCTTCTTCCTTTTCCTGAAGGATTCTCCATCACTATTTCTCGAATGTAAATTTTGAGAGTTTAGTTTTGCTGAAAAACTTCTATCCTTTGAATTTTGACAAAGTGTGTTTTTCCCCTTCTACAGGAAACTCACAGACGAAAGAGGAAGGCTTGAGTTTATCTCACATTATCTTTGGTTTACTGTATTGAATTTCCTCTTTCAGAGTTCATTTCTATTCTTAGCGTTTGGAAACATCAACTTACTTGTAGCTCAGAGAAATGATTTCAAATACATTGCTGGGCAAATAATTCACCTTAAAAGACTGCGAAACGCGTACTTGATGCCTGTAGGGCTTATATCCTGAAAGGCTGAGAGCCCAAGTCCAACTGTATTTGCATGATATAGACTTAGGGCATCATTGTCTTTTGCAAAATGAAGGAAAATTTGTAAACAGAAACCAAAACTCTTATTCGAAGATATTGAGATCAGGGGACAGCGCCAAGCCTGGAGACCGCTTGGTCTTTCTAAAATTGGACCTGGGAGCGGGGGAACGGGGTCTGGGGTGGAAGTGATTTGTCCTGGGTCTGGGCCAGAATGGGTTGCAGGGTCTATGGAGAATAATATTTCTAAATGTGTCTAAAAAATAATAGAACTGACTACAAGTCAGTCTCCCTTTTATTATCAGCATGTTCCAGTGATTCTAAACCACCTCACTGATAAAATACTTCGTTCTCACACCTGGGGCAGAGGACTCCCACGGCCACCAGCCCCTCCCACCTTGGTAGTCTGCCTGCATTATGCAAGATTGGACTTAACTCACCGGTGGAAAAACAGTCTGCTTTAGAACACAGTGGCTATTTCCACAAAACCATAGTTAAGCATGTGGTCTGATTATCTTTAATCCCATTATCTTGGGTATTCATGGCTTCTGTGTATTTTTTAAAAAATGTGTTTCTCTTAACATAATCTTGATCTCGCAAGCCAAATAGACTCTGGTTTTATTTTTAGTTAGGGGTGAGTCTGTAGAATCATGCTGCCTTTGTGTATTATTCTTTTTTTTTTTTTTAAAGATTTTATTTATTTATTCGACAGAGATAGAGACAGCCAGCGAGAGAGGGAACACAGCAGGGGGAGTGGGAGAGGAAGAAGCAGGCTCATAGCGGAGGAGCCTGATGTGGTACTCGATCCCAGAACGCCGGGATCACGCCCTGAGCCAAAGGCAGACGCTTAACCACTGAGCCACCCAGGCGCCCCTGTGTATTATTCTTGAACCTTGGATTGAAACGAACAGCCTCTCAAATCACACTACTTTAAGTCCCAAAGGTGATTTTGTTATAAGGACTCTAGGGTATCTCCTAGAACCCAGGGCATGAAATACAGGGTTCTCTTTTTAAAAAATCTTTTTCCTTCTTGGTGTATCTGCTTCATTTTGTTCTGCCCTTCTTTTCATTGTTGTGTTCTTCTCAGTTATGTATCACTGGGGGTTGGTTCCAATTCTGTGTATTAGTATCACTTGGGGAGTTTTTAATAACCCATTCATCACTAAATGTTAACAATTAATGCAATCTCAGTGAAGGCGTGTGTAGGTGTTCACTGTACAATTCTTTCAACTTTATAGTAGTCATGAAATTATTCAAAATAAAATGAAAGTTTTTGGAGAAATATTAGCATCTGACCCTTACTGCCAGGAATTCTGCTGCAATGGGTCTAGACAGGGATCTAGACATTGGCAATTTTTTTCAAAGCTCCTTTGGGAAATTCAAAGTCAGAAATTTCTGCTACGGTCTTTTTCTTTGTCACCTTCTCTAGAAGAGATCAAGTCCCATTTCTTTTCTCCTATGGAAGTTTGAAAATCCCTGGGGTGAGGACTGGTCAGCCCAGCTGGGGTCAGCTCTGGCCAGGCACATGTTCAAAGCGGTTGCACCCACAGGAAACGTGAGAGATGGAAGCAGTTTCCAGACCCACATGGGTGCTATGGGGGCCAGCTAGATGAAATTATTAAAAACAATAATCTTATAGGTGCCCAGTATATTCTTCCAAAAGAAATGCAAATTGCGTTCTGAATGGCTAAGTTTGGGAACATCTGGCTGTTGAGAAGTCAAAGCCTTTATTTCATAATATGGCTATTTTTCTCTTTTAAAAAGATTTACTTATTTACTTGGGGGGGCAGGTGCAGAGGGAGAGGGAGAGAGAATCTCAAGCAGACTCTGTACTGAGCATGGAGCCGATGCGGGGCTTGATCTCACAACCCTGAAATCATGACCTGAGCAGAAACCAAGACTCAAGCACTTAACCAACTGAGCCACCCAGATGCCCCTCAATTATAGCAATTTTTTCAAATTATGTCTTTGTTTTAAAAGAATGGACTGATGGAGAATGATTCTGTTCTTTTGAAAGTTTGGTATAGCAAAATACAAATTAAATCTATTTAACAAAACACAAAAACTCTGTCCATATCAAAGCAGGCCTTGTAAGTTGTTATGCATTAAATAAGTATATGAATAAATGGAATTAATAAAGGTCCTTTCTAGACATGATGTTCCAGTTGCAGCAAGTATACATTTTCATGTTTCCATAAAGAAATTCTCTGAATCAGTTAGCAGGCTCTGAGTCACACCTCCCACCGCAACTGTCTTGCAGGAAATTCTATCTCAGTCTTGTCTTTGAAGGGGCTGCCTCTTGCAGGGTCTGGCAAGAATTCTGAGAGTCTGAAGCAGTCGCAAATTGTCTTGCAGCTGAAAGAGAGTGGTGCTATCACTTCTGTGCAAGCTTCGGGTGCAAACCTTTTGTGACGGTCCCTAATGCTGTGGCTCTCAGATTTTAGTGCTCCACGCCCCTGAGTCACCCACAGAAGGTCCTGTCATCTCCACGGGCATTGGGTTGTTGATGACCAGGGCGTCTGTGCTCTGGGTATTCGGGGAGGGGATGGCAGTAATTGGTGAAGGAAAGCAGGAGATGCACAAAGCTAATGCAAAATGGCTGAACAGTACCATGTTTCCAGCGGGTTCCAAAAAGACTGGGCTTCCTGTAACAAGAACTGCACTTTAGGGGAGAGAAAGACTGTGATTCTGAAGGAATCAGAACAGGAAGGGAGAGGAGGAAGAACGTACGAAGACAGAGGGGCAGTTCTCCATGCCCCTGGGAAGTTGCAGGGACTGGGCTTGATCTGGGTAGTTTTCGACATTGAGAAAATAATCAGTGTGACCTGTGTGGACCTGGCTGCCAGAGAAGGGGTGGGGCGCAGAAGGTTCAGACTGGGCAGTGCAGAGCCGAGCACTGTGGCCCAAAGACCAGCGCTGATCGTCCAGCTCTGCTGGACGCTCTGCAGCTCGCAGGGTTGGAGGCTTATCCTAGCCTGCCTCTCTTCTGACGCTCGGATATCATCCTTGGGGAGAAAGAAGAGGAAAAGAAGGAGCAAATATTGAATTGATCAAAAGAGACCTAGTTTAAAGTGAAAATCAATGCGTTTACCCTGTAGGGGCGAATTTTCCATCATTGGCTCAAATAGGGTTTCAGTGCTAATTAAATTCAGTTACAGTGCAAAACACAGTCCCATCTGGGCCAGCCTGGTTTCACGACTGCTAAATGTGTGTGTGCTGCCGCACGTAATCATCTTGGTCTTTGGGTACTTGTCCGAAATACATCGAGTACCGACTCTTCCTCTGTGGATTTATCCAGAAGGTCTTGCTTCCCTCCAAAATGCTGGCTGTGCCTGAGACACTCTGCCTCACTCCTCTGAGCCCACCGTGTCTTGGTTCTCTTTGCCTCCTGCCCTTTTCCCGAGATCTCGTCCGTGAAAGCCCTTTCAAAACTTATTTGGTGCTATAGTCTCTTCTGCCCAAGGACCGAATTATAAACAAATCACCCTTTGAGCAGAAACATTGATGCCTTGACCGTTTACTCCTTCATTGAATCATCCCAAATGAGAATAAAATAAGAACATTTTCAGGCATTCAGAGATGAAGAGAGTTTGCCACTCAGAGATCTTCATGGAAAGAAGTTAAAAAGGTACATTCCAGCAAGAAGTAAAGTGAAAAGAAAAGGCACGTAACACAAGAAAGCATGTAAAATGTAAGGAACGAAAACAGGAAGGAGTTTTTCCTAAACATAGAACTCAACCAGGATGGAAATATCCTTTCAGGTTTAGGAGGTAAATGGCTCCTTGTTTTCATATTGTTTTTTAATTTTTTAATTTATTTTTATTTTTGAAGATCTACTTAAGGACATTTTTCTCTTTCTATTTATATCAGAAAATAATTATTCATGACTCTTCCATACATATGAGTTGTGAGTGATTACTTTCAAATGCATGTAATATAAATGAGAGAGTACCAAGTGTCAAATGCGAGGCACCTAAGGGGCCCCAAAATCATGGACCTTTTTCACCTGCAATAACCATTTTCAATTTGAAATAGTAATTGGAAACTCCAACTTGTGATCTGGGTAAAGATATCTCCGGTTGAATGAATATGCATATTTTAATGTAACGTGTAAGGCACTGAGCCAAGAAATCCACATTTTTAATCCCTCTGCTGCCGTGCTGATCAGAGTAAGGGCGCTCTTTTAAATTTCTCACTTTAATATTCACAATAATATTCTCATTTTGTAGCAAGCAAGTGGAATTATGACTCATCAATAAGCATAATCGTGAGCACTTATACTATATAAAATTCAAATTTAATACTTTTATAGACACCCACAGTTCAGAAATCATTCTTAGGTGATGAGACCATTACGCATTTTAATCTTCTAACAGTTATTTTATAAGGATTAATTATTATGCGGTTTTATGCTGGGCTTGTTCACTTCCGAGTCTTCACTCATGTGGGTGAGAGAGCTCAGGGAGGCTTTGGCAGAAGCATAGAGCATTATGGCTCCCTGCATTCCACAGCCATGACACTAGCAGGGTTCTATTGAAAGTTCAAAGATGATAGAAGTAGGAGACAATTTGCATTAATGGAAATACATCGGTCTTGAGACAAAATTTTCCCTGTAAGTACTACCTAAATATTTAGCCCAGTTATCTTCCTTATTTTGCTTCTCCTATACTTCCTCTCGATTCGTGTCATCAAAACTCTCCCAGATACTTAGTCTAGACACAGCAACGTTATGTTTTTCTCTGCTACATTTTTCACATATGCTTTCTTCCCTGAATTTTGCTTACTCCTCTAAACCTAATTTTTAATCATATTCAGTTCTTCACTCCTTCTTCTTACTCTTTTGGTCATCAGGTCTTTTGAATCCACCTGAATGCCATTGCCATGGTTCTGGTCTTTACGTTTGTTCACCTGGACTAGGCATGGCCTTTCCACTGGCTTCCTGGCCCTCATCTCTGCCTTCTCTCCTAACCTGCATGCTGTGGGTAGAATAATTTTCTTAAACGAAATCTGATCCTGTCATTAAAGGATTTGATGACTCCTCATTCCCTTGGAAAATCCCATTGCTTTACTGGGGCACGTAACGCACCTCACTCTGGCATCAACGCAGTTTTAGCTAATGAGCTACATATATTCCTTTCCCATCACACACCTGATGTTCTGACGCAGTGACTGTCCCAGTCATCCTGAACACTGATTTATACTTCCTGCTTCGGACCTGCTGTTTCTCTGTCTGGTACTGTTTTTCCTTGCCTCCAGCAAGATCCACACCAAAAGTCACCTTGTTTGTGATGGTCCCCCAAATTCCCATAGGGAGCATTTATGGCTTTTTGCCATAGTTTCTGACTTTTGCCATAAAGTATGTTTTGTATACCTCAAGGGAATACTTATGATATTAAATTTATACCATTTATATTTTCTGTCTTCCTTAATTACACTTTAGATTCCTGAAGACCTGTCTTGGTGTCTTCATAACTGTCTCTGGAGCCCAAGTTGTACTTGCATGAAACCGGCCCAAGATAAATGTTTTCTGAATGAATGAATGATTCAAAACATGAGACCCAGAGAAGTTAATATCTTGCCAAATTTCATAAAACGAATCATGAGAAAATTGGAAGAAGAACATAGATCTTTTATTTTTAACTTATTTTATGCTCTTTATGCCACAATGTTAAAAAGTTTATTTTTTCCAATTATAAATCTAATTATTTGTAGAAAACGTATTCTATATGTATCTATATATATATTCCCTACACAGAGAGAGAAGTATGTGGAAAATTATTCTACCCTTTTCCTGTAGTTGCTAATACTCTTGGTGTCCTTCCAGTGTTTTTATTTATGTTTCCTTTTAAAAAATAATATTTAGAAATTAGAAAAACCTTGGTAAAGATGAAAGTAACTCCACAAGCCCCCCTCCAGATNAAATCATCCACAAGCCCACCTCCAGATTACCTGCTGTTAATATGTTGCTGTATTTGGTTCCAGTCTACTCACTCCCTCCTTTTTATTTTTTATTTTATTTATTTACTTAAGATTTTATTTATTTATTTGACACACAGAGATAGACAGGCAGCGAGAGAGGGAACACAAGCAGGGGGAGTGGGAGAGGAAGAAGCAGGCTCCCAGCGGAGGAGCCTGACGTGGGGCTCGATCCCAGAATGCCAGGATCACGCCCTGAGCCAAAGGCAGACGCTTAACGACTGAGCCACCCAGGCGCCCCTCACTCCCTCCTTTTTAAATCACTCTTTTATTGTGGGCTCGATCCCAGAATGCCAGGATCATGCCCTGAGCTGAAGGCAGACGCTTAACGACTGAGCCACCCAGGCGCCCCTCACTCCCTCCTTTTTAAATCACTCTTTTATTGTGGTAGAAATAATATCTACATACAGTAAAACAATTCAAAGAGAGCAGAAAATTTAAAGGATAAAAATGCAAGAAATGATGCCCAATTCTGGTATCATAAAAAGCCATCGTTAATGATTAAATAGTATTCCATATATTTTCTGTGATGTTGGTGTGATGTTGATTTATAAGGACAGATAGATGCATAGATATAAAGAAAAGCAGAAAGCAAAGAAGTACGAAGAGGTGATTACACTATATTTGCTATTTTTAAGTAGAAGTTACTAAATTTAGTTTTATTTAAATTAAATACACACAAAAAGAAACATGTACAACCTAAGGGATTTTTGAACTTCTAAGATTTCCCCCCCTTACAATAACATCCAGGGATACTATTTTCTAGAAGGTGTTTCTTTTTTTTTTTTTTTTT
>NC_048236.1:5966130-5966471 GCF_002007445.2 Ailuropoda melanoleuca
GTGTTTTTTTTTTTTTTTTTTTTTAAGATTTTATTTATTTATTTGACAGAGAGAGAGACAGCAAAAGCGGGGAAGGGCAGAGGGAGAGGGAGAAGCAGGCTCGCCCCTGAGCAAGGGGCCTGATGGGGGACTCCATCCCAGGACTCTGGGAACATGACTTAAGCCAAAGGCAGACCCTTAACTGTCTGAGCCACTCAGGCATCCCTAGGAGATGTTTCTAATGTTTAAAAAAACAATTATGAAATTTGTTGAGATTGGAGGTAGTGATTAAAAAAAAAAAATCCCTGTTAATTTTAGGCAGCATGGATTTATTCCTTTCTGGAAGGGTAAGGTTTTTGCAC
>NC_048236.1:5966571-5966731 GCF_002007445.2 Ailuropoda melanoleuca
TTTTAAGTTTTGTGGGGCAGTGAGCCCTATGATTCTCTCTAGAATATTTTCCCATAAGTAATTTTATTTTATTTTTTTATTTTTTTAAAGATTTTATTTGTTTATTTGACAGAGAGAGAGAGAGACAGCCAGCGAGAGAGGGAACACAAGCAGGGGGAGT
>NC_048236.1:5966861-5979452 GCF_002007445.2 Ailuropoda melanoleuca
CCCCCCCATAAGTCATTTTAATGTCTGTGACCGTTACTTACTTAAAATAAGGTGTGGAGGATCATTGAGATAGACAGATGGAGAGAGAGACGTAAAACTACTTTGATGTTCTTGGGAATAGTGTATTATTATTGGACTACAAGACCTGGAAGGGAGTTTTGAGATCAACTGGTGAAACTCCATCTCTTACATGAGGGAGAAACTGAGACCCATGCTGTGGAATGTGATCTTCTTGAGGTTACAAACCTATCCAGCCACAGGACCACCAAGGCAGGACCCCTGTTTTTTCAGATCCTGTTTCTTGTTCTTTCCATTGTATTATGTGCCTTCTTAGCAAAACCCTCCTTAGGAAAGAAAGACTTTGGAAATTCTTTGTAGGAGTTTCCAAATGATATTTACTTTACCTTTTAAGTAGCGTGCCACTGGCTGGGAATTTTCTCCACGACTCCCCTTCTCCGCAGCACTGAACTGCTTGCTGTCCCTTGCTTCTGGGACAGGCTAAAGACTCCTTAAGAAAGACCTCTTCCAGAAAGCGTCTCGACCCCACAGCTTGGTTCTCTTTCCCCTCTTCATTTCTGCATCCATATTTTCCCACAAGACAGAACTTGGAGAGCAGGCAGAGCCTGGGATGTTGGTTTTGTTTTCTTGGTTATTGGGGACCACTTCACGAACATTCCATCCTTTTCTTCTCATACAAATTGCTGGATGCTGAGTTTCTGGGTGCTACCCCTCTCCTGACCTCTCTTCTCACTCGGGCAGCTTCTCAGGTTTAGCGGAATACAGGTTTCCAAAGGGTCTTTTTCATAGTATGCTGCTGAAGATTGCAGATGTCTGAAGCTCAAAAGGTTCATGTTGGAGGCCACCCTACAAGTGAAGCGACCAGGAGGAGATGGATATGCAGGTGCTTTGCCAAGCGAATTGGGAAGAAGTGAATCAGGTCCTTCACTTAAGAAGGGAGAGTTTCCAGAATTCCTTGTCAATAGCACACCATGGTCTTCTGCACACATATCTGATTAATACAATGTGACTTCATGGGATTCTGTTTCATGGGCCAAGGCTTATCCAGAGCTGTTCACTTTGAAGTGCTTTATTGTGGTGTATTGGAGACCACGGCCCTCTCAGGATGGGTTGAGGGCATCATTTTTCCACACCCTACATCCTTCTCTGCTGTCTCCACTTGCGTGTGGGCTGACTTGGTGGAAAGGACAGTGTCCCAGGATTGAGAAGAGCTGAGTTCTAGACCCAGCTCTAAGAGGAACCCCCTGCGTGGCCTCAGGTAAGTCACCTCACCTATCGAAGACTCACCTTCCTTACCTATAAAATAAGAAGGTCTTTCAAAATGCAAAAAATGCCATTTTATTATTCTTGTTGTGTCAAAAGCCTATAAGTCTTCCAGGCATATAGCAAGGCTTGGATCTCTAGACTGTGAAACGAGGAGTCATTTTACATCAGTGCTTTGAAGGACATTGTATTTCACGAATCCTCAGTGATACCTTCTTCCCCTTGGACAGACCCTAAAATGCTCAATTCAGATCCTCCATAAATTCTTATTGGTAGAGAAAATGGAAGATTTGGGCTTGTTTCTTGATAACATAGACAGAAACAATATTGTGAAGGAGAAAGGGACATGAACTCCACATGTTACTCCCATAGCTAAGTCACTAGTGGTTTAGATCTTGGAATGTAACTTGGAGAATTGGGCCATGGCTCATCCCGGCCACTAGAGAGCAAACTTCTGGCACAAAACCAGGAAATTTCAGTCTCTCTCTTTTTCATTCTTTCTACACACACACACAAACATGCATGCACATGTCAGTATATATATACATGTTGATATGTACATATATACGCATACGTGTGAGACACAGAACTAGCTACTTAGGGTGATATAAAAGACACAATACACAATCCATGTTCTTAAGGAACATACAATTTACCTGAGAAGATAATATGTTAGATAGTAAATAGCAGGGAGGTGAGTATATGTATATGTGAAGCGTTGAATGAGTGCTATGGTGGTATAGATAATAAATCCTACAGGAGCCAGAGAGAGAAGGATGTGTCATTCAGAGCTGGATCAGGAAAGACTTATTGACATTTGCTGCAACATGGACGGCACTGGAGGAGATAATGCTAAGTGAAATAAGTCAAGCAGAGAAAGACAATTATCATATGGTTTCTCTCATCTATGGAACATAAGAACTAGGAAGATCGGTAGGAGAAGACAGGGATAAAGAAAGGGGTGTAATCAGAAGGGGGAATGAAGCATGAGAGACTATGGACTCTGAGAAACAAATTGAGGGCTTCAGAGGGGAGGGGGTTGGGGGAATGGGATAGACTAGTGATGGGTAGTAAGGAGGGCACGTATTGCATGGTGCACTGGGTGTTATACGCAACTAATGAATCATCGAACTTTTACATCAAAAACCAGGGATGTACTGTATGGTGACAAACATAATATAATAAAAAATATTATAATAAAATAAAAGAAAGAAAAAAAAAGGAAAGACTTCTTGGATGGGACAAACTTGAACTTTGTATGTAATAGATATTCAGATGTTAAGGAAGTCCCTATTCAGAGAGTAAAAATGGGATCTAAATCTTAAATACCACTTGCAATATTCCAGGTGCCATTCTAAGTGTTTTCTGTAGGATGATCTCATTCATTCTTCTTTAAAGTGCTCTGAGGGATCACACAATTATAATACTATCATTCTCACCCTACTTTACAGATGAGGGGACTGAGGCCCAGAGAGATGGAACTTTTCTAAGGTCTTAAGTGGTGATTTTGGGATTTAAACTCAGGTGGTCTATTCCCGGAGTACATCCGTTGACCACAATGTGAGACTGCCTTTCAGTGAGGGGTCCAGTCTGATATGAATGAGTGGGATGGAGAAGGGTTTTTAATCAGGAGAGGTGGGAAGTGCGCATGATAGGGGGAAGCCAGATTTGGAGGGAGTTCCCTCAAAGAACAGGAATACAAAATACAAATACTAAATTAAGGGAAAAGTGAGTGTCTACTTAAATTGAGGAAACTAATTAAATTTCAAATTTTACAACGAATTTAGAAACGCTAAAGAGCTTTACATTCAGCAATTACTCAGCATTATTAAGTAATAAACCCAGTAAAATCACAATATTTTTATTAGTAAGCTGCCCACATCTTTTTCTGTGTATTTTTGGCTGCATACTTGCATGTCAATAATTTTATATTTTTTTCTATGGAGAAAATAGAGAGATTATTCAGTTTTTCCTCTATCATTGCTGATCAAATTTGTTTTTTATTATTGCTAGTTTAGAAAATTATCTTTCACCTTCTCATTTCATTATTAGTAATGTCATGTAAATATGTAAGACTGTTGTCAACTTTGGGGAAGCATCTAACAAGTTTCTTTCAAATATGAGCTGCAAGGTATCCAGAACACTTAGAATTTTCTTGTTCTGTGAGTAATTGTAAATACTATTTAAGAATTGTAAATACTCTAAAATGAATGCCATTATGTGTTGATGTCCAAATTGTAATATGGAAATGACTGCAAACTTCTTAAATATGTCCTATTAAATTCAAACTAGATGGATCCCCAATTCAACTTATATTTGTCCAGATTCCATATATACCTACAATCTCTCTAGTGCTATCCATTCAGAATGAGGGTGAGTGTGAAGAAGGCAAGGTGGAGTAGCAAAAAATAGTCTGAACAGAAGATGGTTAAATTATTTTGCCTTTGAAAATTTAATAAAATATATGATTGTGTGAACACATCACTAGACCCTCTCTCAGTGCTTTGAAGGGGCCCATACAAGCAAGAGATTCCAAAGCTTAGCCTCCATTAACTTCCATGTAAGTCCACCTCTGCTCCTGGTGTATTTCTTGGATAGAATGTTGGTCCTTCTTGCTGGAGAGGAAGGAGGGCTCCTGCTGAGTCGCCATCCAGACTGATGACAAAATAGAACCATGGGGCCGTACTTCATGGTCTTGGCTTTTGGTGGCGTCCTGGCGTCAGAGCTGATTCACACGTGGCCATTAGTTTGTGACTAAAGTAGATCATTGGGCTGACATCGCAACGATTAGTTTTCATGCGGATTTTTATTTTCCCTTTCTAGGTTGCCAACAAAAGCAAGGAGAAGATGCCTGCCAGGCCACATGGTACGTTGGCAGCG
Organism: Ailuropoda melanoleuca; assembly: GCF_002007445.2. Classification (NCBI taxonomy): domain Eukaryota; kingdom Metazoa; phylum Chordata; class Mammalia; order Carnivora; family Ursidae; genus Ailuropoda; species Ailuropoda melanoleuca. The sequence continues at coordinate 5,971,023 of NC_048236.1, forward strand.
GTTAGGGATCAAATGGAAGTTTTTGTTTATTTGTTATAACAGAGGGCCACGCTCAGCCCTCTGTTGATGGCGTGCCAGATGGGACTCCTTGATGGCTCGCATTTGGACTCTTTCGTTTTCTCATATTAAATTATACCCTTGACCCTTGCTCCCCCCCTCTCCTTCCAGCACCCTCTGTGCCATCCTGGCCAGAGAGTTCTTTGCCATAAACTCTTTCGATTGAGCCAGCCCAGCCTGGAGCAGCGGCCAAAGCAGGTCTGTGAGAACTCATGGATGACCTAACTCTTACGAAGTTCTGGAGCTGGGAGCTTTCTCACAGAACATGGGGTGCAGTGGCTTCCATACTGTGTTCTGGGGAGCTGGAGGAGTTTGAGGGAGCTGTGGGCCCTTCCTTGTCACTTCAACCGGGGAAGTTCCACTTTTATCTGTTTTATACGTTTGAGTTCTGGATAAGATTCTGTTGGAGACAATAGGTGTTTGTCACTGAAATAGATGACGATCACTGATCTGTTTCAATCTTCCTCCACTTTGCAAAGAAAATACATCTGATGTCCGCGGGTTTGATGTGTCCTCATTGTGCCGACACCTTGGCGATTGGCCCACGCCGTGCAGAGCCCCGAGCTCGCCATCTGATGCTGATTCCTTTTATTTCCCCAGATGTATGTGATGGTGTCTGTGTGGACAATTCCCACTGCAGCCAACCTTGCCCTCCAGACACTCAGGGAAATATGGAGTTTTTATGCAGGCAAAAGAAATGGCACAAGATCACGGAAACCTGCAGGACTCTTAATGCCTTCAACATCTTTGAGGTAATATCCTTTCTTTCACATGCAGAGGGAAGGCCCAAATGAGCAATGTGTAGGCATGGTCAATAAGAGAGAGGGGGAGCACGAGGCAGGGTTGGTAGGTGAGTGTGTTTGTACATGGATACATAACACCTACTCATTGTCTCTTTCTGCACAAGAATGGAGGTCCTCGCTTTGGGATCTGAAAGTTTGTGCTCTGGGCTCCCACATGCTTCGTGATGCAAAGGGGCCTGATTCTCAGGTCAAAGCTAGGAGAGCTGTCGAGAATGATCATGGCCTACTTCTCCATCTTTGCTCTTAGCTCTTTACTACAAAGCCTCGGTCCTCGATGTCCTCTTCTCTGACCAGCAGCACAGGCTGCCCTGGGAACTTTTAGGTATGCAGAATTCAAGCCCCACCCCAGATCTGTGGAATCTGAAGCTGCAGGTTGTCAAGATCCCTAGGTGATTTCTGTGCTCAGGAAAGCACAAGGAGCAAGCTGGCCTGAAGGGAAGGACTTCATCATCAAAAAAATGAACCTGTTTCCGTACATACTTAAGTAACGACACATTTGTAAAAATTCAGTTTTGATACATACAATCAGGTGAAATATTATTTCTTCTCTTTTTGTTTCTTTTGCTCCTCTTCTCGTAGGGGCTTCACCTTTCTGACGTTCAGCTCCTGATTCCTTCAGAGGGGTCAATGCTTTAGCATTGGTCTAGGGAACATCCCCATTCGGTGATTTTGGGGGTGGCCAGGGGGAGTGCCCTGGTTGGGGAGTTCCCGACAAGACTTCAAAAGGCTGCCCCCCCAGCATGTCTCCCAACTGGCCCACCCCTAATTTGAGGAATCTTGGCAAATATACACACAGAGACCCATGTACCATATGTTTTAATACCTAAATGCTTTAAATTAAGTTTCCAGACTGCTAAGTAAAGTATGTTCTGCTGGTCTCCCATCAGATTCTATCCAGCACCTCCAAGGTCATATGTTCATAACCCTGAAAACCAGTGTCCCTTTGTCACCCCTTGGGCCTAGTGGTGAGCATACTGGTGGCACGGCCCATCCTTGGTAGCATAGACTTAGGGAAGAGGCCCATGCGGGCCCTGGAAGTGGGCTTGGGGCTGCTGAGCGGGGACTCTGAGTGTCTAGATGCAGGGACATGAGCTCTGAGTAGGCAAACCCTCTAGGCCCACAGTCCTCTGTCTTGTGAACGGCCAGGCTAGAGGAGGCCACACAGTGCGCTCTAATGTAAGGGTTGGCCGTTTTGTTTCCTTTTTTCTTTTTTTTTTTACTGTAAAGGGCCAGATAGTTAATATTTTAGTCCCTGTGGGCCATAGGGTCTCTATTGCGAGTATTCAGCTCCGCCATGGTGGCATGAAAGCAGCCATAGACAATACTTCAGTAATGAGCAGACTGGGTCCCAATAAAACTTTATTTACAAAAAAACAGGCAGCCAGTCGGGGGACCCAGAGCCTGAATCTGTAGGAGATACTGTTTATCACTATTTTCAGTCACTCTTTTGTGTTAGTGTCAGTTGTTTCAGCCAAATCTAGTTCAGAATTTCTATGTTTAAAATACGCTTAGTAGGGGGCGCCTGGGTAGCGCAGTCATTAAGCATCTGCTTTTGGCTCAGGACGTGATCCTGGCGTTCCGGGATTGAGTCCCACATCGGGCTCCTCCGCTGGGAGCCTGCTTCTTCCTCTCCCACTCCCCTGCTGTGTTCCCTCTCTCGCTGGCTGTCTCTCTGTCACATAAATAAATAAAATCTTTAAAAAAAAATACGCTTAGTAAAAATAAGCTTCAATGACACTAGAAATGTATCAGAGGCACAGGACATACATACGGTGTGTACGCAGAAGGGGTCTGAATGCTAAAGAAAACACGTGCTCTCTGGAGGGGGAGGGTTTAGGAGCCAGCAGCTGGCAACCTGGAACTTTGGTTTTCTGTTCATATACCTTGGTAATAGGGCAAGTTATTCCATAACAAATGTGACTATGAAAATGTAAAATTGAAAAACGTTTTGCAATGTACAATTGCATGATAAGGCTATCCTAAATTTTATTAAAGCTACTTTCATATTCAAAAGCAAAAGTAACCTAACACAAACTTTCTTTTTGCCCTTTCTTAGACAAATTCATATTCGGTTCAACCATTCGGAGGAAATACAGTCATAAATGAATATGCCAAAAATTCTGAGACCATCACAGACATGCTGATGCAAAAGTGTCCGCAGGATTTGTCCTGTGTACTCAGGAACATTCGGCAGTCCCCCCGGATCCCGGGAAACATTGCTGTCATCGTACAGCTTCTCCACAACATATCCACGGTACTGCTGACAGGTGTCGACGAGGTGAAGATGCAGGTGAGGGGTCTTGATTCGGTAGAATGATGTTTTGGTGGAAAGGAATGCAGGTTCGCTGGGTCTTTCACGTCGGTGTCTGTGATGCCTGGCATAACAAACGCTCAGTAAATGTTCACCACAGAATAAACAAAGGAATGGACAAAGTGAACACAGCCAATAACGCATTTAAACACAGCACTTATGGGGTGCTGGATCTGACACGGGACTAAGCTTTCCCAACGTCTGTTTTGGCTACTGAAAATGCCTAAGAACCACTCTGGTTCCTGCAGAGAGAGACTTTTCCTACTTTTCCTTGTGAGTCAGAACAGGCTGCTAAAATGGAAAATAACTGAATGCAGAGAAAACAGCCATATGTGTGTGCTGCAGGAAGTGTGAAAGTGGACCTGGATTCACTTCTTTTATTTTCAATCTTTGAGGCAGAGGAGAAAAAGGAGGTTCAGCCTCTGGCAGCAAATTTCGATTTGCCACGCTCCTGTCCAGGGTCCTGCACACCGTTGGGACTTCATAGATGTTCATTGCATGGCGGGCACTTGGAGCAGGGTAGGCAAGTGGCTGGCTTCACCAGGGTGTGAAGTGGAACCGATGATTCAGTGAGCTTGGGGAAGGCTGCCCACTTGCCTGCCTCACAGGCAGATGCTTCATACATGACACGAGGGCAATTCCTTCCTCNGCAATGTGTAGGCATGGTCAATAAGAGAGAGGGGGAGCACGAGGCAGGGTTGGTAGGTGAGTGTGTTTGTACATGGATACATAACACCTACTCATTGTCTCTTTCTGCACAAGAATGGAGGTCCTCGCTTTGGGATCTGAAAGTTTGTGCTCTGGGCTCCCACATGCTTCGTGATGCAAAGGGGCCTGATTCTCAGGTCAAAGCTAGGAGAGCTGTCGAGAATGATCATGGCCTACTTCTCCATCTTTGCTCTTAGCTCTTTACTACAAAGCCTCGGTCCTCGATGTCCTCTTCTCTGACCAGCAGCACAGGCTGCCCTGGGAACTTTTAGGTATGCAGAATTCAAGCCCCACCCCAGATCTGTGGAATCTGAAGCTGCAGGTTGTCAAGATCCCTAGGTGATTTCTGTGCTCAGGAAAGCACAAGGAGCAAGCTGGCCTGAAGGGAAGGACTTCATCATCAAAAAAATGAACCTGTTTCCGTACATACTTAAGTAACGACACATTTGTAAAAATTCAGTTTTGATACATACAATCAGGTGAAATATTATTTCTTCTCTTTTTGTTTCTTTTGCTCCTCTTCTCGTAGGGGCTTCACCTTTCTGACGTTCAGCTCCTGATTCCTTCAGAGGGGTCAATGCTTTAGCATTGGTCTAGGGAACATCCCCATTCGGTGATTTTGGGGGTGGCCAGGGGGAGTGCCCTGGTTGGGGAGTTCCCGACAAGACTTCAAAAGGCTGCCCCCCCAGCATGTCTCCCAACTGGCCCACCCCTAATTTGAGGAATCTTGGCAAATATACACACAGAGACCCATGTACCATATGTTTTAATACCTAAATGCTTTAAATTAAGTTTCCAGACTGCTAAGTAAAGTATGTTCTGCTGGTCTCCCATCAGATTCTATCCAGCACCTCCAAGGTCATATGTTCATAACCCTGAAAACCAGTGTCCCTTTGTCACCCCTTGGGCCTAGTGGTGAGCATACTGGTGGCACGGCCCATCCTTGGTAGCATAGACTTAGGGAAGAGGCCCATGCGGGCCCTGGAAGTGGGCTTGGGGCTGCTGAGCGGGGACTCTGAGTGTCTAGATGCAGGGACATGAGCTCTGAGTAGGCAAACCCTCTAGGCCCACAGTCCTCTGTCTTGTGAACGGCCAGGCTAGAGGAGGCCACACAGTGCGCTCTAATGTAAGGGTTGGCCGTTTTGTTTCCTTTTTTCTTTTTTTTTTTACTGTAAAGGGCCAGATAGTTAATATTTTAGTCCCTGTGGGCCATAGGGTCTCTATTGCGAGTATTCAGCTCCGCCATGGTGGCATGAAAGCAGCCATAGACAATACTTCAGTAATGAGCAGACTGGGTCCCAATAAAACTTTATTTACAAAAAAACAGGCAGCCAGTCGGGGGACCCAGAGCCTGAATCTGTAGGAGATACTGTTTATCACTATTTTCAGTCACTCTTTTGTGTTAGTGTCAGTTGTTTCAGCCAAATCTAGTTCAGAATTTCTATGTTTAAAATACGCTTAGTAGGGGGCGCCTGGGTAGCGCAGTCATTAAGCATCTGCTTTTGGCTCAGGACGTGATCCTGGCGTTCCGGGATTGAGTCCCACATCGGGCTCCTCCGCTGGGAGCCTGCTTCTTCCTCTCCCACTCCCCTGCTGTGTTCCCTCTCTCGCTGGCTGTCTCTCTGTCACATAAATAAATAAAATCTTTAAAAAAAAATACGCTTAGTAAAAATAAGCTTCAATGACACTAGAAATGTATCAGAGGCACAGGACATACATACGGTGTGTATCCGCAGAAGGGGTCTGAATGCTAAAGAAAACACGTGCTCTCTGGAGGGGGAGGGTTTAGGAGCCAGCAGCTGGCAACCTGGAACTTTGGTTTTCTGTTCATATACCTTGGTAATAGGGCAAGTTATTCCATAACAAATGTGACTATGAAAATGTAAAATTGAAAAACGTTTTGCAATGTACAGTTGCATGATAAGGCTATCCTAAATTTTATTAAAGCTACTTTCATATTCAAAAGCAAAAGTAACCTAACACAAACTTTCTTTTTGCCCTTTCTTAGACAAATTCATATTCGGTTCAACCATTCGGAGGAAATACAGTCATAAATGAATATGCCAAAAATTCTGAGACCATCACAGACATGCTGATGCAAAAGTGTCCGCAGGATTTGTCCTGTGTACTCAGGAACATTCGGCAGTCCCCCCGGATCCCGGGAAACATTGCTGTCATCGTACAGCTTCTCCACAACATATCCACGGTACTGCTGACAGGTGTCGACGAGGTGAAGATGCAGGTGAGGGGTCTTGATTCGGTAGAATGATGTTTTGGTGGAAAGGAATGCAGGTTCGCTGGGTCTTTCACGTCGGTGTCTGTGATGCCTGGCATAACAAACGCTCAGTAAATGTTCACCACAGAATAAACAAAGGAATGGACAAAGTGAACACAGCCAATAACGCATTTAAACACAGCACTTATGGGGTGCTGGATCTGACACGGGACTAAGCTTTCCCAACGTCTGTTTTGGCTACTGAAAATGCCTAAGAACCACTCTGGTTCCTGCAGAGAGAGACTTTTCCTACTTTTCCTTGTGAGTCAGAACAGGCTGCTAAAATGGAAAATAACTGAATGCAGAGAAAACAGCCATATGTGTGTGCTGCAGGAAGTGTGAAAGTGGACCTGGATTCACTTCTTTTATTTTCAATCTTTGAGGCAGAGGAGAAAAAGGAGGTTCAGCCTCTGGCAGCAAATTTCGATTTGCCACGCTCCTGTCCAGGGTCCTGCACACCGTTGGGACTTCATAGATGTTCATTGCATGGCGGGCACTTGGAGCAGGGTAGGCAAGTGGCTGGCTTCACCAGGGTGTGAAGTGGAACCGATGATTCAGTGAGCTTGGGGAAGGCTGCCCACTTGCCTGCCTCACAGGCAGATGCTTCATACATGACACGAGGGCAATTCCTTCCTCGCTGTGTTCTCCAGCTCAAACTTCGGTGGCCTGCATGTACCCCGGGGATCTCATCATGATGCTAATTCTGATTCACTAAGTCTGGGGTGGGCCCTGAGATTCCATCCTTCTGAGGAGTTCCCGGGGGATGCCTAGGCGGCTGGTTGGAGGACCACACTGTATAAAAGTGAATCTTGACTGTCCTGGCAGCTCAGTACTAATGCTGGTTCTTCCTTGGCAGAGTTATAGCACCATGGCCAACCACATTCTTAACAGCAGAAGCATCTCAAACTGGACCTTCATCCCTGAAAGAAACAGCAGCTGTGTCCTGCTACACTCGGTCAATTCCTTTGCAAGAAAGCTATTTATAAGCAAGTATCCCATTGACATATCAGATGTCTTCATTCATACTATGGGCGCCACCATATCCCGAGACAACTCTGGGAAGAATTTCACTTTTTCAATGAGAATTAACGACACGGGCAGTGAGATCACTGGACGGGTACTCATCAGTAGAGATGAACTTCAGAAGATTCCTGCCCCTTCCCAGGCTGTCAGCATTGCATTTCCGACTCTCGGGGCCATCCTAGAAGCCAGTGTTTTGGAAAACGTCACCGTGAATGGGCTTGTCTTGTCTGTCATTTTGCCCAAGGAACTTAAAAGAATCTCACTGATTTTTGAAAAGATCAGCAAGTCAGAGGAGAGGAGGACACAGTGTGTTGGCTGGCACTCCCTGGAGAGCAGATGGGACCAGCAGGCCTGTCAAATGATTCAAGAAAACTCCCAGCAAGCTTTTTGCAAATGTAGGCCAAGCAAGTTGTTCACCTCCTTCTCCATTCTTATNCGGAGTTTTTATGCAGGCAAAAGAAATGGCACAAGATCACGGAAACCTGCCGGACTCTTAATGCCTTCAACATCTTTGAGGTAATATCCTTTCTTTCACATGCAGAGGGAAGGCCCAAATGAGNCCTGGGGATTCGGGATTGCCACCGTCATCGATGACAGCAACCTGGCCTTCCACATTATCTTCTCCTTGCTCAATGCCTTCCAGGTAAGTCTAGATGCTACTGACCCAGTACTAAGTGGGAGAATTCAGGAAGAAGTTTTGTTATCAAGACCTTCTGCAATCGTATTTACAATAGATTTGGAGTAGTGCAGTGAGTCAGGAAGTAAACTTTTTTCCCCAGAAAGGCCTGGGTTCAAATCTTGACTCTCTCATTTACTAATGTGTAACGTTCTCTTGGGATATTTGCTTAACTTCTCTGAGCCACATTTTTCTCACTTAAAAAAATGGGTATAGTATTGCCCACCTTATAGGGGTGTTAGGAAAATGAAATAAAACACTGAGTGGGAAGGCACCAAGTACCAAAATGGCTTAAAAATCATAAATAGCCCAACGGTAAGGCTGAGCCGCTCCTGTTTAGAAATTAAACATCACCACTTCCCCAAAATCTAGGTACCTAACTAGAAGTATTAAAATGTGCACTTTTATTGTATTTCTTTCCATTTAGAATTTTTAGTTCCCATTGGACGCCATCTTATTTTAATGAGGCAAGTCATACAGAATGATATTAAAGATAAATAATTTCCCTTCTCTTCTCTCACCTCTATGAATTAAGCAATGTTCGCAGGTTCATGTGTCTCCTTGCCGAATTTTTATG
>NC_048236.1:5979497-5993165 GCF_002007445.2 Ailuropoda melanoleuca
AAATAAAATCTTTAAAAAAAAATACGCTTAGTAAAAATAAGCTTCAATGACACTAGAAATGTATCAGAGGCACAGGACATACATACGGTGTGTATCCGCAGAAGGGGTCTGAATGCTAAAGAAAACACGTGCTCTCTGGAGGGGGAGGGTTTAGGAGCCAGCAGCTGGCAACCTGGAACTTTGGTTTTCTGTTCATATACCTTGGTAATAGGGCAAGTTATTCCATAACAAATGTGACTATGAAAATGTAAAATTGAAAAACGTTTTGCAATGTACAATTGCATGATAAGGCTATCCTAAATTTTATTAAAGCTACTTTCATATTCAAAAGCAAAAGTAACCTAACACAAACTTTCTTTTTGCCCTTTCTTAGACAAATTCATATTCGGTTCAACCATTCGGAGGAAATACAGTCATAAATGAATATGCCAAAAATTCTGAGACCATCACAGACATGCTGATGCAAAAGTGTCCGCAGGATTTGTCCTGTGTACTCAGGAACATTCGGCAGTCCCCCCGGATCCCGGGAAACATTGCTGTCATCGTACAGCTTCTCCACAACATATCCACGGTACTGCTGACAGGTGTCGACGAGGTGAAGATGCAGGTGAGGGGTCTTGATTCGGTAGAATGATGTTTTGGTGGAAAGGAATGCAGGTTCGCTGGGTCTTTCACGTCGGTGTCTGTGATGCCTGGCATAACAAACGCTCAGTAAATGTTCACCACAGAATAAACAAAGGAATGGACAAAGTGAACACAGCCAATAACGCATTTAAACACAGCACTTATGGGGTGCTGGATCTGACACGGGACTAAGCTTTCCCAACGTCTGTTTTGGCTACTGAAAATGCCTAAGAACCACTCTGGTTCCTGCAGAGAGAGACTTTTCCTACTTTTCCTTGTGAGTCAGAACAGGCTGCTAAAATGGAAAATAACTGAATGCAGAGAAAACAGCCATATGTGTGTGCTGCAGGAAGTGTGAAAGTGGACCTGGATTCACTTCTTTTATTTTCAATCTTTGAGGCAGAGGAGAAAAAGGAGGTTCAGCCTCTGGCAGCAAATTTCGATTTGCCACGCTCCTGTCCAGGGTCCTGCACACCGTTGGGACTTCATAGATGTTCATTGCATGGCGGGCACTTGGAGCAGGGTAGGCAAGTGGCTGGCTTCACCAGGGTGTGAAGTGGAACCGATGATTCAGTGAGCTTGGGGAAGGCTGCCCACTTGCCTGCCTCACAGGCAGATGCTTCATACATGACACGAGGGCAATTCCTTCCTCGCTGTGTTCTCCAGCTCAAACTTCGGTGGCCTGCATGTACCCCGGGGATCTCATCATGATGCTAATTCTGATTCACTAAGTCTGGGGTGGGCCCTGAGATTCCATCCTTCTGAGGAGTTCCCGGGGGATGCCTAGGCGGCTGGTTGGAGGACCACACTGTATAAAAGTGAATCTTGACTGTCCTGGCAGCTCAGTACTAATGCTGGTTCTTCCTTGGCAGAGTTATAGCACCATGGCCAACCACATTCTTAACAGCAGAAGCATCTCAAACTGGACCTTCATCCCTGAAAGAAACAGCAGCTGTGTCCTGCTACACTCGGTCAATTCCTTTGCAAGAAAGCTATTTATAAGCAAGTATCCCATTGACATATCAGATGTCTTCATTCATACTATGGGCGCCACCATATCCCGAGACAACTCTGGGAAGAATTTCACTTTTTCAATGAGAATTAACGACACGGGCAGTGAGATCACTGGACGGGTACTCATCAGTAGAGATGAACTTCAGAAGATTCCTGCCCCTTCCCAGGCTGTCAGCATTGCATTTCCGACTCTCGGGGCCATCCTAGAAGCCAGTGTTTTGGAAAACGTCACCGTGAATGGGCTTGTCTTGTCTGTCATTTTGCCCAAGGAACTTAAAAGAATCTCACTGATTTTTGAAAAGATCAGCAAGTCAGAGGAGAGGAGGACACAGTGTGTTGGCTGGCCACTCCCTGGAGAGCAGATGGGACCAGCAGGCCTGTCAAATGATTCAAGAAAACTCCCAGCAAGCTTTTTGCAAATGTAGGCCAAGCAAGTTGTTCACCTCCTTCTCCATTCTTATGTCACCCCACATCTTGGAGAGCCCGATCCTGACTCATATCACGTACATAGGCCTGGGCATTTCGATTTGCAGCTTGATCCTTTGCTTGTCCATTGAGGCCTTGGTCTGGGGCCAAGTGACCAAGACAGAGATCTCGTACTTACGCCACGTGTGCATCGCCAACATCGCAGCCACCTTGCTGATGGCAGACGTGTGGTTCATTGTGGCTTCCTTTCTTAGTGGTCCCATGACACAATACAACGCATGTGTGGCAGCCACATTTTTTGTTCATTTCTTTTACCTTTCTGTGTTTTTCTGGATGCTTGCCAAGGCACTCCTTATCCTCTATGGAATCCTGATTGTTTTCCATACACTGCCCAAGTCAGTCCTGGTGGCCGCTCTCTTTTCAGTTGGCTACGGGTGCCCTTTGCTCATTGCCATCATCACGGTTGCTGCCACTGAGCCCAGCAAAGGCTATCTACGGCCTGAGGCCTGCTGGCTCAACTGGGACATGACCAAGGCCCTCCTGGCCTTTGTGGTCCCAGCCCTGGCCATTGTGGTCGTAAACTTGATCACAGTCACACTGGTGATTGTCAAGACCCAGCGAGCCGCCATTGGCAGTTCCATGTTCCAGGAAGTGAGAGCCATCTTGAGAATCAGTAAGAACATTGCCATCCTCACACCGCTGCTGGGACTGACCTGGGGATTCGGGATTGCCACCGTCATCGATGACAGCAACCTGGCCTTCCACATTATCTTCTCCTTGCTCAATGCCTTCCAGGTAAGTCTAGATGCTACTGACCCAGTACTAAGTGGGAGAATTCAGGAAGAAGTTTTGTTATCAAGACCTTCTGCAATCGTATTTACAATAGATTTGGAGTAGTGCAGTGAGTCAGGAAGTAAACTTTTTTCCCCAGAAAGGCCTGGGTTCAAATCTTGACTCTCTCATTTACTAATGTGTAACGTTCTCTTGGGATATTTGCTTAACTTCTCTGAGCCACATTTTTCTCACTTAAAAAAATGGGTATAGTATTGCCCACCTTATAGGGGTGTTAGGAAAATGAAATAAAACACTGAGTGGGAAGGCACCAAGTACCAAAATGGCTTAAAAATCATAAATAGCCCAACGGTAAGGCTGAGCCGCTCCTGTTTAGAAATTAAACATCACCACTTCCCCAAAATCTAGGTACCTAACTAGAAGTATTAAAATGTGCACTTTTATTGTATTTCTTTCCATTTAGAATTTTTAGTTCCCATTGGACGCCATCTTATTTTAATGAGGCAAGTCATACAGAATGATATTAAAGATAAATAATTTCCCTTCTCTTCTCTCACCTCTATGAATTAAGCAATGTTCGCAGTTTCATGTGTCTCCTTGCCGAATTTTTATGTTTATATACAAATATTTTGACATCATCTAGGGGTTAAAAATATGTTATTACACACCTTACTTTTCCATTTAAAAATACATGGTAGCCTCTTACTAGGTTACTGTGTATAAATATGTCTCTTTAATGGCTGTATAGTATTTCATATTCAATAATTCCTTACCGAAAATTTTTTTCATTTTTTTCTTTCACTGCGTACCAATAAGCCAAAGTTTATTATACTGAATGCTAAATATGTAGATAGGAACTAATTGATAAGAAAGCTTTTATTTTTCTAATGACCTTTAAAATAATCCTTTTTTCTGAATGTAGGTTTATTTGAAGAAAAATGTTTTACCTGATGGATAATAGAGATTTGAAGTCAAATGTTTTCTCCTTTATCTTTCAAAATTGAGGTATAAATGATTTTGTTTTACAATAAGCATTTTGATGCCTTGGTTTACAAGGTTAATAATAATAGGGGTACCTCATCTTTTGAATCTCTGTTTCTGTGCATTATTCTAGAAAACGTGAATTACATCCTACATTTATTTTATTTATTTTTAAAAATTTTATTTATTTATTTGTCAGAAATAGAGAGAGAGCACAAGCAAGGGGAGTGGCAGGCAGAGGGACAAGCAGGCTCCCTGTGGAGCAAGGAGCTCGATGCAGGACTCGATCCCAGGACCCTGGGACCATAACCTGAACTGAAGGCAGACGCTTAACTGACTGAGCCACCCAGGCATCCCACATCCTACATTTTTTGTATAGCTTTTACCCATGGTTATACAGCTACCCATGTTTACCTATGGCTATGCAGCTAGTCACAGATAGGGCTGGGATAACCACCTAGTGTTCTTAAATTTCTGTTCAGCGCATCCCATGGCTGTTTGTCAGAAGCCCTGAAGGGCCTCATGTATCTATTTCTCTGCATTTCCCTGCGTCGTCTCCCCGCGGCCATCTTGCCTGTGAGTTTTGCTCTGGACTAGGCTGTGAGCATTTGCATTTTGGTACCATGAGCTCCTTTATCTGTCATGACAGGATCAATTTATAATTTCAATTCATTTTCTTCCTTGACTCCTGCCAAGGAGGGTGGAGCTCATCTAAATACTGATGAAGGTGAGAAGCTGAGAGCAGGGTGCAGGTGAAGGGTAGACACTGGGGCAGGCTGTAGGCACTGGTATGCTGGAGCTGGTTTGTACTGGCTCAAGAGAAATGACTTCTTATTTTCAGGAGTTTTGCAAACTGTCCTCATTAAAAATTAAATATGTGAACTTATAATTAAATAAAACAAAGGTTTTGTGTAAGGACCTACATTCTCAAAATGCGTTACTTCCTAATTATTTGTCTACATGTTTCTATGCTTGTGAGGTTATTTGCACCTATTGTATCTGTACGGTGGAAACACTGTATAATGATGTGCCCACTGCTTCCTAACTCCACGTTTGGTGATGTCGCATTGCTAGATTTAAATTAGCCAGGGTGGGAGTACTTAACCAGGGAGACTGACAAGTGCTACAAATTAGGAGAGCTGGTTATTGCTATTTCCCAGAGTATCAGTGGGCCAGGGCGTCCTCGGGATGCCCAGTGTGGGAGGGAAGAAAGGAGAGCCATCGATCTGCTGAGGTGGGGGACACAATCAAGTGAGAGGAAGGAAGCAGGGAGAGCAGAGTCTCAGGATGAACCAAGATGGGGGGCAGCTGGTGCTGTTCGAGCAGACAGAAAAGAGAGTCCCCTGAACACATGGCGAGGTCCAGAAGATGTAGGAGAAATTCTCTTCTGGAGGTTTCCCGGTCCTAGCCATGTGGGAGCACCCGCATTGGTTTTAAACTCAACCACCCCCCTTGCTAGGGAACTGTTAGTATGTAGTCAGTTGCTGACTTGACTGCTCACTGTGTAATCCACAGCTCCTGGTCGGTATCCTCTCTCGTATTTACTGAGAGTAACTGTGGGCTGGGTAAGGTTTGGGGATCCCCTCATAGCTGTTTTTGTGTGAGAAAAGTAACTGTCTCAGTCCATTTGGGCTGCTGCAACAAAAACACCATAGGTTGGGTGGCTTATAAATAACAGAAATTTATTTCTCATGGTTCTGGAGGCTGGCAAGTCCAAGGTCAAGGCACACACAAATGCAGTGTTCGGAGAGAGCCCGCTTCCTGCCTCATAGATGGATAGTCATCTTCTTACTATAACATCACAAGCAGGATGGGCCAGGGAGATTTCTGGGGCCTCTTTTATAAGGGCACAAATCCCGTCCATGAGAGCCCCACCCTCATGACCTAATTTCCTCCCAAAGTCATGCCTCCAAATACCTTCATATTGGGTGCTAGGATTTAACAGACACATTTTGGTGGGGGGTTACGAACATTCCTTCCCTAACAATAAAGCGTATAGTTTAAAATTTGGGGGAACACCTTGAGATTTATCTGTTCAAGTTGTGCTTTATCTACTAAAAGAAACGCAAAGAAGTTGCCACCAGTGAATTTTTTATCAATCAGATACTAGACCCTTGATTAACAATTTATTCAAATTTTCTGAATGATATTTTGCATAACTTTTCCCACGGTGGGACCAATGAAAAGTGGAATATTTCCCTGTTACATATTTATGACTGTACAAATGCAGGTTGCATAATAAAACCATTAAACACACACACAGATCTAAACACAGGCACACACATGAATAAAGTCACCACATTTATTGAGTATTTTGTGTTGGGCATTATGCCAAGTGTTGCAGATAGGAATATACTTAGTTTAACCTCGAGAAATTGGAAATCTTCTAAGGAGAGAAATTCCTCTTTGTCCTTTAGCCAGAAGGATGTATTTTTTTTTAGAGGAAACAGGCTAACGTCATGGTTTCTAGATATTTTAAAAATTTAATTCCTAGGCAAAATTCATGGAGATTCTGATTTAAAATGTATTCCTAGTATCGAAACCAGGCCTGGATGTTTTTGCCCACATATCTTTATACAAATGACGCTTTGTAACCTAATGGGCCATGCCATCTGTGACATTTTCTTGGTAGGCACAGTGACAGATTTCAATAGTTATCTTGTAGGCTGAGAGTGTCACGCAGAAAAGCAATCTCGCCAAGCTTTGGAGTGCTTGCTGGCCTGGCTGAATGGATAGGTACATCTAGTGTGTTTGGGGGAAAGGATGAGCTTCATGGCCAGCACCAGTCCCTGTGATATCCTCCACCTCTCAGGTAAGCTTTTTTTTAACAGAGGTAGCAGTGGGTTTGGTATTGCTCTTGCTGGGGTCCACCGGCTTGCAACATCTTTATGACGCCATTCATATTAAATCCATGTGTCTTCATAGACCTCTGCCTGGGTAAGCGTTCACATTCAATTATGAAATCAAAGCAGCTTAACAAGGGGATGCCTTGTTAATCAAAGGGCATTATCTCGTTCCCCTTCTCAGGTGAGGCGGGACGAGCAGCCACACCTTCAGGAGAAACTGTCTAATGCATGCTGCTATCTCGCACATTATAAAAGTTGAATCTCTTGAGTTTCTTTCTCCTTGTCTGAAAATGGGACGAATGCTTTTCCTTCCTTCTTCCAGGGTGGTTTTGGGCCAGCTCACACGAACTGTTCCTATAGAGGAGCTGCTTCCTTTTGACTTTAATGGGGTCTGTCTTTGTATGGCTGGTAAGGGATCTGGGGGCTAAGGCATTCCCTCCATGTCCTCAGATTTGGAGTGTCAGTTTCTGAGCACACGTTATGTGCTTAGAAGCTCAATCTGTTTTGTGTCTGAGTCTTCTGAGGGCCCATGCACTTGATTTTTCTTTGCAAGGTTTGGAACAATCTTGGGTTGCGGATGGAGGAAGGAGGTAGAGAGTGTTAACAGAAGCTGAGCATAGCTGCTTTTGATTTTTTTCTGTGGAAGTTTCTTTCATTATAGTTTGTGCAAGGACTGCAAGGCTGCTTGCTGTCCATGGTAACATCTTCTGTGACTCTTACTCCGAGTATTATATTCCGGTGAGATAAACATTTTGGTGAGCTCCTGATAAATGCAAAACACTTTTATTTTGCCCAATTTAAAAAGAAAGTCCCATAATCTGGTATGAATCATGGACCTTGGTCTGTTTGATTTACTGAGGTATCCCAAGTGTCTAGAACAGAGGCTGGCACATGGAAGATGTGCAATCAATATTCGTCGAATGGATGAATCTAGGTGTTGTGACCTTAAGAGAGTCAAAGATTTAATAAATTGTTTTTATTTTAGGTGGGTTTTTTGGTTTGTCTTTTACCACAACAGGAACTGATGAGTACTGGTATTTAAAATGGCTCTTCTCTCTTCCGTCTTTCTCAGGGCTTCTTCATCTTGGTGTTTGGAACAATCCTGGATCCAAAGGTAGCATAAATAATGATAATTTTCCCCCTCCTCCTCCTTCTCCTTCCTCTTCCCCTTCCTCCCCTTCTTCCTCTTCATCTTCTTCCTCATCTTCTTCCTCCCCTTCTTCCTCCCCTTCTTCCTCCCCTTCTTCCTCCCCTTCTTCCTCTTCTTCCTCCCCTTCTTCCTCCCCTTCTTCCTCTCCCTTCCTCCCCTTCTTCCTCCCCTTCTTCCTCCCCTTCTTCCTCCCCTTCTTCCTCTTCTTCCTCCCCTTCTTCCTCTCCTTCCTCCCCTTCTTCCTCTTCTTCTCCCCTTCTTCCTCCCCTTCCTCCTCTCCTTCTTCCTCCCCTTCTTCCTCTTCTTCCTCCCCTTCTTCCTCTCCTTCCTCTCCTTCTTCCTCTCCTTCCTCCCCTTCCTCCTCTCCTTCTTCCTCTTCTTCTTCCTCTCCTTCCTCTCTTCCTGCTCCTCCTCCTCCTCCTTCTTCTTCTTCCCCTTCCACTCCTCCTCCTCCTCCCTTTTTTTCTTTTCTTGCGTGATCAGTACTTGGCCCTGAAATCCTCGCTTGTAAAGACCACTTACCGAGCATCTTCTATCAATCATTTGCGCAGACACTTGCACAAGACATCACTCTTCTTTATGACGCAAGTAAAATTTACCATCTGGCAAACTCCTATGGAGCTAAGCATTTTATGTACATTAGCTTTAGTCCTTAAAACAATCTTGGGCATTCTTACTTTCAGTTGTATGGAGGTGGACACCAAGGCTCGGAGTGATTAACCCGGCCCATGAGCTCTACAGAAACCCACTCTTAACANCCCTTCTTCCTCTCCTTCCTCCCCTTCATCCTCTTCTTCTTCCTCTTCTTCCTCCCCTTCTTCCTCTCCTTCCTCCCCTTCTTCCTCCCCTTCTTCCTCTCCTTCCTCTCCTCCTGCTCCTCCTCCTCCTCCTTCTTCTTCTTCCCCTTCCACTCCTCCTCCTCCTCCCTTTTTTTCTTTTCTTGCGTGATCAGTACTTGGCCCTGAAATCCTCGCTTGTAAAGACCACTTACCGAGCATCTTCTATCAATCATTTGCGCAGACACTTGCACAAGACATCACTCTTCTTTATGACGCAAGTAAAATTTACCATCTGGCAAACTCCTATGGAGCTAAGCATTTTATGTACATTAGCTTTAGTCCTTAAAACAATCTTGGGCATTCTTACTTTCAGTTGTATGGAGGTGGACACCAAGGCTCGGAGTGATTAACCCGGCCCATGAGTCTACAGAAACCCACTCTTAACAAGTTGAAACAGAAAGAGGATTTATTAAATCTCACAAGATCATCTTTGGGAAGGTCTCTCTGGCTTGGAGGCTGGGAGGGGACACGCCAGGAACAATTCCCAGACCAGAGCACAGAACTAGACAGCAGTGCTCCTCCCCACTTCCCTGGGCACAGATAGCACAGCTCACCAGGCCAATGTCAGGCAGCAAATGCTGNTCCTTCTTCCTCTTCTTCCTCCCCTTCATCCTCCCCTTCTTCCTCCCCTTCTTCCTCTCCTTCCTCCTCTTCTTCCTCCCCTTCATCCTCTCCTTCTTCCTCCCCTTCATCCTCCCCTTCTTCCTCCCCTTCATCCTCCCCTTCTTCCTCCCCTTCATCCTCCCCTTCTTCCTCNAAAGACCACTTACCGAGCATCTTCTATCAATCATTTGCGCAGACACTTGCACAAGATATCACTCTTCTTTATGACGCAAGTAAAATTTACCATCTGGCAAACTCCTATGGAGCTAAGCATTTTATGTACATTAGCTTTAGTCCTTAAAACAATCTTGGGCATTCTTACTTTCAGTTGTATGGAGGTGGACACCAAGGCTCGGAGTGATTAACCCGGCCCATGGCTCTACAGAAACCCACTCTTAACAAGTTGAAACAGAAAGAGGATTTATTAAATCTCACAAGATCATCTTTGGGAAGGTCTCTCTGGCCTGGAGGCTGGGAGGGGACACGCCAGGAACAATTCCCAGACCAGAGCACAGAACTAGACAGCAGTGCTCCTCCCCACTTCCCTGGGCACAGATAGCACAGCTCACCAGGCCAATGTCAGGCAGCAAATGCTGAACTACAGTTGCTGGTCCTGATGTCTTGGAGGTCACCCCTGGCCAGCCTGTTGGGGGTCCACCGGCACCTGCTTCTTTGCAGTCTGATTGGCTGAGTCCGGGTCACATGGCTGCATCTCCGCCCCAAGGGAGGTGGGGACAGTGAGCTCCACCTTAAAGAGCAGTAAACTCGGGGAAGGGAATTTTCCAAATACCGAGGAGTGTGTGTAGGTGGTGAGTGTTGAAAACAGATAAAAACTAAACAAATGAATAAAATATCAAACGTTTACTCAGGCTTCTAAGATCACCCTCTTTCCTTTGTAGGACGCTGCCTCCTAGAGTGAGCAAAGTAAGCAACTCTCTCAAACATAGATGCAGGGGCACCTGGGTAGCACAGTCATTAAGCATCTGCCTTCTGCTCAGGGCGTGAGCCCAGCATTCTGGGATCGAGCCCCGTATCAGGCTCCTCCGCTATGAGCCTGCTTCTTCCTCTCCCACTCCCCCTGCTTGTGTTCCCTCTCTCGCTGGCTGTCTCTCTCTCTGTCAAATAAATAAATAAAATCTTTAAAAAAAAAAAAAGAAAGGAAAACTGGTAACATATTTACTGTGGAAAAATAGGGGTCATCACCTTAATGATTTTTTTCCTTATTACACTGGTTGGACCCTCCAAGACAAGTTAAGTTGTAGAGGGGACAGCAGGCTTGTTTCTGGCCAGCTTGTTTCTCCTCCCATCTGCTTTCTACCTTCCAAAAAACATGTCTGTCTCTTACTGACATTCCTTTGTTTCCCTCAGCAACCTCCATGAACTTTCATAAATTCCTAGGGATCTGCAGGCTGCCAACTGGGAAACGCTTCTCTGGATAATGTATGAGTTATTAACGGGAATGACATGATAAAATCTTTTTGTAAAGGGAAGAGAAACCAGTAGTAACAGATCCTTTAGGAAGTTATAATCTAGGAGTATGTAGTAATGCAGATTCCCATTAAGCATTTTTGAATGATCTTTTTCACCCCTAAGTAAAAACTGAAAACAAATCAGAAGTAAGTCAAGAGCTACATTTACTTAAAAACCCTTCTGGACATACTCTCCCCCTAACTTCTGTCCTATGACTGGGCAGTGTACTTTTTTCAGTATCTCTTTTTGAGAGATACAATCAGAGTCTGTATAATTTGTATAATAATTTCTGTGCTTATTTTATTTCCTCCATTACCCTATTACCTCCACTAGGGAAAGATGAGTCTTCTATTATCTAATGTTATTTTAAATCCAAACTTGGTATTTTTAATCTGCTCTCAGGAGATCACCAGACAACCTACATTTTGACTATGCAAATTAAACCAGAAGGCAAACAGAAAAGTATACCTTCTTGCCCACAGAAAACAAAAGGTTATCCTGACTGTTTATACTCTGGAACTCAGAGACAGAGCTACATTACTCTCTAAATGAGAATCCTCTATTGGATTTTAAAAGAACAATTAATGCCTGAATTTGCCATAAAAATCATTTAAATTCTTAGTTAATTTTATAATCATAGTCATTTGTAAAATTTGAACCCTTTATTTTTACTGGGGAGAAGTCCATTCAAATTACTATTGACATTAAAGAGTCATTTTATACTCATTTTATAACAAAATACAGTTAAACCATACTTTTTAATCTTTACTAGTCAAGAACTTTAAGAAATGTTGAAATTTCTCATTTAGAAAAATTCATCAAAAATAAAATCATCCAAATAGTACTTAGTAATCACTGATTTTATATATATATAAATATATATATATAAATTTTTAAAAAGATTTTATTTATTTATTTGTCAGAGAGAGACAGCACAAGCAGGGAGAGCAGCAGAGGGAGAGGGAGAAGCAGGNCTCCCCTTCTTCCTCCCCTTCTTCCTCCCCTTCTTCCTCTTCTTCCTCCCCTTCTTCCTCCCCTTCTTCCTCTTCTTCTCCCCTTCTTCCTCTTCTTCCTCCCCTTCTTCCTCTCCTTCCTCCCCTTCATCCTCTTCTTCTTCCTCTTCTTCCTCCCCTTCTTCCTCTCCTTCCTCCCCTTCATCCTCTCCTTCCTCTCCTCCTGCTCCTCCTCCTCCTCCTTCTTCTTCTTCCCCTTCCACTCCTCCTCCTCCTCCCTTTTTTTCTTTTCTTGCGTGATCAGTACTTGGCCCTGAAATCCTCGCTTGTAAAGACCACTTACCGAGCATCTTCTATCAATCATTTGCGCAGACACTTGCACAAGACATCACTCTTCTTTATGACGCAAGTAAAATTTACCATCTGGCAAACTCCTATGGAGCTAAGCATTTTATGTACATTAGCTTTAGTCCTTAAAACAATCTTGGGCATTCTTACTTTCAGTTGTATGGAGGTGGACACCAAGGCTCGGAGTGATTAACCCGGCCCATGAGCTCTACAGAAACCCACTCTTAACAAGTTGAAACAGAAAGAGGATTTATTAAATCTCACAAGATCATCTTTGGGAAGGTCTCTCTGGCTTGGAGGCTGGGAGGGGACGCGCCAGGAACAATTCCCAGACCAGAGCACAGAACTAGACAGCAGTGCTCCTCCCCACTTCCCTGGGCACAGATAGCACAGCTCACCAGGCCAATGTCAGGCAGCAAATGCTGAACTACAGTTGCTGGTCCTGATGTCTTGGAGGTCACCCCTGGCCAGCCTGTTGGGGGTCCACCGGCACCTGCTTCTTTGCAGTCTGATTGGCTGAGTCCGGGTCACATGGCTGCATCTCCGCCCCAAGGGAGGTGGGGACAGTGAGCTCCACCTTAAAGAGCAGTAAACTCGGGGAAGGGAATTTTCCAAATACCGAGGAGTGTGTGTAGGTGGTGAGTGTTGAAAACAGATAAAAACTAAACAAATGAATAAAATATCAAACGTTTACTCAGGCTTCTAAGATCACCCTCTTTCCTTTGTAGGACGCTGCCTCCTAGAGTGAGCAAAGTAAGCAACTCTCTCAAACATAGATGCAGGGGCGCCTGGGTAGCACAGTCATTAAGCGTCTGCCTTCTGCTCAGGGCGTGAGCCCAGCATTCTGGGATCGAGCCCCGTATCAGGCTCCTCCGCTATGAGCCTGCTTCTTCCTCTCCCACTCCCCCTGCTTGTGTNGGGGACAGTGAGCTCCACCTTAAAGAGCAGTAGACTCGGGGAAGGGAATTTTCCAAATACCGAGGAGTGTGTGTAGGTGGTGAGTGTTGAAAACAGATAAAAACTAAACAAATGAATAAAATATCAAACGTTTACTCAGGCTTCTAAGATCACCCTCTTTCCTTTGTAGGACGCTGCCTCCTAGAGTGAGCAAAGTAAGCAACTCTCTCAAACATAGATGCAGGGGCACCTGGGTAGCACAGTCATTAAGCATCTGCCTTCTGCTCAGGGCGTGAGCCCAGCATTCTGGGATCGAGCCCCGTATCAGGCTCCTCTGCTGGGAGCCTGCTTCTTCCTCTCCCACTCCCCCTGCTTGTGTTCCCNATGTCTTGGAGGTCACCCCTGGCCAGCCTGTTGGGGGTCCACTGGCACCTGCTTCTTTGCAGTCTGATTGGCTGAGTCCGGGTCACATGGCTGCATCTCCGCCCCAAGGGAGGTGGGGACAGTGAGCTCCACCTTAAAGAGCAGTAAACTCGGGGAAGGGAATTTTCCAAATACCGAGGAGTGTGTGTAGGTGGTGAGTGTTGAAAACAGATAAAAACTAAACAAATGAATAAAATATCAAACGTTTACTCAGGCTTCTAAGATCACCCTCTTTCCTTTGTAGGACGCTGCCTCCTAGAGTGAGCAAAGTAAGCAACTCTCTCAAACATAGATGCAGGGGC
>NC_048236.1:5993194-6021365 GCF_002007445.2 Ailuropoda melanoleuca
CTCCCCCTGCTTGTGTTCCCTCTCTCGCTGGCTGGCTGTCTCTCTGTCAAATAAATAAATAAAATCTTAAAAAAAACCACATAGATGCAAACACCTTCACTGCAGGGTTGATTTTTAATTAATCAATTAACTCTATTATTAAGTTAATAGCTGAGGTTTATGAAAGAGGCATTTCACCCTNCATAGATGCAAACACCTTCACTGCAGGGCTGGATTTTTAATTAATCAATTAACTCTATTATTAAGTTAATAGCTGAGGTTTATGAAAGAGGCATTTCACCCTGGTCCTTTATTTTGTCATGAGACTATCATATCGACCTAATAAAAATTATTTAGAGGTGGTAGAGTGTTAGTGTTTCAGTCTATCTCTGTGTACTAACTTTATGCCGTTATGGGAGTTCCTTAATTCTCAGGAGCGCAGATCCCCCAAATGGAATGCAGAGATTAATGATGCTTTTCCTGCCTCTTCTGCTAGATCCTGGTAAAGAACAAATGAGATTTTGCAAGTGAAAAAACACAGAAAGCATTTAAGGTAGTACACAGTTGAATACCATATGATTATTTTTTCTTATTAGTCATAATACCACAACTAGTATTTATTGTCAAAGCTTCATCAGCAGGATTGTTACTTATTAATTTACCAAGTGTCATGAGATGCGCAAAGAACTCTAAGACATGGAACTTTCTATCAAGGTCAAAACCTCTTACATTTAACATTATAATGTAAAAGGTCAAGACTCAAAGATGTCACAGGACCGTACATGATTAATTGTCATAAAGTTGTTTATGCCAGTAATCCTCACCCCTTTTTTTTTTTTTAGGATTAGTAAAAAGCAGTGAGCATATGTCCCCAGATGGGTTTATTATCAATTTACAAAGTATGTATTTTGCATGTCATGAACATAAAATTTAAAAGGATGAGAAAAAAAGAGATGTAAATAGAAACTCCAGGTTGTTTCCCCACATCCCCGTGGACCCTTGAGTACACAGCCCCCAAGCCCCAGGGAGAGCTTCTTCCCCCTTTGGATCCATGTGTGACAAAGAATATCGCATTTCCTGGGAAGCGTGAAGTCACTCTGAGCTGGAGCAGTTTGGTCCCATTAACTGTGAAGACAGAACTACAAGGCCTCGGGAGGTGAACAACATGTTACGAGGTAGAAGGGAAGGTGGAATAGAAATAAGAGAGTGCCTGCATTCCTCAGGAGAGGTGTAGGGAAATGACAGGCTGGTTTGGAGTCTGGGGACATGAAGTGAAGTCTCAGTTCTTCTCAGTAGTCAACTGACATTGGGTGTCACCTCACCTCCTGTTCTTAACGCCCTTCGTTGTAAAACGGAAATAATAGTTTCTATTTTACAGGATTATTTCTTGAATAAAATGAGATGACAGGCATGAAAAATATGTGAATATAAAACAAAATACAATTTCAGAAACAAAATATATTCGGTACATTAATAAATTAGTTAATATAGGGGTGCGTGGGTGGCTTAGTCGGTTAAGCATCTGCCTTTGGCTCAGGTCATCATGATCCCAGGGTCCTGGGATCAAGCTCTATGTCAGGCTCCCTGCTCAGCGGGAAACCTGCTTCTCCCTCTGCCTGCCTCTCCCCCTGCTTGTATTCTCTCTGTCTGTCAAATAAATAAATAAAGTCTTTAAAAAAAATTACTTAATATATAAATATGCCATATTAGCATTATATTATGTTAATTTATATTATTATATATCATGTTATTATATATACATCATACATTACTTATATTATTTAATACATAAACATGTTTCATTAGTATTTTAATTTCTATTATTATATATTACATTAGCATTAATATACCATATATAATCATATATATTATTTAATATGTATTAAATATATTTACATTTCATATTTATATTTATGTTAAATCTATTTAATATATATTTAAAAAACAAAATATAATTGTTATTTATTATTCTTATTTTCTTCATTCCATGGGCTTTTGCTATGTTGCATAGGATTCTTCTTTTTTTTTTTTAACTATGGATTGGCCTCTAGAAAGAGTTGTTTTCTCTTTTAAAAACTTTATTTATTTATGAAAGAGAGAGAGCACGAGCAGGGGCAGGGGAGAAGCAAGCTCCCCACTGTGCAGGGAGCTCAATGCGGGGCTCCATCCCAGGACCCTGGGATCATGACCTGAGCCTAAGGCAGATGCTTAACCTACTGAGCCACCCAGGTGCCCCTAGAAAGGAGGGGTTCAAATAACAGACAAGCTTTGGGAAATGTCCAACTATTCAAGTGCTCCAAAAACCTACTCCCAAAGTGAAATCAAAGGTTCCTCCACCTTGCGGCAAACTGTATTTCTTAGCCACGGGGTTCACGTGTAAGTCCTCTGAATAGGAGTCTATGGTTCCAGCTTCATCTTCTTGCATCTCTCCCTCCCCCCCACTTTTTCCTGAAGCTCTCCTCCCAGTTACCGACCCCTCCACATCCCACCACCAGGGCCTGGCTGGTAACACACTCTCTCATCTCACCAGAGTGTTTGCCCGGCCTCAGCACCTGGGTTGACTTCTCACAATCTTTTAATTCTCAACTCCTTTTGTTCCCTAACCAGATAAGAGAAGCTTTAAAGAGTCGAGTAACTTCTGCAAAATGGATCTCCAGAATATCTGCGGTAAAGCCTTCGTGCTCATTATTGCATGTGGAGTGCTGCTAAAATGCTCTGTGGTATGGGTGGTTCAGAAGTGCCCCGTGAGCACCTCTCTGAGCTGCTCAGATTGTTTCTAGAATAGTGGCACCAAATCCAAAGAGAGGAAAGCAGACTTATAGGCATTTAGAGGAAAGTGGTCAGGCGGGGGGTGAGGGGCGCAACCCTCAACCCAGGCAGCAGGAGAGCAAGCCTGTGCTGAAGCGGAGAAATGAGAGAAGAGAAAAATCCCAGCTTCCTGTGAC
Organism: Ailuropoda melanoleuca; assembly: GCF_002007445.2. Lineage (NCBI taxonomy): Eukaryota > Metazoa > Chordata > Mammalia > Carnivora > Ursidae > Ailuropoda > Ailuropoda melanoleuca. Next base: position 5,996,119 of record NC_048236.1, read on the forward strand.
AGCCTGCTCGTTCTCTATGACTCTAGTCGGCTGAACCCCATACAAAGTATGGAAGTCCAGGGAAGCAAATTCGGACGCATAGCTTGATTTTCAAGAGGGGCTGGCTGCCATGGTTGCTGGAGTTGTAAAGGAAGGCCGGGGCTGGCTCTGCGATGTTGTAGAGAAGCCTCTGCCGTCTGGTAGCACACACACCCTTTCCTTGACCTTCACTTCCACAGGGCACAAGTCATGTATTCTCACGCCAAGGTACCTTCTGAGGGAAACACGGGAAAATGTTTGGCAGCAAAAGAGACATCAGGGTTGGCCCAGGGCACATTCCCAATCACAAGAGAAGAGGCAATCTAGAGTTTCCCATGCCAACTTTGGATGGGATCCATACCCACGGTAGGGCCAGCACTCCGTGGCCTTGGGTAGCAGCACTGCCCCCCATATCCCTTGCCTCTCTAGTCTCTCTCCTTTGATTTTCTTAGCCCCCCCCCCTTTAACCTTCCCTCCTTTCTCTTCCCTTTATTTTCCTATCTCTTCTGGTGTTCCTCCTACCCAAACTTGGTCCTTGGTCTCTAAACCTGGGGGATTGTTGATCTCCGTATCCTTTCCAGCTGAAATTTTATTTTTTTTAATTTTTATTTATTTTTTTATTTTTTTAAAGATTTTATTTATTTATTTGATAGAGGCAGAGACAGTCAGCGAGAGAGGGAGCACAAGCAGGGGGAGAGGGAGAGGAAGAAGCAGGCTCATAGCGGAGGAACCTGATGTGGGGCTCGATCCCACAATGCCGGGATCACACCCTGAGCCAAAGGCAGACGCTTAACTGCTGTGCCACCCAGGCTCCCCTCCAGCTGAAATTTTAAAAAGCTATGTTTTATTGAGAATAAACATCCATAATTATTTAAAGCAGTGGATCTCAACGTTAGCCAAAGATTGCAGTCAATTAGGAAGCTTCCATACATGTTGCCTGGGTCCCAGCCCTGGGGAGTCTCATTGAATGTGTCTGTGGTGTGTCTGGGAATTTTACAAGCTCCCCCAGGTGGCTGTAATGCTGGGACCCTCTCATCAGGCTTTCCTGAAGTACCTAGCATTGTAGGTATTTGCTCTAACCAGCCTGCCTGGTGGACCCCCCGCCCCCCGCCCCACCTCACTGGTCTGCCTGCTGCTCTCAGGAGAGGCCGGGCTCTTGCGAACCCTTCCAATCTGGCACTGATCCTTTCTGAGACCGTTTCAGTACCAATCCATCCAGCCACACAGAGGTATTCCGCCCTTCAGTGCGATCCAGAAATAGTCATTTGGCCCACTTCCCTTTGTGTTTTTACGTAAAAGAAAAGTAGGATTATACCCAGAACTTTATTATCAGTTTGTTGGTTGTTGGAGTCTGTGGTTTTCAACACCAACTGCACCTTAGAAACACTAAGAGAACTTTTAAGAAATACCACGTACACCCAAGAAAATTTAAACCAGAAACTCTTAGGAGTAGGGCCTGTCACTTTTTTTTTTTTTTTAAACTCCCCAGCGATTCTGATGAGCTGCCAGGGCTATGGACCATGGTCTAGGAAGCCGGTGAATTTATGCTAACTTCTTGCAACCCTTCCTCTGCCCACTAACTGTAGGCTGCAGCAAGTCAGTTTTCTCAGGCCTCCTCAGAGGAAGTAGGCTTATTGTCAGTCTTCTCTGCTGCCTTGTAGACCTCCGCTCCCTGGGTAGCAACCTCCCACAGGCCAGACTGAACTCTGTCCCCTCGTAGGTAGTAACTGCCTGTGAGGTGTCAGTCCCCTGTCCCCATGCCCAGGATACGAAATGTGCGTGTCTGTGTTCTTTTTATACCCAGTGTGGGGCATCAGTCTGTGAGGTCGTTCCACCGGCCGGTTAATGAATTACCTGTCCTAAACAACGTTTCCCTAAGACATGAGGTTATTTTAGACTCGGGTACATTATAAAAGGATGACTGTACCATGGAAGGTTCCAGCGGGCCAGCTGAGAAGAGCTATTTGAGGGCTAGGAGGCATTCTAGTGTTGCTCTGTCTCTCCAGGCCACTCACCTGCCTCCTCCCGCCTCCCTCCCACGCTAGAGACCCCTCAGGAGAGGGAGCCAGGCGAGTGCCACGGAGAAGCTCTCACACTGGCCTGTTCCTATGTTGTCACCGTGCTAATATAAAGAAGGAGGGGGTGGAGTGAAAGGATAAAATCAATTGCTACAGGTTGCCATTCTCTATGTGCTTGGAATAATTGTGATAATTGCAAATGGACTAATAATGATTAAGTGCAGTTTTACTTTTGTTGTCAACAGAACCTTTCTACTGATTTCTCTTGTCACCCCACCAAAGGGCCAAGCTAACAAACCCGGTCAGACCCCTAACTTGGGAGGTGAGTGCGAAGGAAGGGGGTTCTCAAAGACGTGCCGTCTATATGACCTTTCTTTTAAAAACATCGCAGTGGGAGTCGTTGTAATTAAGAATGATTTCTTTCTTGGTTGAAAGGATTCTTATACAATCCATTCTCCTCTAGGTATGGTTAGAGTTATGTTCATGCTTCTAATGGTTGCACTACTGAAACTTTTGTTGTTGCTGTAAAACGATGAGGCATATCTGAGAATTAGCCTGAGTGTAGTTCGGGGCAGAGTGAGCAGAAGTGCCAGCTCTACGTGGCTGCCGCCCCCCCTCCCCTCTCTAACTCCCCATCCCCCGGGCGTGAGACCGACAATATCTCCACATATCCCACTGTGGCCCAGGACTTATCATCAACACTATCTGTGAGAGGCTTCGGGGATAATATGGAAGTTAATTCACTTTCGAGGTAATATCTGAGAGAGAGAGACAGAGAAACAGAGGGAAGGGGGAAACAGAAGTACAGAGACACTGAGGGGCGTGGTGACTCTGGGTTGTACGAAACCCACAGCGATAGGTGGACATCCGCAGACAAGTCTTCCAATCCTCTGTGTCCGTGTCCCTATAGATCCAGAGGGAGAAGATCAGCCACCCGGCACAGGATCCCCACATCCACAGTGAGTCAGAGAGATGCAGAGAGAGGACAGGGCTTACAGAGGGAGACCCAGAAGATAGAGAAAGAAACAGAGATGTATACAGAAACACAGAGAGTGACAGAGACAGAGCGGAGAGAGATGGAGAGAGAGGCGCTCAGATATCCAGACAGAGCCTCCCTCTGCCACCCCGGTACCTCTGGGCTCCAGTAAGCCGCTGTGGCTGAGACCTTCTGAGGCAGCCTAGGACCTTGTACAAAGAAAGGGGTCTTTTCCAAGAGGAAAGGAAGTGGTCCAGCTTACAGAAAGACAAGGTTTGTAACCCAGCATTTGTAGGCAACAGAAAACTGCCTGTGGATTCCAGAGTGACTTAAAAGACTCCCATTTGCCAAGGGGACTCTACCCAAAGTGGCTTATTGTTCCAGAAAGAGTGAGCCCTAATGCAGCTGTTGTGAGGCTTTGGGGTCTTGCTGCTTGTACATTAAAGTTATGGTTTTCTGTTCTTGACAAGGTCATACGTTCCAGGAATGGCAGAGCCCCAGGGAAAATGTGCTTCACCCTGTCTTCTTGCCTCTGGGAGTATGAAGGAGCCTCCCAGGCTGTGCTGCTGATGGAAGAGTGCATGAAGTGTGGGAAGGACGGAGGGCCCCTCTGGCTAAGCTGTTCTGCGCTGCTGAACCCTTCTCCCCGACAACTGTCAACATACATATACATGCCATGCCAGGCATCCACAAGGGAACAGAAAGACAAAATGGGCTGCAGCAGGACCCTGGTCTTGATGGAACCTCCAGCTTATGCTGTTGGGTCATGTTTATCCTCAGGAAGAGAGTCTGGTTCATGTTGGCAAAGGTGGCCTGGGACGTCACCTGGCTGGATTCTGCTGGTTGCTAAGGGAGGGGCCCTCATGAATAGTCACCAACAGTCAGGCTGACTCTAAGTAGGTCATTGCTGGTTCTTTGTACAAAAGGAATCCAACTGCCAGCATAGTCCACCTGTCCAAATTTAAATGAATTACACGGTTAGCCTGGCTTGGGCTAAGATGCAACTTGGCCGTGAGCCAAGTGAAAAACACAGAGCTTTTGAACCAGAAAGATGCTCATTGTAAGTTAAGAAGCCTGGAGCCTGGAGTGATGGGCCACAGCTAATCAAGGCTTGAGCCAGAGCTAGAAACCCAAGTCTGCTGGCTTCCAGCTCTGGACTTGCTCCTTAAGACACAGAACCACTGAGGGACTCTGTCTGCTCCGATGATGTAAGGTTAACCCTCACCAACAATGTTTTTTTGAAACCAGTGATGAGGAAGGGAGACTATCATATTTCAAGTACAGAGCTGCTCATTTTCTTAACCTTGTAGGTAAACAAATTGGACATTCAAACAAGGAGCCACCCGATAGGAGAGCAGTACCATAGGCAGAAGCCTTTTGTGTGTGTGTGGGTAAGTTCTTTAATAAAGCAAGCACCAGACTGTTTCATCAGAAGAAAATGAGTGGATAAAGGAAAAGGGGGCAGTGAATAGCCCCTAATTATCCTACCAAGAAGCCAGTGTTAATGATGTTACATTACAAAAGGGAAAGTGAGACACACTTTGTGAATGAGTGGGGTATCTTTCTTTTTTACTGTAAAAAATTTTCTCTAAGTAAGGAGGCTTGAAAAGGCAAACAAAAAAAAAATACAATGAAGAAGTCAATCAGAAGGTAGAAAAAGAAACCAACCTGCAGAGTTAAGGCATCTTTCTAGCGACATTGCTTATCTTGCGACAACAGTCACATTTTTCTCAAATGATGTCAGGAAGGGATTTTAATTTGACATTTCCCTAGTTATTTCTGTTGAGTCTCTTCCAGGGAAGGGAGTGAGGCAGGCACAGTCCCGGTTTTCATGACACAGAGATCTCAGTACAAGGAAATGTGACTTATGCAGCGTCAATGTATTGAAGTGAGGATGGAATCTCAGGAAGCGAAATAGCTCTAGAATTAGAAATCTGGAAAAGCCTTAGAAAAGACTGTGTCCAATGGCCTCATTTCCTAGATGGGAACTCTGGGCATGATCAAGGGAGAGAGATTGGTCTTTCATCTGTACTGTGTGTTAAGCATGAGACAGTCTCATCTAGGGTGCTGTCCTCAGATGTAGACCACTTCTTGGGATGGGATGGCAGCAAAGGCATTCTTCCTTGGGCTTATTATTCACCAAGAAAGGGCCCATGGATGCCAACAGAGAAACTCCAGAAGTGTTTGGAAATCCCTTGAGGAAGCTGTACTTTTTCTCCTGCAGCCCACAATCCAGTCTGCCCCTTCCTGAAAGATGTCAGTGAACCGCGCGTTTAGGGTGACTGTGGAAGACCCCTAGTGGAGACGCATCCAGTGTCCTACTCACACCTCACCAAGGAAGTGACTTGCTCAGGTGGCTCAAGGAGAAATTGGTGCTACCAGTGTCTAAGGCAGATTCGTGGTTAGATACTTAAGACATGATGATTCTTGGGAAAATTATTTAAATTCTTTACATTTTGTTTTTCTCACCCATACATTGAAAAAATAAAGTCTACCTCGTAGGGTTGTTGTAGATTAAATGAATGCATGTAGGTAAAATACTTAGAATGGTATTTGGCCATTGAAATGTTAGCTGTTTTTGTTAAAGTACCTGTGAATTCACGTACGTACAGGCACACAAGCAAACACACAGCCGTGGGCTTGGGCGTGAGTTTGGAGACTGACACCCTCATGGAAGTTAGTTCATTGACTTCTAAATAAAAGAATTAAGCATTTGATTCAGTCTGTTCAGCATCAGGGGGATGAGCTAGCAAAATCCACTGAGCTTGTCATTGGACAGTTCTTTCATTCAGTGTTACCACGATTGTCATACCGAGTCCCCTGCCTGGGAGAGACTCGGGGGTTCTATTTGGGGCTCACTGTCTGAGCTTTGCTTCACTTTTCTCTTTTCTATGAAGTCTTCCCTGATGAGTCCATCCGGAAGGGCTGATGGTCCCCACCTGACTCCTATAATATTTATAATCTGTGACACTCACTTTATGTTTAGTATTTATTATGTTTTATTGTTCGTTTACTGTTAGCCCTTTGGTGTACATAGATTTTCTTTCTCAGATAAGACTAAACCTTTTGGGATAGGGTTACTCACTTGATGTATCACTGTGTGACTCCCTTTCGTATGCCCAAAGTGCAGAGCAAGGTGTGTTGCACATAGAACGTGTTCAATAAAGGCCTTTGATTACACACCCACAGGTTTGATGATACCGGCTTTTCAATTCCCAAATGATCCGGCACTTACCTCACAACCTCAGTAGAAATGACCTAGTTCCACTAACGTGGCCTCCTTAATCTTCATTACTGCAAAAGATGTAACAAAATGGCCTTTCCCTTAGTTTTCCTTAATGTCAGCATTTCCCCTGGTGATATTGAAATGGAGGTTTGCGTCAGGTTTTGGGGCTGGGGGGAGGGTATGTACACAGGAGACACTAGGATCGGGATGTGTGGGTTTTGGTGGTGAGAGAGGAAATCCAACCCGGCTGCCCTGTCGGAAATCAGACCGCAAGAAGTTGCTTGCACGTGGAGATTGTGCCTTCTGTGTCTGAACTGCCCATGGTCACAGCCTGAGGCTCGGGAAGGACTCTTGGCCCAGTTATCAAAAAATAGAACAAAAATCTCTTTGGTGTAAAGTAGGGATTAAATCATGATTTACCGACTGATTTCCTAGCCAGTTTTTCCCCAAGTTCCACACCAACACAGGCAAAACTGTGATAGCCCTTAAAACTCATCATCCACAGTGGCCCAACTCTGCATTTTACCCCGTGTTCTAATTACACCAGTGCAGGAGATGCAGCCCGGTCTCATGTGATCGTCTGAGATACAGACGAGGAATTAAAGCACAAACAAGTGACTCATTTTGATGGATTTACTCCAGACAGGAGAAACCTGTAATTTCTCTTAGGCGTGCTTGATGGACCCATCGCGGAGTGAATCACAGACTTACACAAGCCTCGAAACCCTGGGCGGTTTTACAGTTCTCAGGCTTCTCACAACAGGTGGCTGGCTTGCACTGGGGCCTCTTGGATTTCCCTTTCAAAAATGGAGAGGAGGGATCACAGGCACTGAAGGGGACCATGGGAGGTGCAAGGGCAGGCACCCGTGATGGTGGGGCACAGCAGCCGGAAACTCGGTGCCAACTCTCCCGCCCGGCTACTAGCTTTCCTGGATGCGGTGAGTACGCATGCCAGGGCCAAACCGTCCTCTGACTGAAGACCGGGTTGGTTGTGCGTGTATTCCGGAATGGGAAAATGTGTGATTTATGGTGGTATTTTCTGGAATGCTTGATTCTGCAGGAAGCTTTCCTGACATTATTTAGAAATTGGCTAGCTCAAGGTTAAAGTATTTCCTAGATCTCTTTTACATTTGTTTTTCTTTAAAAAGTCATTTGTCAGGCTCTAATTGCTCACTCTTGGAGTGAAAATACAAAGCACTTTGTCAGGGAATTAGACTCCGTTTTCTGATTGTCCCTTTGCTTGATAAAGGGAATAAGCAAACCAGCTTTCAATTCCCTTCCTTTAGGCTGAACGTAAAGTTGTATATATATTATTATAAAGCATTCGTGAGTAGTTTCTTCTTATAGTGGGGCTGACAGAGCTGTTTTTTATATCAACTGAAACATCTCCTCCCTGACTGCTAAAACCTTTTTGCAAAGTCATCTACCCTTGTTTTGAATGGTCTACTGTACACCATTTAATCACCTATATTCCTCGTCCTCTGAGGACAATTGTAGCCTTTCAAATGTGTGTCGTAAGGTGCTATTTTGTGTGTGTGTCAGTACTCTGTGAGCTTTCTTCCCGGAGCTGAACAATTGCCCGGTTTCTCCATTACTTTAAGATCCTGTAAGTCTCGAGAGAGCTGTTGAGAGGCTAGATGCCTTCCAGCTCTGAAATCATGCGATTCTTCAAACATAACAGTATTTGAACCAGACTGCCATTCTCAGCAAAGAAACTGAGCAACAAAGGGATTGGCTGGAAGCCATCTAAAATAGCCCAGGATAAGATGCCTCTGATTCTAATAGATCTTTTCTATCTTTCTTTCCCCCAAGGCTCTTTATGAAACAGCTTCTCCATGGCAAGGGGCAACCGGTAAGAGTGACTGAATCCATTCTGCTACTGAGGCCAAGAAACACGCAAACAACTTGTTTAGCTGTCTGACTCTATAATCAGAGCTCTAATTACACCAGCGGAGTAGACGGAACGTACGGTTATGAAATTCAGCGGAGGGGAACAAAACACACACACCCTAACATGTGGGGCAGCAGACTCTAAGTTCCTCACCCTCAGTTAACCTTTCTGAACTGGTCCTTCCCATCAAAGGGATTGGCCAATGAGTGTGAGGTGAGTTGCTGCCTAGAAGGTGAGCCAACAAGTGGAATGGGACCTCCCTCTCCCGTTGGGGTGAAGTTCATGGAGGGGAACACTTTGGGGAAGTGTCCACTTTGTCTGCACACATCCCCATCCGGCTCTCCTTGGGTATTCTGTATAGAGGGGTTTGAGAGATCATGGCTTCTAATGCATTCCTTCCTGACTGATTGTGGTTATCGTTCCCAGGCTGTACCTTTTTAAATTTGCTTTGAGAGTCCTGATGCTAGCACTCACACAGCATGTCTGGGCAGGCAGGGAGTGCCTCAGTTCCATGACTCATATCCTACAACCCCATTCTAGTGCAGATCAGAAACAAACTCCAGGACCCAGGCAGACTAACAGTATTTCTTAATTCCAACTCATTCAGAAACCCAGCTCTTAGTTCAAGGGAGGTGGGACGAATAGGAAATGGTGTTTCAGAACAACTGGGGTCTTCTAGGTCTGTCCAAGAAAGTGTCTTGTGAGCTCTGACCTTGGAGACAGGGCAGAAAGGATGCTTACGCTGCCATGCCTGGGGCAGACATCACTCATCTGGCGTGGCGTTGTCTCTTGCCAAACCTAGATAGGACCTCATAGTCCTTTTGCAGAGGCTCCGAGTAGTATATCAAAGGGGTGGGCTGGTTCCAAAAGGTTCTAGAGTAGCACATATGCTCACCTTCCCCTCTAAGATAGAGAAATTGCCTTGTGATTATAAAACAGAAACTTCGGAAGTTGGTATCATTCTCTGTGGGGCCATTCGCTTATTCAGCACGTGCTGACAGGGTAACTATTATGCCTGTTACACTCTGCTGGGGACCGAGAACCATCCCTTCCTGTTCCCCTCCTAATGACAACCTGATTTTCTTTCTTTCTTTCTTTCTTTCTTTCTTTCTTTCTTTCTTTCTTTCTTCTTCTTCTTTCTTCTTTTTTTTCGTCTATTCTGCTAGGTGCGGCTAATTTTTCTCAGGCTCTGGGGCTTGAAGCCCTAAGCCGTGGGCTCTGTTGACCCCTTGTCAGGGCTTAGAGCAAAAGCAGTCGTGTGGGAGGCATCCATTGCTGGTAATTCCCTGGGGAGGGACATCCGGAGCCACCTGACCTCTGGGACCCTTCGGTCTAGCTACATTATCCTCCCAGCCTCGGGGGCCAGTAAAGGTTGTCTTCTCTTCCTCTTTCTCTGAAGCAATCACTCTGTTTGAGCAGAGAGTCTGGCTTCTGCCCAGTGGCCTAGAATTGCTGTTCATTATTAAGCGAAAGACAAAAGTGGATGGTAGTGGGCAATTCACACTTTTATAAGGATGCACGGAGGGAGAGAGGGGCAGGTTGGGGAAGCAGGGAGGAGGAATTTGGGATGCTACTTTGTCAGTACCCGAAAAGCTGCCTATTCCAGGTTGCCGGTTGCTTTTATCTCTGGAATAGGCCATCTTTCGGGCACTTTGGAAACAAGAGGCAGGGCACGTTTCTTTGCAAATGTCAGGTGACTGTTTACCTCATCACCACAGAAGCCTCAGGCATAAGCCTTCTGCATCTTGTTTTCTCTTTCTGTTTTTAATTATCCATTTCTGAATCTGCTTTCCCCTTCCTGGGATCATCCCAGACATCTGAGTGTCATCCCATCTCTGCCTGCCTTTCCTCACCTCTCCACCCACAGATCACGTGTCAGGATAATTCTGACTCTTCTCAGTGTTAAAGTGGACCTATCCACTGCCTCCTTCTTTCAGGATTCACTAAGCCAGGTCTGCTACTCTCCGAGGCCCTCCTTTGGGTCCCTGTGAGTGACCTCCTGTGAGGGTATTAGCATAGGTGCTGGGACGTGGTAGGTGCCCAACAAATGCACATGTAGTCTGAGTCTGGATACATTAATGTGTTCCATGAGTCTGGATACATTAATGTGTTCCAAGATGACGTGTGGTCCTTGAACAGTAGCCTTGAATTCCCCCAGGCACTTTGGATGATAAGGTAAATTGGTATGACCAGAGTGAAACAGTCTTTTTCCCACAAGGATTCCCAGAAACTCTGCTCTGCGTCCGTATATATGTGAGGAGCTGGGGGTGGTGATGCTGGGACACACGGTTTCTCCGACTGATCTGACCACTGAACCCCTTAGTCTTTTATGAGACCAGAGTTTCACAGAAACCCACTTCAGGACACAATATCTTGGCCAACTGCAATCGTCGCCAAACTGTATTGTTTGCCGTGCTAAATAAAACAGGCAGATTTCCTGAAATCACAAAACATTTAAGTCATTGTATATAAATGTCCTCAGGGTCAAGTTTTCCTTCCATTCTTTTAAAATTCAACTTTGGTGCCTGCTACAAACTTGGCAAACAAGTGGCGTGTAATATGTGTCAACCCCAGGCATAAATACACATTGTTGCACCACAATTCTGCACTGTTTTTATGTTCCCCCCCACCAGGTACTAGGATCTTGATTTAAATGGCCAGGGACAGTTCTTCCCAACAAAGCGTTTTTCTGCTGCCATACCCAAGGGGTTTAGAGAAGGAGCAATTTTATGAAAACACGCAATTTTGCTGTTAAACTGACCACACTGGAAAGACAGAAGTCAGTGAATGGTATGAAGGCAATCTAAGCATACTGGACATAGAATAACTCTGGATTCTCCATGGGGGAAAGGACCTGGCCTTGACTCCAGCACTCTTATCTCAGAACTAGTAGACCCCTGGGCGGGGCAGGTTGTCCTTGAATAGGTTCACATCTGAAAGCTGCCTCTTTCAGTACTGTCCGTGTTTTTGCCAGTGTTCTTTTGCACAATCCACTCTTGTAACATTTCTTTAGATTCTGTGTCCTTGTTCTTTTCTTCATTCTTTCAAGAGGTCACATACTATATGCAGACACTGTGCTGGGTATTGGAGAAATATTATATATACACACACATATCTATATAAATAATATTCCTATTTATATACACAGTAATTTTTTTTAGAGAGGGAGAGAGGGGGTGCAAAGGGAGAGGGAGAGAGAGAATCTTAAGCAGGCTCCACGCCCAGTGCAGAGCCCAAAGCGGGGCTCGATCTCACAACCCTGAGATCATGACCTGAGCTGAAATCAAGAGTCGGACGTTTAGCCGACTGAGCCACCCAGGTGCCCAGAAACACTTTATATCTGCAGAAAATTTTCAGTTCAATGTTATACAATACTCAAAGTTCACTTTAATTACTAAGTCTTCATCAATGGTGAATTTAAGTATATTTCTTCCATTCTGTTCCATAAAATATCAGCCTCTGTGAATTATGCTGTATATGCTTCTTTTTATTTTTTAATTCCCCATTTCAGAGCTCTTAAGCTCTGGTTTATTGTGTGCTCCGCAGAACGCTCTGGCTTTTGGCATCAGCTGTCTATATTGTGATGGGACAGTTTCCATTCTACTCTTTCTGGTGAGAAGAGAAACAACCATGTGGGGCTACCTTGAGCACATGTCTCCATCTGACCCATCCCTACCAATCAAACTGGGCAAAAATTAGAATGCTGTGCATCCTCTTGGGTAACATTATTAAACAACCCCTCCTTCCCACTCGTAATTATTGAAGGACACTTACCATATAATTATCATACAAAATGGTAGGTGGGTTACATACACCAGACTATAAAAACATGAATGATGAAATAGCAAATTAATTAACCAAAACTCTCCAAACAGCTAATTGTGCTCAGTTCAAAGTTTCTGTTTCTTGTGGTCATGCTTATGATTTCATACTACACATAAATTATTTGTTAGTAATTTTTTTCCTTAGAAAAAATGAATGTGTCATTATTTCATAATGTTCCATAAAGAGTGTAATGATCTACAGAAAATGCCATGACTATTGGATCCTTTAGTCCCTGAACACTTTCAGGAGCTGTGGACTTATAGGGGCCCTAGCACTGCTCAGGAAAACAGTACTGGACTTCCTAAATCACATCACATCATTGTGCCAAATGCCTGACTTTCTTCCAGCAAGATTAACTTTAAGTAAAGTTCTTATATGAAAACCGTGGACGGTAAAAGTCTTCCTTCTGAAGCCTTAGATAGCAGGCATTATTACTTACAAGCGGCCTCCTGTTGGCTCGTCTTCACCCATTTCACTGTGCATTTCAAACCATTGCTCTCTAGGTGGAAGAGAATCGCATTTACTCTCAGCATCAGTCCTATTATTTGGCTCTGGATGTAGGTATCTTTTTTCCCTGATGCATGTACCTTGGGAAGAAGATTTGGATAGAACTGTGAAAAATAGTAAAGAGAAGGACCAAAGGGACCACCACTTCAGTGGGAGAAGTGAATGATTTACGACTTGATGATGAAAATGAATCTTCCAGTGGATATTTCTACTTCTCAAATTGTAGCTTACAATCCATTAGAGGGTTGTGGATTCAATTTAATGGGTGGCAACCAATTTCTAAAAGAATGTCAGAGTGAAATGCAAGATAAAAATCATGGACAGAGTGTCTTGCTCATAGGCGGGAAAGATAAGCAATACGTAAAGGTTTTTGAAATATAAAAATTATGTATTTTTCCAGTTTTATGTATGGATACCTATACACATACATATATATGTCTGTACCCAATGAGTCATGATGTAAGATCTGTTTTATTATTGTGTCAGGATAAAAAATTTTTGAAAGCCACAGGTGTATATGTGAAATGCACAGTTACATCTAAGACAAATTACACTGGGTCTTCTGGTATTTTCTTTTGTGATGACGGTTAAAAATCTATCCTAAATAATATTAATATTGCAAATTGCTTAGTGTCCACCAATTTGCCACGTACACGAGAACTTCTTTCCACCCACTCATGTAAGCTCTTGAATTCCACACACATATCCCAGCAACTATGCAAATCCATTACCACACTTTGCTTGTCATGCTGTCGTGTTTCCTTTCCCTTGCTCAGACTTGCTCTACAGGATGATAGTATAAGCCAAAATACTTCCCCCCTGTTCATTGGTTAGGAATGCAAAGAATTTGAAGCTCAAAGACAATCTGGAAGCCTTCCTGTAAGTGCCTGTGGCTCATCCTTTCACGTGAAGGCTCACTGGAGTCATGAAAGTCCATCTTAGTCTTGACTCCACCCAGGGAGGGTCTGATCCTTGATCCGTGGGTTTTCTTTGCTCCCTGGCCACAGATTGTCTGGTGATCCTAGATGGATCAGACTTAGCTCATCTCCATTAGAGCATAAAGGAATTTGTTTGCTGAGGCTCAGTTTCTGTTCAACCTTATTCACTAGCTACAGTACGTAGATGATCTCTCTTCTATTGGTTTGACTTGTCTGCATTCCCCACTGGACATCCTTTATGGAAATGACAGCACCCTTTATTTCCCTACCCCCAGCATCTGGCACAGTTCCTGGCAAATAGGAGGCTCTTGATAAAGGGTGGTTCGTAGTATGAATAATCATCCCACATTTTATGAAATGGATGAGAAAGAAAATAGGCTCAGCAAAGGTCAAGTAGTTCATCAATAGCATAAATATGATTAACAACTTAGCTCACGCTGACTCTATAGTCCGTGATAGTTTCACTTAGGCTGCATCTGTACCACCAGGAAAATCATTCTAAGGAACTTTGTTTCCAATAATTGGTCTTAGTTTCCACTATCCTGTCAGAAAAGGTGGTGGTCCTGATCATGATGATGTTGATGAATTTCAACTGTTGTAAAGATGCTTTCTTGGAGATCGGTCTTTGAAAGATGGAACTATCAAGAAAAAGGCTCTATCAAAAGACAAATTGTAACTATGCATGGTGACCGATGTTAACTAGACTTACTGATCGTTTCATAAAAATACAAATATCAATTCATTATGTTATACACTTGCAACTAATATAATGTTGCATGTCAATTATATGTTTAAAAAAGAAAAAGGCAAGAAACAGAGATATGGCCGAAGAACAGAGAGTTATCTTCTCATGCTTCTAGTTCTCTGTACAATAGTTAATCCTTCTATGAGAGAGTCTCAGTGCTTGCTCCAGCAACAGACCACAGAGTATATTCATTTAATTTTAAGTTATTGACTCCATTTGCCCAGAGAGACAGTACACTGTAGAACAGCAGTTCTCAACTTGGAGCAATTTTCTCTCCCAGGGCACATTTGGCAATGTCTGGTGACGTTTTTGGCTGTCACTGCTGGGGAGGAGGCTGTTCCTGGCATCTAGTAGGTTGAGGCTAGTGGTGCGACTGCACACCCTACAATTCCCAGGACAGCCCTGAACAACAAAGAACCATCCAGCCCCAAAAGTCAATAGTACCAGTGCTGAGAGATCTCACTCTAGAGCTTGGCTTTCCAACTGCACCATCTGAGTCGAACTCTTGGCTCCACCACTTTTTATGAGTGCCCTTGACTCATAGTTGCTTCACACTTTGTTCCTTGTCTTCTCCACTGATAAAATGAAGATGGTAATACTGTCTTATATCACCTGATTAAATGAGTTAATGCGAAGGAAGTGCTCAGAACTGTGATTGGCAAATACACGTTCTTCATAAATGCTACTGTTAAAGAAAATTGTGAATTAAATAATCAGAAATGATTCCTCGGTGAACATAGATCTTTCCTGGTGCTTCCGTCACTTCCTGTCTAATTGTTCGTAGACAAGTTAACAGTTGAGAGAAAATCTTTCCCTTTTTTTTCACACGTTAGCTGGCCTGAAAGTAGACATCGGTGTCCTTTCTTGGAGCAGGATGTTTTGGTGTGGACATCTCAGAGTACCCAGCAGGGTCACCAAGTGGTTGGTTCGTTGGCTGAGTCTTGTGTTGTCTGGCCTTATCACCTCCAGCTGGATCCACTTTCATTCTGTATTGCAGGTGAAGATCTTAATGTGTGAAAATGAAGTCCCAGGCAACCATGATTTGCTGTTTAATGTTATTTCTGGCCACAGAATGTTCTCACTATAGATCCAAGGTCCACATAAAAGTAAGTTTGGTCCATTCTTAGGTGGTCCCATGAGAAATATGTCAGTTCTTCTAGATGGCTAAATTTATGATAAATAACATAGTCTTAAATACATTTTCAAATGACTACAATTTTACTCCTGCTGATAGTTTTGTTTTTTGTTTTTTTTAAAGGGAAGAAAGAAAAGTTGAGAGGTGGCTGGGCCCTGCAACAGTATATTTGCAGGGTGCAACAGAGTGCAACAGTATAGCAGAAAAATCACTTTGCAAGCCACAGAGAATGTAGACAGGCAGCTGTCGTGAGGGGGAAGTACTAGCCTGGCAGATAGCACTTCGGCTCCAGACCTTACTTTTGCTTCTCATTAGTTGTACAAGTTGTTTTGCTTCTTTGAGTCTTAATTTCCTTATCTATAACATAAGGTTTTCTTTTCTTTTAGATAATTTTTACAGCCCTTTATAGCTACAAAAGAGTTTGTGATACTATTATTGTCACCTAATGATTATTCCTCATACCTGATCATTTCTTCCTCTCTGGGGATCTATGGTAACTGGTAGATCATATTAGCTCCATTTCATAGCTACAGTTAATACAGACGGAGACCAGCTTAGCATCATAACTACTACATCTCTTTTCTTCCTGGGTACTTAAACTTCCCAAAATATGGACCCTATTCACTAACCTGACCCTCAGGGCCCAAGTGACCACTGGCAAGGTTCTAGCCCTCCTCAGAGGAGAGTTTGTTTTCCCTCTGTGCTCACCTCTATGCTTCTGTCTGTAAATTCCCGCGATACCACACGCGGACCTGGTACAGTTTTCTTCTGAGTCCTGGACACATTTTCTCTTCATCTCCACATGGAGCCTCTACATTGAGATAAGAGAGGAGAGTCCCACAGTAAAGAGGACCTTTGGGAATTTATGTTTTACAGGATGGAGATAAACTTCAATATCTTGAAGGGAGACTCAAGACTGGAAGGATACAAGGTATGTGTCTACAGAACAGTCTTCTTCCATCCGGAGACTGAGTAGAGGAAAGGAAGGGCACGGATATTGCCGAGCACGTCCCCAGTCCACAAGCTTTCAAACGTCTCTAACAAGTCTCTCTAACAAGTTCTCAATGTTTACCAGTATTGATAGACTTTCTTACAATTTTGCCATTGTCCATGGCAGAGTCGATGACCCACGTGGGCAAATTATTCACATGCGTTTTAGAGTAGAAGACAGGTGTTCACTTTAAAACCCCAAAAGGAAATCTGTTTGAACTAATGAGCCAACAAGAGGCAGAAGAGGGAACAGGGCAGAATTCATTCCTTCACGCGAAGAGATTTTCAGAATGCTTAAATGTACGTAACACCCTGGTGCTGGGAAGTCTACCGAAGTGGTGTAAGACAAGTATTGTGTTGGTGAGATGGGTTACTCTCAAAAACTCGGGGATAAACTATGGAGATAATCATTACTAGTAAGATAGTCAAATCACGTGGTTCTTACCCAAATAGTAGAGATCACTGGATTCTGCACAGACATGGCCAAATATATTTTTAGCAAAAAAATACATGGCTACGTAGATGTGGAATTGAGAAAAGAGGGAGAGAGATGCCTAGCCTTCATTGAGCATTTATGGCAACACTGATTGAAGTGCTGGATGCTCCCTCATTCAATGTTTGTAAAAAGATGATGGCATCACCTCCAAACTGTATAGATGAAGAAATTGAGAATCAGTAAGCTTAAATAACTTGCAAAACCAGGGACTGTGGGTAGGTGGTAAAGAAAAATGCAAACTTACTCGTTTCTTTTCTCCATGAATGGGGTCATCCGCAGAGCTGTCCAAACCATAAATATAGATGCCTCCCTTGACTCACAGACAATTAGTCACCACATCGTATTGATTGCAACACCTTATTAGCTCCCATTAAGGATCTACGTCTTTTCATTCCATTACCACTATCCTAAGGCAATTCTTCCTGGGAATACTTTAACAGCTTCTTTCTTGGGCTCCCTGCCTTGAGTCAATCTCCCCTATTTGTGGATCAAATTAGGCCTGCCACCAGGTTTTAGAAATAAAGTTTTATTGAAACATAGCTGTGCCCATTTATTTACATATTGTCTTTGATTGCCTTCATGCCACAAAGGCAGAGTTCAGTAGTTTTGACAAAGACCACTTGGCCTACAACGCTGAAAATATTTATACTCTGGCTTGAGTTGTTCAATTTAGCAAATAAAAATATGGAATGCCTCATTAAGCCTAAATATCAGATAAACAATAAATGATATCGCACAGATCATACGAACACCAGAAACTTATTCATTGTTTAACTGAATATTTTCAGTTGATCCCTGGTATTCATGGATTCTGTATTTGTTCTTTGAAACTTATTTGTAACCCCCAAATCGCTGCTCACAGTGCTTTCTGGATCATTCACAGAAAAAAAAATCGAGTTTGCTAAGGTGCAAGTTCCCAGCCAAGCAAGGTGGCTCTCAGCCTTCTTGTTCCAGCTGTCCTGCTATAAACAAGGGTTCTTTGTGTGGCATTACTAATGCCATATTTTTTGCATATGGGCTTTTGTTTGTGATTTTGCTGCTTAAAATGGCCCTGAGTGTAGTTCTAAGGTGGTGTCTGGTGTTCCTAAGGGGGCTATGATGTGCCTTAAGGAGAAAATTCACGTGTTCGATAAGCTTTGCTCAGGTGCCGTTATGAGTTATGGTGCTATTGGCCATGAGTTCAATGTTAATGGATCAACAACATAAATAAAGTGTCTTTAAATAGAAACACAAATAAAACAAGCTCATGTATTAATCAGCTGATAAAAATGAAGCTGGTAAGAACCTGCCTTGATTTCCCCTCATTCAGTGTTTGTGGAAGCAACTCCATAGACCATAACTACTGCAAATTGTGAGACTGAACTGTGTCTGAAAATAAAATTAATATTTAACTGGGCTTTCTGTAATTTATCTGGCAGCTCTAGTGGGGCCTTTATAGAAAATGTTACTGCCTTCTGCTCTATGCTATTGCTAATTATCTTTCAAAAACCAATCCAATCATGTTTTCTGGAACCCCCATATTTGCACAGACTTTGAAGTCCTTCTTGTCTTGACTCCTGCTTTTCTCCCATCCTCGTCTGTTGCCCCACTCCCCACAGATGCTCTAAACTAGGCTTTCTGTCTGACCTGCGAGCCCTCCTCTCCATGTGCTGTTCGCTCTGCCTCGACCACAGCTCCGCAGTCTGCCTGGCACGTCTTACTTGGTGCTGAGGACACTGTTCAGTGTCACCTCCTCTGGGAAGCAAGCAATCCCCCAATCCCTAGAATGAGTGAACTGCCTCCATCAGAGCACAGCAATGCTAATTAGGCCCCCTCCTCTCTCTTTCCCTTTTCAGAGAAATGCCAAGGACCTTGTATCTCTGCTTCCAACTGCAGCCAGCCCTGTGCTCAGCACTTTCGTGGAGAAATAGGATTCACATGTCATCAGGACAAGTGGCAAAAATCAACTGAAACATGTACAAGCCTTTCTGTGGAAACACTCTTTAAGGTGACGTATTTGCATACTATTGGCTTCCAGGGCTAATTTCCCAGGAGATGGTAGAGGCATTTTCCTGTGTTCTGTTCGTCACAACAATACATCTCAGATCTAGACTTGGGAAAAAGGCGGAGTGGGTGAAATTTGTCTCTTCTCCTTCCTTCCTTCCCCAAACTCTCGGATACTCTCCCCTCTCCTCACTCTCTCTTTCTCCCTCTCAGTATCTTTTCTTAAAAATAGATCTGAAACTCATTCACATGATGGTAAATGCTTAGAGGTTAAATTTGAGCTCTAAAGATGGATTTGTGTGTACCTTTGCCTAATTAGTGAACTCTAAACTTCTCGAAATTACAATTTAGCATTCTTTGTTTGACCTGCCAATCTCCAAATCCATCCCCCACCCACACAAATTCCATGAGACTCCCCCCGCAAAAAATTAAAATAAGTAGACAGATTTTGTGTTTAGAATTTCTCCATATCTCTGGAGAAAACTGTCTTATCACACTTGAATTAAAACCATCGTCCTGAAAGCAATAGGTCAGTATCCTGATCTCAGTGGGAATTTGGGTGGAACTCTCTTGTCGGTGTGTGACTCCATCTTACTCTCTCCATCTTTCTGGGCATTTAAACCCCCTTTTAGGACCACTTGCTTCTCTGTTTTCCCCACATGGTGTATTTGTGCCTTAGTTCCTTTACTCTGATGTATGTTAAGTAATTATTCATTTTTTAACAAAACAACATTTTTTTTTTTAAAACAGGACTTCAATACTGCAGCACGCCTTTCCCTTGCAGCATCATCCATACCCGTGCACATTCTTGACTTTCGAGCTCCAGAACCCGTGGAGAGTGTAGCCCAAGGAATCCGCAGACACTGTCCGATTGATTATGCCTGCATACTCGATGTTGTGAAATCATCAGAAGCCACGTCTGGAAACATTGCATTCATAGTGGAGTTATTAAGAAATATTTCTACAGATTTGTCCGATAATGTTACCCAAGAGAAAATGAAGGTATTCTTTGATAATTTCATTTAAAAAACTGACAGGTTTCTTTCTTTTTTTTTTTTAACCAATTCTTGCATTTTAACAGTTTCAAATGTACTTTTCAGGTCCAAAGTATGATAGCTGCAGCAACCATAACAACCATGATAGGAATTTTATTTCAAATTTGCATATCAATTCACTCTAATTTATGTAAGTTTTCAAGAAGTTAGCACATTTTTATTATTTTTTTTTATTTTTTATTTTAAAGATTTTATTTATTTATGTGACAGAGATAGAGACAGCCAGCGAGACAGGGAACACAAGCAGGGGGAGTGGGAGAGGAAGAAGCAGGCTCATAGCAGAGGAGCCTGATGTGGGGCTCGATCCCATAACGCCGGGATCACGCCCTGAGCCGAAGGCAGACGCTTAACCGCTGTGCCACCCAGGCGCCCCAGCACATTTTTAATACGTAGTTTTGTACAGATTGACTGNATCCCATAACGCCGGGATCACGCCCTGAGCCGAAGGCAGACGCTTAACCGCTGTGCCACCCAGGCGCCCCAGCACATTTTTAATACGTAGTTTTGTACAGATTGACTGTTTTCAAGGAAACATCCCAAAAGGATGGCTGTGAGCAAGACTTCTACTTGAGTGTTGCCCAAATTTCATTCTGTAGAACACAATTATTTTGAGAAACGTTAATGGAGGTTTCGTTTCTAAAAGGGAGATCTGTACAGAGCAGATGTAGGAATTCTGGGTTAAACAAAGTTAAGCAGGTTTCCTATGGCAGGACTTTTTAGAGCTTTTCATGTGTTAAGGAAGTTTGGCCTTCTTTCTAAGGGGGGGGGATTAGAAAATGGTATGCAGTATTTCTCAGATTTAGGTTTTTATAGAATCCACTCCCAATTCCCTCCATTAAACAATCATTAATATCTCATGAGAATCTTGGGTTATATATGCTGCAGTTTGGAAATGCTGCCCCGGGCACATAATAAAGCAGGTAAACTTTACCTGTGATTTTTATTTTATTTTAATGATTGTTTTACTTTACTTCCCTCTCTGAAGGCCTCTTAGCATGAGATTCTAATAAACAGTGAATTTGAAGAGAAGTATGTCAACTAAGATCAGATCATTTGATCTTTAGAAATTTCAGGTTTTAGAAATTGACTTTCTACAATAATGTTTAAATCCGTAGCATAATTTCCATGTTTTCTCCATTGCAGACTTATAGTGAAGTGGCCAACCACATCCTTGACACAGCAGCCATTTCAAATTGGGCTTTCATTCCAGACAAAAGTACCAGCTCGGATTTGTTGCAGTCCGTGAATCTGTTTGCAAGGCAACTCCACGTCCACAATGACTCTGAGAACCTTGTGGATGAACTCTTCATTCAGGCAAAAGGCCTTCGCATCAACCACAATACCCCAGAGAAAAAATTCAGTTTCTCCACGAGCATGAACGGTACGACAGAGGGTCTCTTAGGAATGATAGAAATTCCCAGGCAAGAGCTGTGGAAGCTGCCACCAAATGCATCCCAAGCCATCAGCATAGCTTTTCCCACCTTGGGGGCCATACTGAAGGAAGTCCACTTGCAAAATATGAGTCTTCCTAGACCCGTAAATGGTCTCGTCCTTTCGGTGATTTTACCAGAAGGATTGAAGCAAGTCTTATTCACCTTTGAGAAGATCAACAAATCCCGGAATGCCAGGGCCCAGTGTGTTGGCTGGCACTCCAGGAAAAGGAGGTGGGATGAGAATGCCTGTGAAACCACGCTGGAGATCACGAACAAAGTGAAATGCTTGTGTAACTACACCAACATGGTGATGTCCTTTTCCATTCTAATGTCCCCCAGATCTATAGACAACAAAGTCCTGGACTACATCACCTGCATTGGGCTCAGCATCTCCATCTTTAGCTTGATTCTTTGCCTGATCATTGAAGCTGTGGTGTGGTCCCGGGTGGTTGTGACAGAGATATCATACATGCGTCACGTGTGCATCGTGAACATAGCCGTGTCGCTCCTGATTGCTAACGTGTGGTTCATCATAAACTCTAACTTCCACAAAAAGGCCCAGGGCTCCAACTGGTGTGTTGCACTGACATTTTTCAGCCACTTTTTCTACCTCTCTCTGTTTTTCTGGATGTTCTTCAAAGCACTGCTCATCATCTATGGAATATTGGTGGTTTTCCGTAGGATGATGAAATCCCGCATGATGGCCATTGGCTTTGCCATTGGCTACGGGTGCCCATTGGTCATTGCTGGCACCACAGTTGCTGTCACAGTGCCAGAGAAAGGCTACATGAGACCTGATGCCTGTTGGCTTAACTGGGACAATACCAAAGCCCTTTTAGCATTTGCCATCCCAGCCTTAGTCATCGTGGCTGTGAATCTTGTGGTGGTTTTGGTTGTTGCTGTCAACACTCAGAGGCCCTCTATTGGCAGCTCCAAGTCTCAGGATCTGGCCATAATTATGAGGATCAGCAAAAATGTTGCCATCCTTACCCCTTTGCTGGGATTGACTTGGGGTTTTGGAGTAGCTACACTTGTAGAAGGCACTTCCTTGATATTCCACATAATCTTTGCCCTGCTCAATGCTTTCCAGGTAAGTACCAAGAGAGAAACTTATTTTCTTAGCTACTATTATTAATTAATATTTTATTTATGAGATATTATTTTTATTTTATAATTTGTTGTTCTGGCTATACGACCAAAAAATGGCTATGATTGAAAAATACAGAATACGAAATGTTCCTTTCACTTCTTTCCATGTCCTAGAGCCATTCAGCTGTGGCATCTCTCACCCTAGTGATTGTCAAGTTGGATTTAGCTGATCAGACTGACTGGGTGGGAATCTCCTTTCTTCTGTCCTCAACTAATCCACCCGTAACCCTCCTAAAGTTTCAGTGTCAGAAGAAGTTGACCTTAACTTATAGAGGACCAGTCTTTGGTCAAAGATGTGTGAGTCTACACTCACATGGTATGCCTCAAAACAGAGCAGTTTTTATCCTTTCTCTAGCAGTTGGGAACTCAGTGAAGTTGTCATTTTCCATAGTGCGACGAAACAGGACTTGGCAATCTCTTTGAGTGTTAACCAGTTAGGAGTTCTCACGGCTCTTCCGTGTGAAATAAATGTAGGTTGCTCTTCACT
Source organism: Ailuropoda melanoleuca (assembly GCF_002007445.2). Taxonomy (NCBI): domain Eukaryota; kingdom Metazoa; phylum Chordata; class Mammalia; order Carnivora; family Ursidae; genus Ailuropoda; species Ailuropoda melanoleuca. Next base: position 6,018,991 of record NC_048236.1, read on the forward strand.
GAAATGGATCTTGCTGCATGTTGCCTGACCCTAGAAATGTCACTTTTCTCTGGGCCTCACCCTTCTCCTTAGTAAGCTAAAGACACGAATCTAAAATCATCTCTCTTTTCTTTTCTTGCTCGACCATACTTGGTTTGGCAAAATTATCCCTCTAATAGTTGCTTTACTCTATGTTGGCTCCCGATCTGGTACTTTTGGGAAGCTGTCAGACTGCTTTCCATACCTATGAGTAATAGCAAATTTGGCAAGTTCATATCCTTAATTGTGCTTTTAATCAGGGGTTGCGAACTCCAGCCTGCTGCCTGTTTTTGTAAATGGTTTTACTGGATTAAAGCCATACTCATTCGTTTTGCATTTTGCCTACGGCTGCTTTTGAGCTACGGTGGCAAAGTGGAGTAGCTGTACCAGAAAGCGTAGAACCCGCAAAGCTAAAACTATTTATTATCTGGTGCTTCACCGAAAAAATTCTCCAACCTCTGCTTTAAATATATAAATATAACTGCTTAGTAAAGCAGCAACGTATTCCTATTAACGTGTCACTATTACTCTGTTTAAAAACGTGGTACAAAATATAAAGCAGACGTTTAAGAAATGCCAGCTCAGATCCATTATATATCTTACTCATACTTCTTTAATAACTATGGAGAACATTTATTTCACTCTTTGCCTGGCATGGCTTTAAAGGGAGACATTTGACTTATGGTTGTTGTTGTTTTTGTTTTTTTGCTTTCAAAAGCTCTTGGACTGGCATAAATCTCCCCAACTCTTGAAGTTACTTTGGTGACTAATGACCTCCTTCTTCTTCTTTTTTTTGTTTTTTGCAACTTAATTAAACCCCAGAAAGTTTTATTCTATTTCTTTTCCGAATCATTTCTTTTTCTCTTTTCTTGATAGAAAGAAAAATATTGAAACACTTTTAGTTAAATACACTCCAACTTTTCTCACCAAGCTTTCCCTGTGACTCACATTTAAAAATCATCATCTTCTGATTAGCGCTTCTCTGCCAAGGAGCTATCCTTGGAAACCCAGCCTTCCTTCCACTCCCACGGCAGGATTCAGAATTTTCTTAAACTTCAACTTCCAACCATTTAAAAAGATTGGCTATTGATTATTGTGACTTTATAGGTAAGCAAATAATTCAAACTTGAAGAGACCCTGGTCTTTGAGATCTCTGCCGTTTTCTCTCTTTTATGCATAAACTTATTGCACCAGCTCAGAGACCCTGCTATTTCATGACTTTTAACCCCAACTGAAAGTAAACTATCATCCAGGTTTCACTTCTCAAGACATCTTCCATGATTGTCACTTTGAGCTACAGGATTCCATGTCATGTTATGTCGTNTATGTCACGTCACTGTTACGATGAGTAAGAACAGCTACTTAATATTTGGAAAGAAAGCAAAGAGATGTAATAAGGTGGCAAACACCATTCTACACCTGCAGCCATTCAATAAATAACAATAACTGTCAGGCACGGACATGAAGGTGACCCTCTTTCTTTGAGGTACAATCACAGAAAATACTCGCCACTGTGTTTTCTCTGAATCAGTAGATGCTGAAGTTTCTAATACCCAATGACTGTCCTTGAAGATATCTAGAAGAGTGGTATTACAGTACCCGTTGGTGGTATTACAGTAACAGTTGGGATGTGGTCTGCCAAACCATCCCTGATGCTTCTGTTGACTTTTGCCATAGGGGTTTTTCATCTTGCTGTTTGGAACCATTATGGACCACAAGGTAATTTGAATCTGTTTCACTCATTGCAAAAATTTTCACGTGACTCAGGGTAGCAGGGGGATGAAGCAGCTTTGATCAGAAAGCCTGGTCCATGGGGGTGAGTTTATGGGGGTGTTTCAAGCATCAGTTGAGAGGAGGAAAGGAGAGAACTCTACTGTCTCATTTTGTGCACTTAAGTCAACAGGAGACTGTGTGTGAGTGTATCTAAAAGAATGAAAACCATAATCAGAATTTTAATTTTAATCCTAAATGTAATCATAACTACACCTCAACTTTTATCCAAGTCTTATTATTGGCTAAGCACTATGCTAGGCCATCTGATGCTGCTTCTGCCAGGGTCAGTGGTCTCGAAGTTTCAGGACATGGGTCTGGGTTTGGGGGATGTTGTCATTTCTTCACTGTCATTGTTTCTTTAGATAAGAGATGCTTTGAGGATGAGGATGTCTTCACTGAAGGGGAGATCAAGGGCAGCAGAGGTAAGCCCTCTTTTCAGTCTCCTTACTGAGGGGTCTCTGTTCTCAGCGGGGTCATGCAGAGATAAATATTATAGCTTAGTATTCTGGGTTTGTTAGCAAAGAGAACTATTAGGGCATGCATTCATTCGTTCATTTCTTCACTCGACAAATTTGGAGTATCCC
>NC_048236.1:6022421-6025960 GCF_002007445.2 Ailuropoda melanoleuca
TTCTTTTTTTTGTTTTTTGCAACTTAATTAAACCCCAGAAAGTTTTATTCTATTTCTTTTCCGAATCACTTCTTTTTCTCTTTTCTTGATAGAAAGAAAAATATTGAAACACTTTTAGTTAAATACACTCCAACTTTTCTCACCAAGCTTTCCCTGTGACTCACATTTAAAAATCATCATCTTCTGATTAGCGCTTCTCTGCCAAGGAGCTATCCTTGGAAACCCAGCCTTCCTTCCACTCCCACGGCAGGATTCAGAATTTTCTTAAACTTCAATTTCCAACCATTTAAAAAGATTGGCTATCGATTATTGTGACTTTATAGGTAAGCAAATAATTCAAACTTGAAGAGACCCTGGTCTTTGAGATCTCTGCAGTTTTCTCTCTTTTATGCATAAACTTATTGCACCAGCTCAGAGACCCTGCTATTTCATGACTTTTAACCCCAACTGAAAGTAAACTATCATCCAGGTTTCACTTCTCAAGACATCTTCCATGATTGTCACTTTGAGCTACAGGATTCCACGTCATGTTATGTCACGTCACTGTTACGATGAGTAAGAACAGCTACTTAATATTTGGAAAGAAAGCAAAGAGATGTAATAAGGTGGCAAACACCATTCTACACCTGCAGCCATTCAATAAATAACAATAACTGTCAGGCACGGACATGAAGGTGACCCTCTTTCTTTGAGGTACAATCACAGAAAATACTCGCCACTGTGTTTTCTCTGAATCAGTAGATGCTGAAGTTTCTAATACCCAATGACTGTCCTTGAAGATATCTAGAAGAGTGGTATTACAGTACCCGTTGGTGGTATTACAGTAACAGTTGGGATGTGGTCTGCCAAACCATCCCTGATGCTTCTGTTGACTTTTGCCATAGGGGTTTTTCATCTTGCTGTTTGGAACCATTATGGACCACAAGGTAATTTGAATCTGTTTCACTCATTGCAAAAATTTTCACGTGACTCAGGGTAGCAGGGGGATGAAGCAGCTTTGATCAGAAAGCCTGGTCCATGGGGGTGAGTTTATGGGGGTGTTTCAAGCATCAGTTGAGAGGAGGAAAGGAGAGAACTCTACTGTCTCATTTTGTGCACTTAAGTCAACAGGAGACTGTGTGTGAGTGTATCTAAAAGAATGAAAACCATAATCAGAATTTTAATTTTAATCCTAAATGTAATCATAACTACACCTCAACTTTTATCCAAGTCTTATTATTGGCTAAGCACTATGCTAGGCCATCTGATGCTGCTTCTGCCAGGGTCAGTGGTCTCAAAGTTTCAGGACATGGGTCTGGGTTTGGGGGATGTTGTCATTTCTTCACTGTCATTGTTTCTTCAGATAAGAGATGCTTTGAGGATGAGGATGTCTTCACTGAAGGGGAGATCAAGGGCAGCAGAGGTAAGCTCTCCTTTCAGTCTCCTTACTGAGGGGTCTCTGTTCTCAGCAGGGTCATGCAGAGATAAATATAGCTTAGTATTCTGGGTTTGTTAGCAAAGAGAACTATTAGGGCATGCATTCATTCGTTCATTTCTTCACTCGACAAATTTGGAGTATCCCACTAAAGCTTAAGGTCAGTAGAATATACCCCTCAAGAGAATTTTCCACCTTGGATGTATTTCAACTTGACATCTGGACCATTGAGATGGGACACCATGAAACCAGTATCATAGACTCATAAAACACCAGAGCTGGGAAATGAGAGATGAGTTAGAAATGAGATTCTAGTCCAACCTAGTCATTTCAAAGGTATGGAAATCAAGGCCCAGAGTACTTACATGATTTGCCTGAAGCCACCCAGATAATCATGAGAATTTGCATTCTCCTTGCTCGGGACTCTTTTCAGTAAACCCTATTCTTGGACTGAAGTATATGTAAACTTACTGATCTTGAAGATGACTTTGACCAAGCTATCCGTCTTTCAGGTACCAACTGAAATTGCCATCATTGCCATATTAATTAGAAAGAAGTCATTTACTCAACCAACAGTTTCTCAATAAAAGCTACTTTCTTAAAAATAAACAAACAAAACATTTTCTGAACACATTGAAAGTCAGCATTTACGGTTAGCTAGTATTGGGTGTGACTTTTGGTACCCTAGTTCATCAATTCTAAGATAGGCATTTTCTTTACCTTTTAACATTTCTGAAATTGGAATGTATCTTACAATCAGTGCCATGTCATGATTTAATTGGCAAGTTTTTTTCTTTCTTTTTCTCAGTGGAACATAAAAATAATGATGCAGCTAACAACGTTAGGGTCAGTGAAATATAATTCCGTGTAGCTGTGTCATTTTGGGTGCTTCTTTTTATGTTTCCATTTTTATGTGTTTATCTCTGGGTGTCTGTACACATAAATATAAACACATTTTTTATCAATGCCATTACTTACTGACATTACTGTTACTTTTTTTTTTCCATTTAGAATGCATCTTTAAGCCCAACCAATGGATCTAAATTAATGAATCGTTGAAGATGAGATGTGAGTATTAAAAACTGAAGGAGAATCTTTGCTTTCAAGTTGTGATGAACTCCTTAATGCCCCTTGTGAGCACACTATTGCCTATGGTGTGATGGAGGAGTGAGGTGGGGAGGGAACTGGTGGATATATAGTGCAGATATGAGAAACTTCTCTATTGCCCAGCACATAAATGAAAATAGGCACATCTTTAAAACCTATGTCATCTCAGTGTATATGTCCAAATCTTTTTAAAAAGTTTTTATTTAAATTCCAGTTAGTTAACATACAGTGTAGTATTAGTTTCAGATGTACAGTATAGTGATTCAGCACTTGCATACATTACCCAGTGCTCATCACAGGTGCCCTCCTTCATCCCCATCACATATTTCACCTATCTCCCTGCCCACCTCCCTCTGGTCACCATCAGTTTGTTCTCTATAGTTAAAAGTCTGTTCCTTGGTTTGCCTCCCTCTCTCTTTTATCCCCCTTTGCTCATTTATTTTGTTTCTTAAAGTTCACATATGAGTGACATCATATGGTATTTGTCTTTCTTTGACTGACTTATTCACTTAGCATAATACTCTTTAGCTCCATCCATGTCATTGCAAATGGCAAGATTTCATTCTTTTTTATGGCTGAGTAGTATTCATATATATATATATGTACAGTTTATGTACATATATTCATATATACATATATATTCGTATATACATATATATTCATATCTATATCTATATATATCTGTATCTATCTCACTTCTTTTTTAGCCATTCATTAGTCAGTGGACACTTGAGCTGTTTCTATAATTTGGCTACCATAGATAATGCTGCTATAAACATTGGGGTGTATATATCTCTTTGAGTTAGTATTTTTGTATTCTTATATGACCAAATCTTAAGCATACTTCTCTTTCCTCAGTGAGAGGATGATGTCATCCCATCTGCACTGATAAAGGATACACCCTTGCTGTCTATAGCACTTACACACCCTAATTCCATCTTGTCAGTGAGTGGTGACACTTATAATAGCCTCATTGTTGAGAAGGAAGAGTTAATTGATTGAAATCACAAAACAACAA
>NC_048236.1:6028183-6134696 GCF_002007445.2 Ailuropoda melanoleuca
TTCTTCTTCTTTTTTTTGTTTTTTGCAACTTAATTAAACCCCAGAAAGTTTTATTCTATTTCTTTTCCGAATCACTTCTTTTTCTCTTTTCTTGATAGAAAGAAAAATATTGAAACACTTTTAGTTAAATACACTCCAACTTTTCTCACCAAGCTTTCCCTGTGACTCACATTTAAAAATCATCATCTTCTGATTAGCGTTTCTCTGCCAAGGAGCTATCCTTGGAAACCCAGCCTTCCTTCCACTCCCACGGCAGGATTCAGAATTTTCTTAAACTTCAATTTCCAACCATTTAAAAAGATTGGCTATCGATTATTGTGACTTTATAGGTAAGCAAATAATCTAAACTTGAAGAGACCCTGGTCTTTGAGATCTCTGCCGTTTTCTCTCTTTTATGCATAAACTTATTGCACCAGCTCAGAGACCCTGCTATTTCATGACTTTTAACCCCAACTGAAAGTAAACTATCATCCAGGTTTCACTTCTCAAGACATCTTCCATGATTGTCACTTTGAGCTACAGGATTCCATGTCATGTTATGTCGTGTCACTGTTACGATGAGTAAGAACAGCTACTTAATATTTGGAAAGAAAGCAAAGAGATGTAATAAGGTGGCAAACACCATTCTACACCTGCAGCCATTCAATAAATAACAATAACTGTCAGGCACGGACATGAAGGTGACCCTCTTTCTTTGAGGTACAATCACAGAAAATACTCGCCACTGTGTTTTCTCTGAATCAGTAGATGCTGAAGTTTCTAATACCCAATGACTGTCCTTGAAGATATCTAGAAGAGTGGTATTACAGTACCCGTTGGTGGTATTACAGTAACAGTTGGGATGTGGTCTGCCAAACCATCCCTGATGCTTCTGTTGACTTTTGCCATAGGGGTTTTTCATCTTGCTGTTTGGAACCATTATGGACCACAAGGTAATTTGAATCTGTTTCACTCATTGCAAAAATTTTCACGTGACTCAGGGTAGCAGGGGGATGAAGCAGCTTTGATCAGAAAGCCTGGTCCATGGGGGTGAGTTTATGGGGGTGTTTCAAGCATCAGTTGAGAGGAGGAAAGGAGAGAACTCTACTGTCTCATTTTGTGCACTTAAGTCAACAGGAGACTGTGTGTGAGTGTATCTAAAAGAATGAAAACCATAATCAGAATTTTAATTTTAATCCTAAATGTAATCATAACTACACCTCAACTTTTATCCAAGTCTTATTATTGGCTAAGCACTATGCTAGGCCATCTGATGCTGCTTCTGCCAGGGTCAGTGGTCTCGAAGTTTCAGGACATGGGTCTGGGTTTGGGGGATGTTGTCATTTCTTCACTGTCATTGTTTCTTTAGATAAGAGATGCTTTGAGGATGAGGATGTCTTCACTGAAGGGGAGATCAAGGGCAGCAGAGGTAAGCCCTCTTTTCAGTCTCCTTACTGAGGGGTCTCTGTTCTCAGCGGGGTCATGCAGAGATAAATATTATAGCTTAGTATTCTGGGTTTGTTAGCAAAGAGAACTATTAGGGCATGCATTCATTCGTTCATTTCTTCACTCGACAAATTTGGAGTATCCCACTAAAGCTTAAGGTCAGTAGAATATACCCCTCAAGAGAATTTTCCACCTTGGATGTATTTCAACTTGACATCTGGACCATTGAGATGGGACACCATGAAACCAGTATCATAGACTCATAAAACACCAGAGCTGGGAAATGAGAGATGAGTTAGAAATGAGATTCTAGTCCAACCTAGTCATTTCAAAGGTATGGAAATCAAGGCCCAGAGTACTTACATGATTTGCCTGAAGCCACCCAGATAATCATGAGAATTTGCATTCTCCTTGCTCGGGACTCTTTTCAGTAAACCCTATTCTTGGACTGAAGTATATGTAAACTTACTGATCTTGAAGATGACTTTGACCAAGCTATCCGTCTTTCAGGTACCAACTGAAATTGCCATCATTGCCATATTAATTAGAAAGAAGTCATTTACTCAACCAACAGTTTCTCAATAAAAGCTACTTTCTTAAAAATAAACAAACAAAACATTTTCTGAACACATTGAAAGTCAGCATTTACGGTTAGCTAGTATTGGGTGTGACTTTTGGTACCCTAGTTCATCAATTCTAAGATAGGCATTTTCTTTACCTTTTAACATTTCTGAAATTGGAATGTATCTTACAATCAGTGCCATGTCATGATTTAATTGGCAAGTTTTTTTCTTTCTTTTTCTCAGTGGAACATAAAAATAATGATGCAGCTAACAACGTTAGGGTCAGTGAAATATAATTCCGTGTAGCTGTGTCATTTTGGGTGCTTCTTTTTATGTTTCCATTTTTATGTGTTTATCTCTGGGTGGCTGTACACATAAATATAAACACATTTTTTATCAATGCCATTACTTACTGACATTACTGTTACTTTTTTTTTTCCATTTAGAATGCATCTTTAAGCCCAACCAATGGATCTAAATTAATGAATCGTTGAAGATGAGATGTGAGTATTAAAAACTGAAGGAGAATCTTTGCTTTCAAGTTGTGATGAACTCCTTAATGCCCCTTGTGAGCACACTATTGCCTATGGTGTGATGGAAGAGTGAGGTGGGGAGGGAACTGGTGGATATATAGTGCAGATATGAGAAACTTCTCTATTGCCCAGCACATAAATGAAAATAGGCACATCTTTAAAACCTATGTCATCTCAGTGTATATGTCCAAATCTTTTTAAAAAGTTTTTATTTAAATTCCAGTTAGTTAACATACAGTGTAGTATTAGTTTCAGATGTACAGTATAGTGATTCAGCACTTGCATACATTACCCAGTGCTCATCACAGGTGCCCTCCTTCATCCCCATCACATATTTCACCTATCTCCCTGCCCACCTCCCTCTGGTCACCATCAGTTTGTTCTCTATAGTTAAAAGTCTGTTCCTTGGTTTGCCTCCCTCTCTCTTTTATCCCCCTTTGCTCATTTATTTTGTTTCTTAAAGTTCACATATGAGTGACATCATATGGTATTTGTCTTTCTTTGACTGACTTATTCACTTAGCATAATACTCTTTAGCTCCATCCATGTCATTGCAAATGGCAAGATTTCATTCTTTTTTATGGCTGAGTAGTATTCATATATATATATATGTACAGTTTATGTACATATATTCATATATACATATATATTCGTATATACATATATATTCATATCTATATCTATATATATCTGTATCTATCTCACTTCTTTTTTAGCCATTCATTAGTCAGTGGACACTTGAGCTGTTTCTATAATTTGGCTACCGTAGATAATGCTGCTATAAACATTGGGGTGTATATATCTCTTTGAGTTAGTATTTTTGTATTCTTATATGACCAAATCTTAAGCATACTTCTCTTTCCTCAGTGAGAGGATGATGTCATCACATCTGCACTGATAAAGGATACACCCTTGCTGTCTATAGCACTTACACACCCTAATTCCATCTTGTCAGTGAGTGGTGACACTTATAATAGCCTCATTGTTGAGAAGGAAGAGTTAATTGATTGAAATCACAAAACAACAAAGCCTGTCTCTCCGTAATGAAGTTGGAGCCCAGAATCATCACTAAGGGGGCGTGGGTAGAATTGCAGCAAGTTAGCTGCCTAACAGCCAACCTCTGAGACATATTTCTGCACAGATGAAATTAGGGGAAAACAAATATTAGGCATCTGTGACGGGGAGATCGTTAGTAACAAAGTGGCAGCCAGGAGCCTGAGAGGTAGTAAGGAGATGTGGGCAGGGGTGATCCATTTTGGTGTGGTTTTGTCTTGGAGAGTTTCCACGGCCTTTGCACAGGGATATAGATGAGTCTCAGATTTGTTTAAACACCATCTGGCAGCAGACATATCGTCTTTTACATTCATTCTGTTTCTGAGTCGGGGCCGGATAGTGAACAATGGGGCCAAGCAGAAATGGAAGAATCTCAAGGAATCAAAGACATTCAGAGTTGGTAGAACTCTTAGGGGACCTGCTGTGTTACAGATCCTTCCTACAAACCTCATGTTGCGCTGCTGTGGGCCCTTTGTTCATGGTCCCGGGGCGAGGGAGGGAAGGAAAGAGGGCTTGGTCATACCCGCTGACTGGCATGTGTGGGGTGCTGGGAAAACACCAGCATAGTATCCTTATCAATCATCCTCCCATTTGGGTTTTTATATTAGAACTTTAAAAGGGGGGAGAAAGTATATCGTAGTCCTTTAATAAGGTTAACTCTCCCACCTCTGCCCGTTTCCTAGTCCATAGAGCTCCTCCATAGTGGAACATCACTGTACTATTTCTTCATGAGTCACTCATCAAGAGGTAATTCAGATGACCTGTGCAAGCTGACCTTTCCATTATAAGATCACAATTTGCCCTGTTTTAGGAAGTTCGTTAGACTGTTTCAGGTGGAGGAGACCGCGTCCTGGGGATACTAATTCTAGCAATTCTAGAGAAGAGAGGCATGGTTAAATCTAATCTCCAGCTTGTTGGGCATACCTGGTTGGCTGTAGTGAAAATTGGAGAAAACCGTAGAACCCAGAATCTGGACTGCACTCCTTCCTGGAATTGGGGAGGTACACAAAGCTTCGACGGGTACTTGGGGAAAGTGTCGGAAGGAGGTGGGAGTATATTAACAACTCCCCAAAGAAATCCTCACCACATGATTTTTCAACTTCTATTTTTGAATCTGTGAGGTGGGGGATGAACTGAGGACTGCATTTTTTCAGCATATCCTTCATAGGTGGTCTTGGGCCTATTGAAATTTCTCAGTAGTNAGATTTGTTTAAACACCATCTGGCAGCAGACATATCGTCTTTTACATTCATTCTGTTTCTGAGTCGGGGCCGGATAGTGAACAATGGGGCCAAGCAGAAATGGAAGAATCTCAAGGAATCAAAGACATTCAGAGTTGGTAGAACTCTTAGGGGACCTGCTGTGTTACAGATCCTTCCTACAAACCTCATGTTGTGCTGCTGTGGGCCCTTTGTTCATGGTCCCGGGGCGAGGGAGGGAAGGAAAGAGGGCTTGGTCATACCCGCTGACTGGCATGTGTGGGGTGCTGGGAAAACACCAGCATAGTATCCTTATCAATCATCCTCCCATTTGGGTTTTTATATTAGAACTTTAAAAGGGGGGAGAAAGTATATCGTAGTCCTTTAATAAGGTTAACTCTCCCACCTCTGCCCGTTTCCTAGTCCATAGAGCTCCTCCATAGTGGAACATCACTGTACTATTTCTTCATGAGTCACTCATCAAGAGGTAATTCAGATGACCTGTGCAAGCTGACCTTTCCATTATAAGATCACAATTTGCCCTGTTTTAGGAAGTTCGTTAGACTGTTTCAGGTGGAGGAGACCGCGTCCTGGGGATACTAATTCTAGCAATTCTAGAGAAGAGAGGCATGGTTAAATCTAATCTCCAGCTTGTTGGGCATACCTGGTTGGCTGTAGTGAAAATTGGAGAAAACCGTAGAACCCAGAATCTGGACTGCACTCCTTCCTGGAATTGGGGAGGTACACAAAGCTTCGACGGGTACTTGGGGAAAGTGTCGGAAGGAGGTGGGAGTATATTAACAACTCCCCAAAGAAATCCTCACCACATGATTTTTCAACTTCTATTTTTGAATCTGTGAGGTGGGGGATGAACTGAGGACTGCATTTTTTCAGCATATCCTTCATAGGTGGTCTTGGGCCTATTGAAATTTCTCAGTAGTTGGAGCTGTGCGTTTTACATCTGGACGCACATTTAACCAGAAGGATCAGGAACAGCAGCTGACAGAGGGGCAGACCATGTTAGGGGTGCAACAAGTTAGACATCAGGCATAGGAAATTCACTCTAAGTGAATGGAGACCTACCAGCACCTGGGAGGTCCTTCAGCAGAGGAGGAGAGGAACTCCTGCCATGGGTCAAGGTCAGAATTGCAGCTCAGCAACACCGGGTGTTTGGTAAGTGCAATGCAGGTGCAGCCCAAGGCAGGGCAAAACCATAAGGAAAAGGCAGTATTTCAGACCTTAAATCAGAGTACAAAACTAAAGGCTGATAGGGTCTGAGGAGATAGACAGAATTCCATTGGTGAGACAGGGGGCGGGAGTTCAGAATTGGCCTGGTGTTCAGAGACTTGAGACCTTGAGCTTGGGTGGAAAAGCTCTTCACATCCCAGTGACCTCAGGTTTGATTGCTCTTAGAAACAAGGTTAGGAAAGGTTTGTCAGGAGGTCTTGAGATCANTCCTTAATGCCCCTTATGAGCACACTATTGCCTATGGTGTGATGGAAGAGTGAGGTGGGGAGGGAACTGGTGGATATATAGTGCAGATATGAGAAACTTCTCTATTGCCCAGCACATAAATGAAAATAGGCACATCTTTAAAACCTATGTCATCTCAGTGTATATGTCCAAATCTTTTTAAAAAGTTTTTATTTAAATTCCAGTTAGTTAACATACAGTGTAGTATTAGTTTCAGATGTACAGTATAGTGATTCAGCACTTGCATACATTACCCAGTGCTCATCACAGGTGCCCTCCTTCATCCCCATCACATATTTCACCTATCTCCCTGCCCACCTCCCTCTGGTCACCATCAGTTTGTTCTCTATAGTTAAAAGTCTGTTCCTTGGTTTGCCTCCCTCTCTCTTTTATCCCCCTTTGCTCATTTATTTTGTTTCTTAAAGTTCACATATGAGTGACATCATATGGTATTTGTCTTTCTTTGACTGACTTATTCACTTAGCATAATACTCTTTAGCTCCATCCATGTCATTGCAAATGGCAAGATTTCATTCTTTTTTATGGCTGAGTAGTATTCATATATATATATATGTACAGTTTATGTACATATATTCATATATACATATATATTCGTATATACATATATATTCATATCTATATCTATATATATCTGTATCTATCTCACTTCTTTTTTAGCCATTCATTAGTCAGTGGACACTTGAGCTGTTTCTATAATTTGGCTACCATAGATAATGCTGCTATAAACATTGGGGTGTATATATCTCTTTGAGTTAGTATTTTTGTATTCTTATATGACCAAATCTTAAGCATACTTCTCTTTCCTCAGTGAGAGGATGATGTCATCCCATCTGCACTGATAAAGGATACACCCTTGCTGTCTATAGCACTTACACACCCTAATTCCATCTTGTCAGTGAGTGGTGACACTTATAATAGCCTCATTGTTGAGAAGGAAGAGTTAATTGATTGAAATCACAAAACAACAAAGCCTGTCTCTCCGTAATGAAGTTGGAGCCCAGAATCATTGCTAAGGGGGTGTGGGTAGAATTGCAGCAAGTTAGCCTAACAGCCAACCTCTGAGACATATTTCTGCACAGATGAAATTAGGGGAAAACAAATATTAGGCATCTGTGACGGGGAGATCGTTAGTAACAAAGTGGCAGCCAGGAGCCTGAGAGGTAGTAAGGAGATGTGGGCAGGGGTGATCCATTTTGGTGTGGTTTTGTCTTGGAGAGTTTCCACGGCCTTTGCACAGGGATATAGATGAGTCTCGGATTTGTTTAAACACCATCTGGCAGCAGACATACCGTCTTTTACATTCATTCTGTTTCTGAGTCGGGGCCGGATAGTGAACAATGGGGCCAAGCAGAAATGGAAGAATCTCAAGGAATCAAAGACATTCAGAGTTGGTAGAACTCTTAGGGGACCTGCTGTGTTACAGATCCTTCCTACAAACCTCATGTTGTGCTGCTGTGGGCCCTTTGTTCATGGTCCCGGGGCGAGGGAGGGAAGGAAAGAGGGCTTGGTCATACCCGCTGACTGGCATGTGTGGGGTGCTGGGAAAACACCAGCATAGTATCCTTATCAATCATCCTCCCATTTGGGTTTTTATATTAGAACTTTAAAAGGGGGGAGAAAGTATATCGTAGTCCTTTAATAAGGTTAACTCTCCCACCTCTGCCCGTTTCCTAGTCCATAGAGCTCCTCCATAGTGGAACATCACTGTACTATTTCTTCATGAGTCACTCATCAAGAGGTAATTCAGATGACCTGTGCAAGCTGACCTTTCCATTATAAGATCACAATTTGCCCTGTTTTAGGAAGTTCGTTAGACTGTTTCAGGTGGAGGAGACCGCGTCCTGGGGATACTAATTCTAGCAATTCTAGAGAAGAGAGGCATGGTTAAAGTCTAATCTCCAGCTTGTTGGGCATACCTGGTTGGCTGTAGTGAAAATTGGAGAAAACCGTAGAACCCAGAATNGGATTTGTTTAAACACCATCTGGCAGCAGACATACCGTCTTTTACATTCATTCTGTTTCTGAGTCGGGGCCGGATAGTGAACAATGGGGCCAAGCAGAAATGGAAGAATCTCAAGGAATCAAAGACATTCAGAGTTGGTAGAACTCTTAGGGGACCTGCTGTGTTACAGATCCTTCCTACAAACCTCATGTTGTGCTGCTGTGGGCCCTTTGTTCATGGTCCCGGGGCGAGGGAGGGAAGGAAAGAGGGCTTGGTCATACCCGCTGACTGGCATGTGTGGGGTGCTGGGAAAACACCAGCATAGTATCCTTATCAATCATCCTCCCATTTGGGTTTTTATATTAGAACTTTAAAAGGGGGGAGAAAGTATATCGTAGTCCTTTAATAAGGTTAACTCTCCCACCTCTGCCCGTTTCCTAGTCCATAGAGCTCCTCCATAGTGGAACATCACTGTACTATTTCTTCATGAGTCACTCATCAAGAGGTAATTCAGATGACCTGTGCAAGCTGACCTTTCCATTATAAGATCACAATTTGCCCTGTTTTAGGAAGTTCGTTAGACTGTTTCAGGTGGAGGAGACCGCGTCCTGGGGATACTAATTCTAGCAATTCTAGAGAAGAGAGGCATGGTTAAATCTAATCTCCAGCTTGTTGGGCATACCTGGTTGGCTGTAGTGAAAATTGGAGAAAACCGTAGAACCCAGAATCTGGACTGCACTCCTTCCTGGAATTGGGGAGGTACACAAAGCTTCGACGGGTACTTGGGGAAAGTGTCGGAAGGAGGTGGGAGGTATATTAACAACTCCCCAAAGAAATCCTCACCACATGATTTTTCAACTTCTATTTTTGAATCTGTGAGGTGGGGGATGAACTGAGGACTGCATTTTTTCAGCATATCCTTCATAGGTGGTCTTGGGCCTATTGAAATTTCTCAGTAGTTGGAGCTGTGCGTTTTACATCTGGACGCACATTTAACCAGAAGGATCAGGAACAGCAGCTGACAGAGGGGCAGACCATGTTAGGGGTGCAACAAGTTAGACATCAGGCATAGGAAATTCACTCTAAGTGAATGGAGACCTACCAGCACCTGGGAGGTCCTTCAGCAGAGGAGGAGAGGAACTCCTGCCATGGGTCAAGGTCAGAATTGCAGCTCAGCAACACCGGGTGTTTGGTAAGTGCAATGCAGGTGCAGCCCAAGGCAGGGCAAAACCATAAGGAAAAGGCAGTATTTCAGACCTTAAATCAGAGTACAAAACTAAAGGCTGATAGGGTCTGAGGAGATAGACAGAATTCCATCGGTGAGACAGGGGGCGGGAGTTCAGAATTGGCCTGGTGTTCAGAGACTTGAGACCTTGAGCTTGGGTGGAAAAGCTCTTCACATCCCAGTGACCTCAGGTTTGATTGCTCTTAGAAACAAGGTTAGGAAAGGTTTGTCAGGAGGTCTTGAGATCATGGAAGGACTGCAGAGGTGTGAAAACTCAGCAGTTTGCTTCAGGTATAGATTCTAATTGGGGGAATCCCATTCTGGAGGCAGAGGAGGGAGGGAGGGAGGACAGGCTTATTATGAAGCCGCAGCTGCACAGCGCCCTCTGCTGTTCATATGAAGGGCGGGCCTTAACTCTGACGCAAACAGAGCCTGTTTTCCCCAGTGCTATTCCAGCGTGACAGGGAAGTCTCTTCAGTTCCTGTAAAATCCCTTCCACATATTTGTTTATGCCTGAATTCACCTCAAAGGATGCAGAACTCTTCATTCCAGTGAGACATGAGACTGAGTGAGCAAACGCCCCGAGAGAAGCAACACGGTTTTCTATGTAAAATTCTAAGTTCAGAGTCATTCCACAGACCAAGCTTAGGTAGCCGAAGAGGGAGAGAGGGCTCTGAGCACCGGGTTTAGGGCTGAGGAAGCAGCATGGAGAAGGTAGAGGGCACAGAAAAAAGAAGCTGGGAGAATAGTCTTCCTACTGTGTGACTTTGAGGAGATTGTTCAATGCCCCTGTGCCTTTGTTTCCTCATCTGTGAAATGGGGCTAATAATAGTACATACCTCCCAGGACAGTTTCAGGATTCAGTGAGCTAACATATTCAGAACTCGTCGAATAGTGCCTGGTTCAAATTAAGTTACCAGTAAATGCCAGCTCTTCTTCCTGTTAACGTGTGTTCTAACCATTTTGCCTAGGATGTTGCATTCCTCATGGACGTTCCGTGTCCTGGACTGAGAGTGAAGCCCTGGGAGAGGGAGGCTGGAATGAGGGAGAGCCGAGCTTCCTTGGAAGACTTTCTCTTCTGGCCAGGAGTGACATCTAAGCTGTCGGGGTGAAAATGCTTGCTGAGGGAAAAGTGAGAATGACGTTTGGTGACTGCACTTGAAGGAGCTAGAACCACTGACTCTTTGACCCATGACTTGCAGGAGACTGGTTCTTGGTCAGCCTTGGCAAGATCAAGACAGCAAGCCATTTTCTGAGCTCCTGGACAAGCCTGGAGCTGTTGGGGCTCTACTGGACGAGGTCTGCTTTCATGCCCAAGACCGGCTCTGTGGCTCCATCAACCCATTGCCACAGCCATTGTCACTGTGCATGGATCCTGCCTGCTCTGGGGGACAGGAGTTAGATCCGGGGTCAGGGGTAGGGGTGGGCATGGGGGTAGAGGGTGGGTGGCAGCAGAAATACTGAATCTACTTTGGAGACAGTTAAGTCATGGTAGGTTTCCTAAAAATAGGGAACAGAAGAAAAATAAGAGGACTTTTCAATGTGTTTCTGATTTTAGTCTATTTTAGATGTTGAGTAAAATACTTTAGCTCCTAGGACTTTAGATTCTTCGTTTGTGAAACTTAAAAATATTCCTGTAGGTATTATTATTATTATGTGTGTGTGTGTGAGTGTTTAAACCCCCATACATAAAAAAATTTAGAAATAAAAATAAAAACATTTTCATAACTTGCTCATGTGTGAGTTCATTCAAGGTGGGTGGCCCCATTGGTACCACACCATTCTTGGGTACAATCCTTTTATCAATTTGCCTCAACCCATTGACCAGACACACAGGAGGCCCAGGAATGTAATCATACCATGTCCGTATAAGGTGAGGACCTGGAAATATTTGGCAAACAACACTGCTGTCCTTCAGGCAGGCTCAGTGAAATTTCTATTGCGAGTTTTGTTTTAAATAACCAGCCAGTTGGTGGGGCTAAAGATGGCCGTGTGTGTGTGTGTGGGGGGGGGTGCGCAATTTGATCAAAGCAGAAGTTATAAAGGCCAGTCACCCCTTTTTCACAACACACACTCACAAGTACCTCTTTGCAAGCCTGCTTTCAGAACCCTTAGTGTTGGTAGTTTAGAAACAAGACAAGGATTGTTTTCAAATCAAACAGTAATTAATTTAATGATGAAAAGTTTGAGTCAATTGGACATTGTACCCCTTTCATAAAATTAGAATAAATTATTCATAGTGAGGGACATGAATCTAACTTCTATATTTGTAAAAATTTCCTGAGCATTAATTTATGGACCCACATTTCCTTTTTGACTCCAGCCATTATGAAACCAAGTTTTACTTCTCTCAAACCCTTGAGATTGAGAAATTCCAGAGCATCATGTAATTCCAAGCCAAATAATTGCCTTTAGTTTGGTAGATTTACTTGGTATTGTATCAAGGTCAAATTAATAATTTCCTATGATAATAGCATTTAGTCTCCTTTCTTTTCCCTATTTCCCCAAGCTTGCATATTAGGGGAACTATCATGCTGAGTAGTCAGATTTGCAATAAGAGAACACATGCATTTTTAAAAACCATCACACTATCTATGCAAACTGGTAATAAAACCCACAGAACTTATAGGAAAAATGGCATTAGGGATATAATATGCCAAGATCCAGGCATGAATCTTCGGCAGAAATATCTTAGCCTTGAGCACCTCAGCTTAAAGACAAATTTTCTCCTAGGAATTTTTCCCTCCTGGTAATTTCCATCTCTGAACACAACTCAGTGACTCAATGGTTGTACTCCCATTGAAAAATCTATTTTTCTACTGTTTTTTGTTTGTTTGTTTGTTTGTTTCAGAGAGGGAGAGAAGGGGTGGGGAAGGGACAGAGGGAGAGCAGAGCCCAATGTTGGGCTCAATCACACAACCCTGAGATCATGATCTGAGCCAAAATCAAGAGTCGTACACTTAACCCACTGAGCTACCCAGGCACCTAGAGGAATCCACTTTTCAATGGCATTATGTGGTCCCATGATATTTTTATCATCTCTTCCCAACTTCCCAAATCCCATTCATTCCCTTTAGAGGTGTGGCTGGACGTTTGCATGACAAACAGAAGGAATGGCTTTTACTTGGTGTCTCAGTTCCCATCTCAGCTCTTCAAAAGGTAGCAATCTGCTCAGGGAGTGGGGACTTGGTTTTCAGAGAGATGCAGGATCTCTGGGACACAGTCATGGAGGGTCACCACTGAAAGAGGCGACATGGGAGACACTTGAGAAAAGTTCGTTCCCCTTCCCCATCCCTCCCTCTGTCTGGGGATGGGAGTGCGAAGGCACTACCTTTCCTCGGCGGGTATTCTTGGCTCTGTGTAGCAGGGGGGGCAGGGGTGTGGACTGGAGAAGTGGAAACGAGGACTTACATACTAGGGCTTTCACCGGGCTCAGGAGCAAGAGCTGGAGGGGGGCTTCAAACGTCCTTCTGGGGGGTTGGCCTGGTCACAGGATAGGAATGGGGACAGGGTTTGAGAGCGAGCCTCAGGAACGGCATTTAAAACCAGATCTGGAGTCTGGTGCAAGAGAGTGAAGGACTCTGTATGGGATAATAACAATTTTCTGAGTAATGGAGAAGAAAAATTCCGTTCTTGAGCAACTTAGTCACTTAATTCCACAATTGAAAGCAAGCTTTGTGGAAGATGAGTGGTAAGGGCTCTCCCGTGCTAAAACTAATGAGTGTACAGAGGGTTCCTTGGGGACAGATGGCTGGACACTCCTGTTACAGTTAAGAAGACAAACCTCTGAGATGGGTAACATGAGCATACACAGAGCCATTGACACCCTGCCCTCAGTTTCTCTATCTACAAAATGGTGGTGAAAGCATGAGCCCTTCCCACATGCTGTTGTGAGCCAGTTGTGTCCCTTAAAAATTCCTTTGTTGAAGTCCTAACCCCCAGTTCCCCAGGATGTGACTATACTTGGAGACAAAGACTTTTTAGACGTGATTATGTCAAAATGAGGTCATAAAGGTGGGCCCAAACCAACATGACTGGTGCCCCTATAAGAAGAAAACCTCAAGACACCAATAAGTACAAAGGTAAGACCATGTGGGAATGCAGAGAGAAGGTGGCTACTGCAAGTCAAGGACAGAGGACTCAGAAGAAACTGGCCCAGCAACACCTTGATCTCAGACTTCTAGTCCCCAGAGTAGTGAGAAAATAAAGTTCTGTTGTTTAAGCCACCTAGTCTGTGATATTCTGTTATGACACTCCTAGCAAACTAATACTCAGGGCCAGAGATTAAAAAAAAGAAGAAAAGACAATTCTTTTAGAGCAGTTTTAAGTTCACAGCAAAGTTGGGAGGAAGGTACAGAGATTTCCCATATTCATCCTGGTCCCCACACACGCACAGGCTCTCCCATCACCAGCACCCCCAGCCGGAGCAGTACATTTGTGACAATTGATGAGCCTACATTGAGACATCATAATCACCCCCAGTTCATAGCTGACATTAAAGCTCACCCTTGGCGTTGTACATTCTGTGGTCAACAAATGGTCAATGAGATGCATCCATCATGATAGGGTCATCAGAGTATGAAATTGTGATATAACTATATGCCAACAATAGGGCAGGTTTTATTTCAGACAAATCTAACCCCGATATTTATCGAAGCCTGCCATCTGCAAAGTGCATCAGAGCACCTAGCAGAGTGGGTCTAGACAGAGATGTGATGCCATTCTGCAAGAAGTTGGCTGTGAAAATGGGCCACCTGTTTATATTCTTGAAGGCAGCATTTGTCGTGGTCGCCATGATGCCCTGCTGAGACTCTCCCTTCAGGACAGAGCCCCTTGCTGCTCCAGCCGCCTGGAGTGTTGCTGGCGGATGGCTCACAGCCCAGCTCCTCTCTCACTTTGCCCGGCAAGGACTGAAGGAAGCTGCGTCTTCCAAGGTCATGCTGGAGTCAGCTTGCATCTAAGGGCTGAGTGATGCTGCATGTAAAGGGCCAGCCCCCTTGCCTAAATTTAGAACGTTTCTGAGGACCACCCACCTCCAGACTTCCTGTGGGGTCAGTGTCCGCAGCCTCTGTTGACCTTACAGCAGGGTTTGATCGTCCCTCTGCCCTCTCCAGCTCCCTTCTGTCCCTCATGGGTGTGCTCGTGAATACTCCCCAGTAAACTTCATGCAAGCAAACCTCCGTCCCAGAGTTGATTCTCCAGGGCCTGTGACCAATGACACCATGCGTCCTATTGTTACTGATGTGCTAAGGCTGTTCTTTGCGCAGAGTGAGTTGAAGCAATTGACAGTCTGAACGTTCTGCAAGGTAGACTGGGAGTGTTGGTGAAGATTTTCTCACATTTAATGATATGTTGTGTCCTATAGAAGTAGGTCTCAATTTTTTTTTTTTTTCTAAGCCACATTGTGGCAAAGTAATCTGGGATCCAAATATTTCACATTCCTCAGCTCTTATTAGAGACCTGCCAATCAACGACTTTGGAGGCTGCTTAGAGGGACCTGTAAAGAGGAAGTGTGGCTCCTGACCTTGAGCGTGGCCACCCAGCACGAATACATTTTGAGATGTGATTGTTTTTCCCCCCCCCCCCCCCCCCCGCCAGGACTGAGGCCACTTTGAAGGCAGTCCAGTGCTCTCCTTGATTTTTAGAGTGATTATATAGTAAAGACAAATAAGGAAAAACTCAGGCTCTAGCCCCTGCTATGAACTCTGAGAGCACCTGAGTGCTACTAGGCATGGGATCTAAGAACAGTCAACCTTTCTGTTATCCGATGTCCTTACCTGTCACTGGGGCGATGAGGAAAGAAGGCTGGCTGTGACCCTGATCTCCAGTACCTTGACCTCAGAAGCTCTCAGATAAGAGCTGCAGGGGGAATGCTCGGCTATTTCTTTCTCACGAGCACTTCTGTGTGCAGTCATATTCTCCCAGGGAAGCCAGAACTGGTGAACCGAGCAGGACCATGTCACTGGGAGCCTCAAGGACACCTTTTGTCTTTCTGGCCCCAGGCCACATGTCCTTGGTTTCCTTCCTCTCTAATCTTGACTCTCACAGTCAAAAATGAACTCAAAGACTAGTGCCTCAAATATTAGCAAATATTTGTCTTTAAACCTTGGAGCAGTGGTCTTAGCTGTAGGCTCTGGGTTTCCTACTACTGCTAGGACCGTGGTCAGTGGGGCCACCTCTGAGGTCAGTGGGGTCACCTCTGACCCAAGCTCTCTGTAGAGCATCTGTACATCAGCCCGGGCCTCCCGGCCTCAGTCACTATGATACGGAAGACTTTTACTCACCAGCTCAACTCTGCCCACTTCTGAGCTACGTCCAACCATTCCAGAAAGCACGCTCAGAGCATCATACACACCGGAGCTTAGGGCATGTGATTCACAGCCATCAATCTGGGTTAGGTGTGCCAAAGATGAGTCCTGAGTCCTGGGTGTCTTTAGCCCGTTCTATGCCCTTTATCTCCTATATTGGTGGGGTCAGTTTTACTGGATATCTGTTGTGCTGTGTCTGTTCCCTGTTCTGTAGTCCACCTTACAGGACCAGAGCCCTGACATCCCCCCTGGACAGTTTCATCCTTGGAGACTGTCCCACGTCCTGGCTGGAGCTCTGCTTCAGTGGTCACCTGCTTGGGATCGATTGTCATTGTCAAGTGTGTTTGGCTGCTGCTCCCCGTAGTATCTTAGACTCCTTAGACAGTGCTCATGGGCCAGGTCAAGTGCCAGTTACCCAGCCCCTGTGAACTCTGTCTGGGACTCCGGTGGCTGCTCACACCCTGTGGGTCCCGCCCAGCTTTGCCCCTTCTCCTTCCTCATTAGCTTTTTCTACTGGGGTCTCAGAATACCTCAAGAAAGAGCTGCTTCTTCCTTCTATTCCCTGTCTGTCCCACCTCACAATCTGCTATAGCTGTCTAGCCCTGTCCCCGAACGGAGCTCAGTAGAAAAGTTCTTAAAAATAACAAGTTCTTCCCAATAGGATTTTTTATTTTTATTTTTTATTTTTTATTTATTTTTTTTCCAATAGGATTTTTTAAACAGAAAAAAACCCCCTATTATTTCATGATTTTAAAAAATACTTATTATTTATATATTTGACAGAGAGTGAGAGAGAACACAAGCAGGGAGAGCTGCAGGCAGAGGGAGAGGGAAAAGCAGACTCCCCACGGAACAGGGAGCCTGGTGCAGGGCTTAATCCCAGGACCCTGGACCATGAACTGAGCTGAAGGCAGATGCTTAACTGACTGAGCCACCCAGGTGCCCTTTATGTTTTATTCAGTGTGTATAGCAAGGGTCTCCAATACATGATGGACCTACTTGGACTCCAGTGTTTTCTCCTCGCTGAGGTCACCCAGTCTTAAAATTTAGGATCAGACTTGCCTTAGGCTTTAGGACTGATTTTATTCTTACTCAAGACAAAGGAAGCTTTGTTTGGGTGGAACTGCCTGTTTTAATAGTAATTAAACATGCCTTTTTTTTTTTTTTTTTTTTTTTTTTTTACCATGCGCCCCCATTATAACACCTGGAAGCTTCCACCTTCCTCCTGGGACCCACTTTCCATAGCCCTAATAATAAACCTATGCCTGGTGTTGATAGACTTCTCTGATTTGAGGTCCCTATAAGCTTGGGTCTTCACCTTGTCCCGTACCTTCTCTTTTCCTCTAGATCCTCCCTGACCAGATCCAGATGTCTGTTTCCAGATGTTCTTTACCACACTCTGCCCACTTACTTAGAAACCCCTCTTGCCTTCCCCAGGAGCGCCTTCTTGCCCAATATTTACTCCAACTGCCGTAGATTTCCTATTTCAGTTTTTCCAAAGACATTTATTAATTTAACACATTGCATCTACACTGCGCTTATAATTGTGAACAAAACCCAGTCCCTGTCTCCAAGGATCTTATAGCGTTCTGAAAGAAAGAGACAATTAAAAAGGCAATATGAGTAGCAGACAACTCTCCAAAAGATATTATCTAAATTAGTCCATTTTATTCTTGGAATCCTATGAGGGGGATATTGTTGTCTTCATTTTATAGACGTGGAAAGTGAGGCTCAGCTAGGTTAAGTAGCTTGGCCTGGATCATGCAGGCAGGAAGGGGCAGAATTAGGTTTAGAATCTGGGTCAGCCCGACTTTGCTGTATTAGTTAGTAATCCTCATCGTGTGTGATGAAAAGTCTAAGTACAGTTTGTCATTTCACAGGGAAACAACCTATTGACTTTGGCTGGAGTTACATTGACCTGGCAGAGAATTAATAGTTTGGCAATTTTGTGTCTTCTAATTCATTAACATAATTTACTCTTCCCATGTTAGTCTTTTGGTCCATGGGTCTTTAAATTCTCTACATATTTTATAGTATTCTGTATAGGTGTCTGCATTTTTTCTTTGTTTTATTTATTTTTAGGTACTTGGTGTTTTTTGCATATTTTTGATATTTTTAATTTTTGAAACTTATTTTAATTTCTTTCTTTTTTAAAAAATTTAAATTCATGGGATCAAGCCCCACATCAGGCTCTTCCGCAATGAGCCTGCTTCTTCCTCTCCCACTCCCCCTGCTTGTGTTCCCTCTCTCACTGGCTGTCTCTATCTCCATCGAATAAATAAAATCTTTTAAAAAAATTCTAAATTCAATTAATTAACATATAGTGTATTATTAGTTTCAGAGATAGAGTTTGATGATTCATCAGTCTTATATAATACCCACTGCTGGTATTTAAAAAAATTAATTTCTAATTGTTGTTATTATATAGAAAGAAAAGAGTTGATGTTTGTATATTGCTTTTATATCTGGAAAACTTGCTGAATTTATTTATATATTCTAATAGCTTATCTTTAGATTTTTTCCTGTGCATACAATCTAGTTACATGCAAATAAGGACAGCCCCCCTTCTCTAGTAACTACGCCTTTTTTTTCTTGCCTTATTGTTTTTATATCATTTCATTATCTGAATAAATGAAGCATAATTAGGGTGTTAGAGGATACATTCTTCTCTGGTTGATTTCATAAGTTTCTGTTGTCTTTACCATATTGAAACTGAGTCTTGCTCAGTTGTGGCCCTAGGTAGCCTACACTCTGATGTCAGGCAGAGTTGGGAGCGGGCGGCACCTGTTATTGCTAAGAGTTGGGTCTATAAGCTGTATGAGAGCTAGCTTCTCTCTATGACTCATTTATTAGTAAGGGTTTCATTCTATTCTGCATAGGTCACAGAAGACTTGTTAGCACCCTTTGTGTTTATTTTTTATTTCTTGATGCACAGACAACACCTCAGAAGCATGCGAGGGAAGAAGGGAAGGAGGGAGGGAGGGAGAGAGAAAGACTGCATTTGTTAAAAAGTTTTCCCAAGCTTTATTCTGTTTTGCAGCTAACACTGCCATTATGCCTTTAGTGTCCCCTCTACACTGCTATAAGGCCTATTTAGTTTCCGTAGGGCTAGAGAACCAAGTATTGGTTAACTTTGGGTAAATCCAATGCTCACTTTATTCCCAGGTTGGAGAGGTCAGAATTACTGGGGTCTCACATAGTAGCACCCAGCCCCTTTTTCAGAGAGCCTCGCTATCCTTGACCTTAGTAAATACTTTCTTTGAGATTGTCTTTAACTGGGCATCAGTGCTGATGCCTTACTCCATATGACAATCCTGATTTCACCTTTTAGTTTTTTTCTTCTTATACTCAGATAAGTACTAATGGGGGCAATCATGGAAATATAGAAGATTAAGACTCATGTAAGGCTAAATATGGATCGCCTGATTGGCTCTGTTGGTTAAGCATGCAATTCTTGATTTTGGCTCAGGTCATGGTCTCAGGGTCATGAGATCAAGCCCCTTGTTGGGCTCTGTGCTGGGCATGGAGCCTGCTTAAGATTCTCTCTCCTTCTCTCCCTCTGTCCCTCCCCCACTCCTCCTCCCTCCACCTCTGTCTTCCACACTCTCACACTCTCTCTAAAAAAAAAAAAAAGTTGAATACTTCATATTTTTAGGTGGATGGGAATTAGACAAATATTCCCTAAAGTAAATTCTTGACTTCATAGCTGATATTTATTGACCAGTAGAAACATGGAAAAAATGCATTTAAACATCAGCATTTCTTTCTGTGAAGAAAAGGCTATAGAAAGAAAACTGGGACTAGTCACTAAGGATCAAAATTCAAATTTCCTATCTAGTACAAAGTTTTCTCGAGCATATCATTTTCCACATAGCATGCCGATGTGATTGCTTAATTTTGAACAAAAAGTTGAGATATAGGACTTCTTGGCAATTCTATTTATCTACCAGTTCAGCTATTACATGTTTACGTCTAGTAGACATATAATTTCAACCCATGTACCCAAATGTACCAGAAAGTTTTTTTTTAAAAAAAATCACAATTTAATTTTCATTTTGAGACTTGTCTCATCTTAAACAAAAATGTTATTATATATTATACATAATTTGTATTTTGTATATTACATATAAATTATATACACATATATATCTATTTAAGGTAAACTCTTCCCTCTAGGTAAATTTCAATCAGTTCAGGATATATTTCTCCTTATCCCATCCCCACTCTTATCTTCCTGAGATTGCACTTAAGTTCTAGAAACTTCCATTAGCTTCACCCATCATTAAAAAGAAGACCTTGAATCCTTGGGCATGCTCTATGGTATATTGGCTTCTACTGGGTGCCATCTGGTCCTTGGGCATAAGTCGTCCTCCGTGCTGGCATCTGCTGAGACTTCTGTGAATATATCTGGTCCTTGGCCATATGGCTTGTCCCACTTTCCTCTTCCTTTTCTCTTTCTCCTAACTTCCATGCCCTTTTCTCAGTTGTGTGCAGAGGATTTAGTTATTACCCCATAACTCTCTGAAGTCATGAGGCTGCCTTACCGCTCCCTTCTGACAGCCTCATAGCCCTGTTCACTCGCCAATCTCTGCCAGTATAGCAGGGAGAATGTGAGTCCTCAACTTCCAAAATTCCAGATAGGAGTGTGGACAAAGTGTTTTTTTTTTCTTGGACCCCCAAACTTTTCATTTGATTTATTCTACAGTCTCTGCCAATCTAGTATTGAACCTCAGGGCATACAAGAGCAGATGATCTTCCTGCTTCTCTGTGTCTTCTCTCTCACAGCCAGAAGAGTCCTAATTTTTTTGTGGATAGAATAAACCCATTTTGAAATTGGAAAAAAATTTTTTTCAGGTACTATTTTAAATCTTTTTTCTTTCTTTCTTTCTTCTTTCTTTCTTCTTTCTTTTTTTCTTTCTTTCTTTTTTAAAAGATTTTGTTTATTTATTTGACAGAGAGAGCGCACGCGAGAGAGTATGAGCAGGGAGGAGAGGGAGAGGGAGAAACAGGCTCCCACCTGATGCAGGGCTCGATCCCAGGACCTTGGGATCCTGACCTGAGCCAAAGGCAGACTCATAACCGACTGAGCCACCCAGGCGCCCTAAATCATTCTGTTTTATCCACAGACGAGGTTTTCCAAAGCTAAGAATTTGATGTTTGATTCCATGGCAGTGATTCATATCTGTAAGACCAAAGGGGATGAGGGAAAAGGTCGTGAACTTAAAGGAGTTGGTGTGTGTAAAAAACCATTGATTCACGTCTTGTACTTGTCTGAATATTCAAATATTCACCCAAGCATCCACTTGTCCATCTATCTGTTCATCCACACATCCTTCCATTTAGGCGTCGATTCTCTGAATACTCCAGAAAAAAATGTTGAGTATGCTGTTTGACTTGAGCATGACAGGGCAAAATATTAAAAATCAAGATGCATTAGAAATTCCAGAACATATAGTAGCTGTGGTAGGCAGAACAACAGCCCCAAAGAGATCTACGTTCTGTTCCTTGAAACCTGAGATTATGTTAGGTTACCTGGCAAGGGAGAATTAAGGTTGCAGATGATGTTAAATTTGCTAATCAGGTGAGCTAAGATGATCTTGGATTATCCAAGTGGGCCAATGGAATCACAAGAGTTCCTCTACGTGGAAGGAGGAGGTCAGAATCAAGATTTGAAGATACTTCAGTGCTGGCTTTGAAGGTGGAGAAAGGGGCTGTAAGCCAAGGAATGCATGCAGTCACTAAAAGCTGGAAAAAGCAAGGAAATGAATTCTCCCTTAGAGCCTCCAGAAGGAATGGAGCCCCACTGATACCTTGATTTTAATGCATCCAGAACCATTTTTGACTTCTCACCTGCAGAACTGTAAGATAAGGCAGTGTATTGTTTTAAGCCAATAAACTTGTAGTAATTTGTTACAGCAATAATAGGAAATGAATAAAGTAGTTGTAACTCTCTAATCATAAATAATGACTATATAATGACTCTATATGACTAGCTAATGAATTTAAAACTTGGCAAACCGACAGTGCAGATAATTGATTTTAATAAATTAAACACTTAGGTGCCACCTGGTGGCTGAAATCTTGCAGTGAATGACTTGAAATGCTATCAATTTACAGTATTTCCGTCCAAGCAGGGCATAGTCAGATTTATGGTTTGTGGTCAAATGATTTAAAAAAGGTTGAAACAATTCATTTGGATTGACAAATAATACAGCAGAAAAAAAAAGAGCTCAACTGTTAAACATTCAAAAATACAGTATTTTATCGCAAGAACATGTGACAGAAAACAGGTGGCCTGTGAGACCTGCCTAGGAAGGGTTAGCCAGTGATGGTGCCCGCAGACGGCACCTGAAGGGGAATTTTCCCTCACCCAAACCTTCCTCCATGAAATGACCTCGAGACTCTCCCGATGTCAGTTACTGACAACTAACACTTTCTTAATCTCATACAAAGTGTAGTGAAAATACAGCATTGTTTCAACCAGAAAGCACCCCTATGCCTTTCCTATAGGGAAAATCTGGATCTGTCTTAGCATCCATGGTTTAGTTAAAAGTGCAAGGTACCACATACCTGTTAGGATGGCTACTATTAAAAAAGAGTGACACGCACAGAAAAATTAGTGCTAAGGGGAATGTGGAGAAGTTGGAACCCTGTGGACTGCTGGTAGGATTGTAAAATCATGCAATTGCTATGAGAAACAGTGTGGGATTTTCTCAAAAAATTAAAAATAAAACTATGGTATGATCTAGAGATCCTACTCCTGGGTGTGTAGCCTAAAGAACTGAAAGCCCCTATCAGGGGCGAGGGGGAAAGGAAAAAAAGAAATTATTATTTAATGGGCATAGAGTTTTAGTTTTGCAAGATAAAAAAAATTCTGGAGATCTGTTTCACAGCCACAGAAATATGTCTCGCCCTACTGAACTGTACATTTAAAAATGGTTAAGATGATACATTTTATGATGTTTATGTGTTTGTTGCTACAACAGGAATAATGCAGGGTAGTGGAGCATGTGCAGTAGAGGGCAGAGGATGGCAAATCCACCCTCCCACGGGCCATCTAGGTCTTCGGCTGAGGAGTATGAAGGTCCCTGTATGCTGGAAAGGCATGGTGGCCACGTGGCATTTGAGCAGGCTCTCTTATCTCAGAGAGTGGGCCCTATTCAGAGGGTCCCAAGAGCTGTCTTCCTCTTGCCATTTTCACAAGACTTAACTACAAAAGCATGCTTTAACCCTCTTATCCTCTAACCTGATTTTGTGCCAGTCCTTGAAAAAGTCCTATTTTCTCATCAGCCATGGGTCACTTCCTGCTGGTATAACTATATGGTCATGTTATGCTCAGATCTTTCCATCATAATTTTTCAAATGATTGATAACTTTTAGAATACCTCTGAGTCTAGAGGCTGAACTTGATCACATAACCTATTTTAAGGAAACCTTTCAGGGTTTGAGCTAACTTAATTCTCTCAGGATTTTCATCAGCCTATAACCTTCCTTATGTTAACTTTCCAGAAACCAGTAGCAAGTGGAGGTAAGGAGCATGTGGATGAAGTAAGACAACACACCCAGTTCCACCACCCAGTCTTTTCCACCTTGCCTGCTGTGTGAGCTTGGACACCTTAGTTAGTTTAGGAACTGTGTAAAATGGTCCTTCTGATTCTGAATACTCCTTACAGTCTAACTGTCAACAAAAAAACCTGAGTGAGGTTACGAAACTGATCAATGTTTGGCTTTACATTTGTGTTTTTGAAGCTTTGTTTAAAGATTTTTTTTTTTCTTGTATCCCTAGGTCACAAAGTTGTTCTTTTCCATTCAGGTATTTATTTCCTCTACAGAAGTGGTACAGAACTGGGGGGTGATTTTGAATGTCTTGGGAGACATTCAGCAATGTTTTGGAGACATTTTGATTGCCATGATTTGGGTGGTTAGGGGTGCTGTTGGCACCTAGAGGCACAGGATAGCCCCCCTAAAACTAAGAATTATCTGGCCCCAATGGTCAATAGTGACAAGATTGAAAAATTCTGATCCATTAGCCACTTTTTTAAAATTTTATTTATTTATTTTTTATTTTTTTTTAAAGATTTTATTTATTTATTTGACAGAGATAGAGACAGCCAGCGAGAGAGGAAACACAAGCAGGGGGAGTGGGAGAGGAAGAAGCAGGCTCATAGCAGANAGAGAGAGAGGGAGAAGCAGGCTCAATCCCAGGACTCTGAGATCATGTTCTGAGCTGAAGGCAGACACTTAACCAACTGAGTCACCCAGGCACCCCTATAGTCCACTCTTGAACAATATGATGTTAGGTGGGAGGGCAGTTTTATTTGTTTTTGCCCATAGCAATCCAGTTTTCCCAATACTTATTCTTCAGATTTCCATGTATCCTTTTTTTAAAAAACACAATTAATGATAACTGCTGACACTTATTTAGAGCTTAATACATACACACATAGATACATACACACTGAGATCTTGTTAGTGCTGGTGTAAATATGAATATCTTCACCCTTCCCCCAAATCATACAGATCAAGAGGGAGGCCAAATGAAATCACCCATGCCCCACATTTATAACATAATTAGAGACAGTATTACAAACCTTCAGTTCATGTGCCACTAGGGAAATATTCATTCAAGTCTAGCAAAGCTGCTTCCAGAGCCTGCATTAGAAGGGATGGTTAAGAGGGCTTTGCACAGAAGAGACCAGAGGGCAGTGGGTCTCCGTGGCAGAAGAGCACAGATCATGTTAACTAGGATTTGACCTCAAAGGGAGGGGGAGCTAGCCTGAATCCCAGTGACCACAGGACTGGATACTGGGGAGTAAGTCAAAAGGAAAAGTCTGGAAGGTGAGCAGAGCAGCAATCTCAGGAAGACCCTCGTCTGGGGGAAACAGAGAAACATAGCAGAGAGATGAGTTTCTTGAGACCTAGAGGTGAAGGAGAAAAAGGAATCAATGGAACCAAAGTCTCTAATGAAACAAGAAAGCATCAGAGATTCAGAAGAAGATAGACAAAAAATACACGATTTATTAAAGAAATTGCACTTCACTGAAGCTATAGAAGAAGGCTCTGTTTAAGGCTAACTTCCTTCATAGGTAAAGAATTTTTTTAAATTGAGGAGGAAAAAAAATAAAGATATGAGATAAAGATCTAAAAAGACTATTTACAGATAAAGAATCTTGGGGTCTCTAAACACACACACACACACACACACACACACACACACACACACACATACATTTGTTTATTAAAAATCTATCCACAGGAAAGATAAAGACGAAAATAGAAAATATGGTTACTGAGAAGTGGGGTGGGAGTGAGGAATGGGTTGGGCTTAACAGATGTGTATTAGTTTTCTATAGTTGCTATAACAAACTGCCACACATTGAATCATCTAAAACAACATACATTTATTATATTACAATGCTGGAGGTCAGGATTCTTAAAAGGGCTTCCCTGAGCCAAAATCAAGATGTCAGCAAGGCTGTGTTCCTTTCTGCAGGCTGTAGGGAAGAACACACTCCTTGCCTTTTCCAGCTTCCTAAGACTGCCCACGTGCTAGACACCCTTCGTCTTCAGAGCCAGAAAGCATGGATGGAGTCCTTGTCCCATGGAGTCGCTTTACCCTCCTCTCTTGTAGTCAGATATCCCTCTGCTTCCCACTTCTGTCTCTCTTTTTTTACTTTTAAGAATCCTTCCGTTTACACTGGGTCTACCCAGACAGTGCAGGATAATCTCCCCACGTCAAAATCCTTACTCACGTCTGTAAAGTCCCCTTTTCCATGTAAGTGTCATCTTCACAATTTCTAGAGATTAAGACACGGACATCTTTTTGTGTGTATGAAGGGCATGGGAGTAAGCATTCTTTTGCCTCCCACAGCATGGAAATGATATTATAATTTTTTAAACATTTAAACCACACACGTTTTACTTATTAAAAAATTAACAAATCAAAATAGGACAAAGAAAGCAAACATAAAAAGAATACACACCAGGTACATTTTATGGGATTCAATGCATCTAACCCTGAATAAAATATATGAGGCAGTGCAATCATGTACAGAAAACTGAAGACCTTTGCTATTTCATAATTTTCCCAAATCAGTGGCAGAATTATGGTTCAAGCTCGAGTTGTTATGACTCTGGAATAGTTCCCAAGGTCATTCAGCTCTAACATTTAAGCCCCAAACAAAGATTCTTTCCATTACTTCACAGCTGCCCGTGGTCAGTTGCAAGGCTTACACAAGTGTTTTTTCTCTTTGATTTGTTGCCTATACGAAGAATAATAGTAAAATCTCCTGTACTGCCACATTGTTATGAAATGTCCTCTTCAAGTTCTTTTAGAAGTTTCTTGTACTTGGAAAATATTAATATGAGTAGCAAAAATAACACTTCTCCTAAGTGTGATCTGGTACCCAGGGATCGGGGCTGACTTTAGATAGCAGCACATCTGGGGCGCCTGGGTGGCACAGCGGTTAAGCGTCTGCCTTCGGCTCAGGGCGTGATCCTGGCGTTATGGGATCGAGCCCCACATCAGGCTCTTCCGCTATGAGCCTGCTTCTTCCTCTCCCACTTCCCCTGCTTGTGTTCCCTCTCTCGCTGCCTGTCTCTATCTCTGTCGAATAAATAAATAAATAAATAAATAATCTTAAAAAAAAATAGCAGATCTGGTAGCAAATAGAAAGCCAGAATCATTGACTATCAATGCGGATGGGTGGGCAGCAGTGATGGTAGGATTCTATGGAAGTTCTTTTCTGGTTGCTTCAAGTTTTTCAGAGAAATAGGAAGAAAGGTTGTTGGGTGAGAGGGAGGATGGGGAAGAAGGTGTGGGAGTTTGGGAGGACAGAATGTGTGGCATTGTTGTTTTGGAAAGTAGGGTATCTTTTGACTGCTAGGCAGCATAAAGGAGCCACTTGCTTTTTATGGTCATATATTTAAAGAGGTTGAGGGCCGAGAAGGCAGCAAGTTGGCTTTCATTGAATTTGTGGCTTACCAAGCATGTGGGAACAAGTAAGAGAAGGAAAAGGGACCAGAGTGTTTAGGTCAACAACTGACCATGGAATTTCAGCCTGGAAGGGAGGGAGTGAAACCATCAAGAAGATGAGGAACAGTAAAAAGATTTAAGAATCAGTGAATCATAGTTCTCAGGGGGGTAGAAGGATAGTTGGCACAAAGCGTTAGGGGACAGAGAATGAGATGTACATGCCTGAGGTTATGGTGTGTGTACAGCTCCATAAATGATGGTGATGCTGAGGTCTTAGTCTCTGCCATAGGAGTGGCCCAGGGAAAGGAAGTCTCTACTACGTGTGTATTGAAATTACTACAGATTAGGACCAAAGTAGCATCAGAGTGAATGACAGTGAACCAACCCTTGGGAAATGAGGAGGGAAGACATGGGGTCAGCAAATGACCTTGACAGTGAGATTCAGAATGGAAGGGAGAAGAATGGCCAGAAAGCAGCCATGGAGGTTGGGGGGTGAGCAAGAAAGACACTTACTCCCTTCCAGGTCTGGGGGAAACAGCCAATACTAGAATTTTCTGCAGGGAGCACACTGTCCCCCTGAGGAACAGGTTTCTGTTGGAAAAAAAGATGAAGAAACATCAGGAGAAGAAGATGACAATAGAAGGGATTTGTTCTCTATGATTTGTCATGAGTCTAGGCAGTGCAGTGAAAATATCTTGGGATCAGGGGAGAGGGTAAAGGGATTGACAGAACTGGAGATATGTAGAGCCTTATGGAACTACAGTGTGGGAGGTGAGGGGTGACCTTGGAGTTTGGGGTTTTCGAGGTAATTCTCATAAACAGAGATAGAGTGATCAGTGGGGTGAGACTTTGACTATAGAGGGTTGGAAACCGTGGGTCTCTGGAGCTGCCTTTTTATCCCCGATGATGAGGATAGGTAAGTAGAAGGGAGGCATGTTCTTAGACCAAGTATGTCAGTTGCCCCTTACTCCACCGGGTGTTGGGCTTCACCCCAAGGGTGTCTGTACTGTCTGCCTCCTTACTGATAGCCTGGAAGATTCCTGCAGGTGTAATGTCAAGGGCACCTCTCTCTACACATAATAATAAGAGTTGAAGGCATCATCTTGTTTCCACAACAATGAAGTATGAAGTTTGAATAGCAACAGGCCAGGAAATGGATTAAAGTTTCCTCAAAGGGAAGGCCAACCTAACTGATGGAATTAGGTTTATGTTACTGTTGTCGGAAGCATTCAGAGGCACTGAGAACAAGAGAACCCTAAGTGTTCTCATCAACTGAGACTGAGTGTCTGCTGCATGCCCAGCACTGTTCAGGGTGCTGCAGGACATGGAACAAAGAGGTCCCACTGTCTGCCCTTGAACAGTGAAAAATGGTGTATATAAAGTCAGTGCTGTCCCGAGAGACATAGGCTACCATGGACAGTGTTGAAATGTATCTTCTATTATTTACCTAGAGTTTGACTTTCATAAAGTATCAGCAAATCAAAAGCCAAAAACAAAACTAATACACAGAAATTGATTTCTCTTTCCTTGTCTTGTTTTCCTGCAGGCATTTTTGATTCTTGAATTTATCATTATTATGCAGGGTCTACATACACTGTAGCCAGAAATGCCAATGTGCCATGATGGACGTTTCTCCCTGCGTTCTTAAGATTTCTATATCGAGAACTGAATATCTGTATTTTATATTTCCATTTTTAGAGACAATCACAAATAGCTAAAAAGTGATAGATCAGGGATTTAAACTCATTGATTTTAACGCCCATCCGGTCTATTTTGTGTCCCTGTGATTTTTTTTTTTTTTCCAGCTAGGTCTTGCCCTGTACCATCTCTCTTGATCCCAATTATATGCTGAGTCACTGTCAAAGATAGGGACTCATAGGAATGGGTCATCTGGAAACGTCTGTCCTATTTTAGAACAAATTAAAAGTTGCCTCAGTCGGCGGTGTCTAACCCCTTAACTTAGAAGAGAGAAAATATTAATAGGAATCAACTGTGCTTATTTAGCAGGTCGAGCTGGTCTGTGGTGTCCATGGGGTTGCTTGAGGACAAGCCGATTACCGTGGAGATTTGTGGAAACAGGATCAATAGTTTTCAGTAACTGAGGAAGATTACCAGAAGTCAAGGGAGCTTTTAACAGGGGCTGTGCAGCGCAGAGCCCAGGCCTGTCAAGCACTTGGCAGGCGATTGAGAAAGTCTAATTGTGGCTGTTGATGAGTCATTTTACACAATTGTCACACCTCCGTTCTCCAAGTTCCATTTTAGGCACAGTATAACTTGCCCAGCCAGAAATTGCCTAATTTAAACCCCGACTCTTACCTGTGTGAGTCAAAATGACTCAGAAAGTGCAAATAAAATATTCCCAAGGAGTCAGTGATTGTTTCATGTTTCTCATAGCTTCTCTTCTTAGAACTGAGTCTATCTGTATAGAAAAAAAATACAAGTACTGGAGAATTGAATTTGGGTGGGAAAGAGAAGAAAAGAAGTCTCCCAGGACCTAAATCAGAGCCCACATTTTTCTCTGACATGAGAATACAGGGTAGGCTATTTTAAATTTATGATCAAAGTTTTAATTATACAAAAAAATAGAGCACTTATTCTTTAAAAGGAGAGAGAATTGCTACCTTTTAAATATAATTAGGACTTTGAAAATACACAAAAATGATGAGTCTATGGGTACACACACACACAATCATGGATACATATACACTTTAATCCTCTATGTTCAGCTCCTACCTGCTGCTCATCTCAGCCTGAACCATTTCCCACTGGCCAATGGCTGTTAGTAATTCCTGATAAAATGAATAAAACCGACCTGCTATTCTTTGCCGAAACTGATTTTGA
This sequence comes from Ailuropoda melanoleuca, assembly GCF_002007445.2. Taxonomy (NCBI): domain Eukaryota; kingdom Metazoa; phylum Chordata; class Mammalia; order Carnivora; family Ursidae; genus Ailuropoda; species Ailuropoda melanoleuca. The sequence continues at coordinate 6,057,742 of NC_048236.1, forward strand.
TCTTTTTATTTATTTAATAACCACAGCCTAGGGTCTAGAAAGAAAGCTCCAGAACTCACAAAAACATGGCATATTGGCCAATGAGGGTATGAACAAGTAGTACTGAGTAGTCAGACAGCTCATAAGACATCGTTTATTCCAATATCCACAAAATATTGATACTTACAACAGCCTCGAATCACCTAGAATGTAATAGCTAACATTCCTTATTTCTATATAGTCTTTCCAGTTTTGAAGATGCTTTAATATATATTATCTCATTTGACCCTCACAAAACCTTGTATGGTAGCCAGAGCATAAATTTTTATTTACAGTTTATAGCTAAGGAATCAGAAATACAAAATGCTCAAATGATGTGACCAACACCAAATGACCCTACAAATTATGTGTATTTACTCACAATCTAATGATGGGTAGAAAAATATAATACGTGATCCAAATATTTCCACCATGAAAGTATTAAAATCTCTGAAATAGTAAGAATATAAATTGAATGGCTTCAATTACCCAGAAAAGGTACCTATGTGAATGACATCATCTCCCCTGACTAAGTAGGTGTCACTATATTTTAAACATATTTTGATAAAAAAATTTTGCAGTTCATAATGTGCAAATTGTTTCTCGATTCTTGTTATTTCATTTTATTTTATCTGTAAAGTTACGTTGGTTATTTGAGATCTTTCTTGTTTCTGCCCGTAAGTGTTCATAAGTATAAACTTCTCTTAGAATTGCTTTTGCTGCGTCCCATAAGTTTGGACGAGTTCTGTTTCCATTTTCATCTGTCGCAGAGTATTTTTTGTTTTCCCTCTTGACTTCCTCTTTGACCGAGGGGTTGTTCAGGGCGTGCTGTTTAAGTTCCGCATATGTGTGAAAATTCCTCTTGTACTTGATTCCTTATTTCGTACCATTGTGGTTGGAAAAGATACGTTACATGATTTCAGTCTTTTTAAATTCATTGAGACTTGTTTTGTGGCCTAACATATGGTGTGTCCTGGAGAGTGTTTCACATGCATTTGAGAAGAATGTGTGTTCCCGCAGCTGGTGAACAGAATGTCCCGTATATGTCTGTTAGGTTCATGTGGCCTAGCATGTGGTTTAAGTCCCATGTTTTCCTACTGATTTTCTATCTGGATGATCCATTCGTTGTTGAAAGTGGGGCACCAAAGTCTGCTAATATCATTGTGTTGCCGTTCCTCCCGTCAGATCTGTTAATGAATTTTTGCTTTATATGTTTTGGTGCCCCAGTGTTGAGTGCATAAATGTTTACAATTGTTAACTCTCCTTGAGGAATTGAGCATTTATCATTATATAATGACCTCCTCTGTCTCCTGCTACAGTTTTTGGCTTAAAGTCTATTTTGTCTGGTAGAAGTATAGCTACCCCTGCTTTGTTTTCGTTTCCATTTGCAATAGAATTTTTTTTCCCATTCCTTCACTTTGGCGTTATGTGTGTCTTTAAAACTGAAGCAAATCTCTTAGAGCACGCACTTGGGTCTTTATTTTTTTTTAAATCTTTTCAGTCACTGTAAGTCTTCTGATTGGAGAATTTAATCCATTGATGTCTAAAGAAATTATAGATATGTCAACTGACATTTTGTTAGTTGTTTATAGTTCTTTTGTTCCTCTCTTGCTATTTTCTTCTGTGATTTCATGATCTTCTGTAGTCATATGTTTAGATTCCTTTCTTTTTATCTTTTGAGAATTGCTTTATTCATTTATTTATTACTTATTTATTTTTTATCTTTTGTGTACTTGTAATAAGTTTTTGCTTTGTGTTTACCATGAAGACTACATAAAACACCTTATAGTTATAACAGTCTATTTTAAGCTGGTTAACAACTTGACGTCACATACAAAAGCTCTATATTTTTATACTCCCCACTCCATATTTTATATATATTTTTTCCACATTTATATATGATATATAATATATAAATAATATATATTTATATATGTAAAAAATATATATATATATTTTAGAAAGAGAGAGACAGACGGGGGGGGGGTGGAGGGGCAGAGGGAAAGGGAGAGAGAGAGAATTTAAGCAGGCTCCATGCCCAGCACAGAGCCTGATATGAGGCTTGATTTCATGAGATCATGACCTGAGCTGAAATCAAGAGTGGATGATTAACCAGCTGAGCCACCCAGAGCCACCCAGAGCTCCTTACATTTTATTTTATTTTATTTATTTTTAGAAAATATTTTATTTATTTTAAAGAGAGACAGAGACAGAGAGAGTGAGTGGTGGGAGGAGCAGAGGAAGAGGGACAAGCGGACTCCACACCGAAGAGCCTGAAGCAGGTTTCAATCTCATGACCCTGAGATCATGACCTGAACTGTAATCAAAAGTTGGACACTCAACTGACTGAGCCATTCAGGCACCCTGCCACTCACATTTTGTATTTTTGATGTCACAATCTACATCTATTTATACTGTGTTGCCATTAACAACTTTTTGTAGTTATAATTAATTTTAATACTTTTGTCTTTTAACTTTTATGCTAAAGTTAGTTGTATAACCTACCACCTTTACAATATTGAAGTATTCTGAATATAACTATACAGTTACCTCTACCAGTAAGTTTTCTATTTTCCTATGTTTTCATGTCATTAATAAGCATTCTTTTGTTTCAGCTTAAAGAAGTCCCTTTACATTTCTTGGAAGGCTGGTATAGTGGTGATGAACTCCTCCTGTTTCTGTTTTTCTGGAAAAGTCTTTATCTCTCCTTCAATTCTGAATGACAGCTTTGCCAGGTAGACTATTCTTGATTGGCAGATTTTTTTTTTTTCTTTTAGCACTTTGAATATATCCTGTTGCTTTCTTCTGGCCTGCCATGTTTCTGCTGAAAAATCTGCTAATATTCTCATGAGGTTCCCCAGTACATAATAAGTTGTTTTCCTCTTGCTGCTTTTAAAATCTCTCTTTGTCTTGAACTTGGACAATTATAATGTGTCTTGTTATGAGTATCTTTAGGTTCATCTTATTTGGAACTCTTTGTGCTTCTTGGATCTGGATGTCTGTTTATTTCATCAGGTTAAGAAAGTTTCAGGTGTTAGGTATTTGAATCAGCTTTCTGCCCCCTTTGCTTTCTCTTCTCTTTCTGTGATATATGCATATATTGGTCCTCTTGATGGTATACTGTAAGTCCCTTAAGCTATCTTCATTCCCTTTCATTTTTTTTCTTCTCCTCCTTTGATTGGATGAATTCCACTGCCCTGTTTTCAAGTTTGCTGAACCTTTCTTCCACTTCATCTAGTTTGCTCTTGAACCCTTCTATTGGATTTTTCAGTTCAGTTATTGTACTGTTCAGTTCTATGATTTCTGTTTGGTGCTTTTTAATATTTTCTCTTTGTTGCGATTATCACTTCGTTCATGCATTGTTCTCCTGACCTCAGTGAGTATCTTTATGAGCATTAGTTTGAGTTTTCCATTGGGAAAATTATTTATCTCTATTTCCTTAAGATTAGTTTCTGGAGATTTATCTTGATCTTTTGTTTGGAACATATTCTCCTGTTTCTTTATTTTCCTCCACCCTCTATGTTGGCTTCTGTGCTTTAGACAAAACAGCCACCCCTCTCAATTTCAACAGACTGGTCTCGCATAGGAGATGAACATTGTCAATCAGCCCTGACTGAGCTCCTGGTTGTCTCTCAAACTTTTTTGATTATCTAAGCCACATTCTTTGTTCATAGTGGCTCCCCATATTTGGGAGTATGTCAAAACCTGTCGGCATCCCAAAGGGAAGGATTGCAATCAGCACCGAGGTGCAGGCTGTAGATGCCAGACCTCAAGCAGCAGTTGGGAAAGTATGTAGTTAAACCCCTTCCAGAAAGTAGGGAGGTGCATGTTTTTGCCTGCTCCTTCTGTTCTGGGGCCAGGTGTATAGTTACAGGGGTTCTCCTTCTCCTATTTAAAAACTGCTTCTTTGTTTGCAAGAGTCCTATGGGACTCAAATGGAAGCCCCATTAAGTATTAGAGCCATGTAATTTGGGGATTTGTACCTCGGGCAGCAGTTGTAAAAGGTAGGGGTGCTTGATGTGTAGATAGGGTCCTTCTAGGGAGATACTAGCAACTTGGTTTTATTGTTGGAGTGAGCAGGAGGGAGCAGGTGGTGGAAGTGCCCTTTGGCTCCTCTGGGCTCTGGAGGGGATCCTAGCCAGCCCCTCAATGTGTGCTAATTAGAAGTTGGACCCTCAGGCAGCAGCTTGTAAAGTGTGCAATCAAACCCCATTCAGGGAAAGATTGGGAGATTGGTGTTTTTGCCTGCTGCTTCTATGCTGAGCCCTAGGGGCATGCTTCTGCAAGTGCTTGCACGTGCTCAGAGTAAGAAGTGCTTTTTTGTTTACTACAGTCCTATGGGACTCCTTAATGCAAGCCTTGTTGGCTATCAGAAGCCAGGCAATCCAGAGGCACATTCATCAGATGACAGCTACTGAGGGTGGGGTGTCAGGCATTGTACAACATTCTTTCAGATAGATATTGGTGACTAGTTTTTATCATTGGAGTGAACCCCTTTGAATTCTTTCAGATTGGCTGTTTTTGTTATATGTCAGGGGGTCCCTTTCTCCTTAATCATCTGTTTCCATATTGAATTATGGCATGGGATAACAACATAGTGTTACATTTATTTTTACTAATTGTAAAGGTAATACATGTTTATTATAGAAATTTGGAAAATCTACAAAGAAATATGTTTCAAAAATAAAAATTAATCATCTAGAAGATATCCATTTTCTACATTTTATTGTATTTTCTATTGATTGTCGTTTTATTCTTATTCTGGTGTTTTCTTAAAGGTTCTGTGAGGATGTACTCTTCATACAAATTGTGTATTGTTATTATTTTTCTTACTATTCCATAATTATTTTTCTGTCATTAATATTTCTTTGAATATTATTTTGTTTATTTATATTTTTAGAAGATTTTATTTATTTATTTATTTATTTATTTGAGAGAGAGAGGGAGAGTGTGCTGGGGGAGGGGCAGTGGGAGAGGGAATCTCAAGCAGACTCCTGGCTGAGCAGAATTAGTGTTAAAAGATATATTGCTATTGTAAAAAATTACCGCAAACTTTGTGCTTAGAGTAAAACAAAAGTATTACGTAGAGTTTGCATGTCAGAAGTCCTAAAATCAAGGTGTTAGTATGGCTACATTACTTCTAGATACTCTAGGGGAAAATTGTTTCCTTCCTTTTTCTAGCACCTACAGCTTCCTGAATTCCTTGGCTGGCATGCCCTCCTCCATCTTCCAAGCCTGGAATGCAGCATCTTCAAATCTTTCTCCCTTTGATCTGCTTCTACCAGCACATCTCCTTCTCTCTCTCAGATCCTCCTGTCTCCCTTTTCTAAGAAAACTTGTATCACATTGGTTCTACCTGGATAATCCAGGACACTTTTCCATCTCAAGATCCTTAACTTAGTGATGACATCTGCAAAGTCTCTTTTGCCCTGTAAGGTAACATATTCACGGGTTCTTGGGATTAGGACATGGGCATCTTTGGGAAGCTATAACTCAGTCTACCACAAAAGATAAAACATAATTTGACTTTCTATTCTAACATCCATTTTGCAGAACTGCTAGCGGATGTACTGATCTTCATGTCCTGCTAACTCAGAAAAGTTTTCATCAGGATTTTTGCATGGTTGAAGAAATAAAGCAGAAGGGATTGTATTTATTGAGTCTTTAATAAGGAAACTGAGATTTAGTGAGCTCATGAAACATCTCAAAAGTCAACTGGTTAGAAGGTACGTCAGTCTGACTTCTTTGTTCATTACTATTTTTGGCGGTTTATTTGTTTTGTTTATTATCTTCAATTAAGAAATTAATGATGTGTGCGTCAATCATCATGTTGTACACCTTAAACTTACACAATGTTATATATCAATTATATCTCAATAGAGGTAAAAAAAACCCCCTGAGGATATCAATGCCTAAAGGCATAACAAATTAGTGCTAATTCTACAATATCATTACTGCTAGAAAAAGTAGCCTATTTTCATGTCGGTAATATTGGCACAGTCAGGAAACAATTGCGAGAGAGTGTCCAGGCACAGTGTTTGTCTGTAGCAGGGGTTCAGTGACGCTACTGGTGGCTGCCAGACTCAATATATCTTTTGGTCTATTTATTGTTAGAAATCATGTATTTTTCAAGATTTGTATACATTTAAACTTCTAGTAAGGATATGTGTTAGTTATAGGAAAGCAGATTTTAGAGGGCTTCATGTGTTAAGAACAAGAGAGTGTTTTAGAAACACTTTTCATTCCATTAGTTACTTCTGCGAAGGTTTAAGTCCATGTAAGTATGTAAGCTATAAAGCATCTTTTTAAAAAACTTCACAGGGGTCTTTTAAGGACAACTGACCCACTCTTATTACTTTAAAGGATTAAAGACAAAAAATAATAGTTGGCCATGACGTTTGTAAGCATGTTTCAGAGAAAACACATGAAAAATTTTCTTTAAGATTTTGGATCAGATGAAGTTATTAAGTTTTATATCTGACTCTGTGGGTCTATGATTTGTCATAACGATGTCTTTTTGCATTAAGTTGTTCTTGCTAATATTAATCTTGTCATTATAAATGATATGAGGATATATATTATACTTTGGAAAAAATCTAGCACATATTCAGTATATATGTATCTGAAACACCAAAAAGCAACTTCTGCTCTCCTTCCAACGGAGAGTTTTTTAGCCAGGTTACTAACTATCATCATGATCATCAAAGATTTAGGAGAAGGGTTTGTGCCTTTCAATAAATGAGTGTAGGTTGGGGCATCTTGTCAATTCACTTGATGCAGTTATCAATACTTTTGTCTGTTTGGCTTTCTTTAGATAACAGCCCATATTGACTTGTTTATATTTGTAGCAAGTTTTATGGAAATCCAAGAAAGTAGGGATGAGAGTACTGACCCTATGATAAAGCAGCCCAGGTATCAGTTGATTCAGGTGTGCAGGATTACTGTACCAGTTGTAGACTCACAAATGCTGTTGAAGAGAAGCCTCAAAATCGGTTTTTTTAGTCAATTTTGAGGGCATAAAGAAAGGCATAACACACTGCAGAAAGATGTTCTTGCTTCTATACTCTGCCTGGAGTCACTGAAAAAAGTCTACAAGGTCTTGGTTGAGGAGCGGAGAGTAATGAATAGAACTGGGTACAAGCCACTAGCAGAGAGGAATTCTGAGTTGTCACTTTAGATCTTTCTATCATGTCAGGCAGCACTGATCAGGTCATTTTAGAAATAGCAAGATTATTATTATTTACCACCTTCTTAATTGTACCATGCAAATTAAGAATATACAAAAAGTGTTCAGGACAGTCATATGACATTCCCGCATCCTTTCCTGGAATACCAATCTCCAGTAATTATCTTCTGATTCAAAGTCAACAGCAATGATTCCTGCCTCTGCTTTGATTTTTTTTTCGTTATTTCACTGGAAATCTGGTTCTGTTTATCACGTAATGTGCTGAGGAGCATACCTCCATTCCATTCTCTGCCACCTCTTCTGCATGAGTCTTCCAATTCAGCAAGTCTACCTGTGATGACTGCCTGTTCAATGAGCCCCAGCCCAACTCTTGTTTCTTCATCTAATGCTTACACCCAAGAGGAGTGAAGAGGAAGGGATGCATAGGGCCAGTAAGTCATAGTGCTAGCACCATCCTAGTACAGAAGACCAGTGGCCAGGACAGCACTCTCCATGGCATCCTACCTTTAAACTAAGCATCCTATCTTTGTGAATAAAAATGGAATGAATGAATCTAAGAGGAGGCAACAGCATTATGGTGAAGATCACTGTATTTATAAAATTGTAATATAAGTTATACGTGAAGAAGAGAGAAAATGAAGAATGGTTTATTGAGAAGCAGAGCTAAGAAGTTATGTTACAGAATCTTGACAATAGGGAAAATAGGCAAACTTAATATTTATGTAACTGATTTATTGTGATTTTTTTCTTCACTAATTGGACATACTATTCCACAAAGGATTTGAGGTAGTCTAAAGAAGATAATAAAATACACATATAAATTTAAAAATAAGGCTAGGAAAATAGAAAAATAAAAGAATAGAAAAATAAAAATAAAAAATAAGGCTAGAAAAATATTGATAATATAGCAGGAATAGATGGAGGGAAATTTAGAAAATAGAGCAATCTGTGTTCTTCACCATCCTGAAGTCACAGGGAGAGAAGAAATGTGTTCTTTGGTTCTTGCTATAAAGACTCTTCCCATGCGTTAATGGGAGCCTGGTCTCTGGGGAAGTTTACTGTAATTCACTTTACTCTCCCTAGTAAGCCAATTTAATCTTTTCCCTTTAAATAAATATAGCTTTTTGATGGTTCCTTGCTTATTATCCTTTTTACTTATAATATTGAACTTTCTGATTACTGCAAGTGATATTTTTTTAGCGCCCAATTAAAAGTTTAGGCTACTAGTGACTTTGTAGAGCACAGCTCTTCTAAATCAGCCAACTGGTGGACAATATTCACACATTCTTGGTCTTTGCGAAACAAGTACTGAACGTGCAAATATAAAGGAAAGTGTCAGTTTCTATAATGGCTTGTTTCCTATCCTATTTCTGCCTGTATTGAACCCAAATGAACCTGTAGGGTTCATTTTTTTTCTAAAAGTAGCTTTTATTTTATGTTCTAAAAAAGAAATAAAAAAGAAAAAAAAAAAGAAAATCCCTTCAGCTATTCCACCAATGGCCCAGAAATTAAAGAAAATATATTTTATCTATTTATGAACCATGATAGTTAACTTTGTTAATGCATTTATTGCTGAACAAAGCCCATTATTATATTCTGGTGGTAGAAAGTTCTGGTTTTAGTAGATTAATATTGAATGATCATTTCAGAAGTCCTACCAGTGTGAATTAGAAATTAAGTTGTATTTATGGGGCGCCTGGGTGGCACAGTGGTTAAGCGTCTGCCTTCGGCTCAGGGCGTGATCCCGGCGTTGTGGGATCGAGCCCCACATCAGGCTCCTCTGCTGTGAGCCTGCTTCTTCCTCTCCCACTCCCCCTGCTTGTGCTCCTTCTCTCTCTGGCTGTCTCTATCTCTGTCAAATAAATAAATAAAATCTTTAAAAAAAAAAGAAATTAAGTTGTATTTAAAAAATGCCTAATTGGAACATTCAAATTATAGCTGCTCATGCTGCTGTAGGGTCTATAAGTTTTTGTGGGATTCAGGACTACCGTTAGGTAAGATCTCATTTTTCCAAGCTAATAAAAAGCATGTTTTTAAAAAAATGTTTAAAATACAGTCTAACAATTTCACTAAAAATAATATCTAAAATAACCTTGAGGGTCCTTTTGTATAGTATGTTTTTAAAAAAATACATACAACTTACATATGCGTAGATATATATTATTTTGAGTTCTGTTATTATGCAACATTTATTTCTCACATGTAATTTTGTATTATATTCATACTTTCCATTTTAATGATCACATAATATAAGTCCACTGGGCATATTTTTGTTTCCTTGAGTGTTATATTGGCATTGGGGATTTTTTTCTTTCTAACCTGCTTGTTAGCTTGCTTTTCTTTCTTTCTTTCTTTTTGACATTAGGTATTTTTGTTTGTTTGCTTGTTTTCCCCCCTCCACTATTATAAATGTACAGCAAATATACCATAAGCTTTAGAACATAATTTTTGCAATTCAAATTCTTTAAAAATTATTGAGACTAACTTTAGGACCCACTGTAAGATCAATTTCAGTAAATTCTCCATGTGCACATGAAAATCTGTGTGTTCTGTATGTGAATGCAGTGTTCTGTACATGTTAATTAGGTGAAGCTGATCATTCTTGTTCACATATTCTATGTCAGCACAGTCCAATAGAATATAATGCTGTCCATATATATAATTCTTATTTTAAACTTTCTAGTAAGCACATTACAAAGTAAAAGGATGGGCGAAATTAATTTCAATTATATATTTTACTTAACACAATATACCCCAAAACATCATTTCAATGTGTAATTAGTATAAAATTAATGAGACTATTTTTTATCTTTAGCTTATCTTTCAGTATGTATTTGATATTTACAGCACATTTCAATGCAAGTGTCAAATTTTGACTCTTATTTAGGTTTCACAAAATTCACTGCTTAAAAAATGGATACAGACTTACATATCCAGGTTGTTCCACCCAAACTTAAAAGTTTTCAAACCTCAGTTAAGTGCCAAAAATAATTCTCCTTTAATATTTACATTAATGTCAACAAAACTGGTTTATCTGTTTCAGAATATTTGATTTGGCTTTTGAGGCAAAAGCATATAATTTTCAAAACTATACCTGTTCAAAAATATTAAATTGACTAACTTTTGTGCCAACTCAATAATATTAATATCAGTTTAACTGCATATTGCTAGTTGAAAAGCAATTTTAAATTTATCAACATCAAGAAAGCATCATTCAAATTTTCTTGTAGTGTTTGCAGCTGATTTATATAATAGCGTTGATTACAGTTAAAACTTCTATATGTTGATTCATGTTAGAAAAATGTGTAAAACTAAGTATTACTGACTTATATTATGTAAATTGTGATGTTAACAGAGATTATTGTACCTATTTAGCTAGATTTAATAAACTGTTTCTTTTCCTTGAAACCTGAAAATTTAGCTCATTCATATGCAGTGTGATATCAGTGAGGAAACATAAATCACAGTCCTAAATTTTTGTCTTTGATTATTAGATATATGAAAGGCAGCCTTTGTTTTAAGGAAATCTTGAACTGCAGTTAACAATACAATAAATATTTGTAAAATTTTCCACAATGAACATTGGCAAAGAACACAAGATAATTGAATTCATTGTCTTCTATTTCTTTCAGTAGGTCCACATATTGGTGATGAATCCAACCACTTGCATATATATACTGAACAATTTTAATAACTTCTATGTATGAGATCTTTCATAGAGACTGTTTCAGAATGGTGAGCACAAATATTTTCAATATGTATCACATATTAAAATGAATTAATGAGGAAAGCATGAATTTCTTGTTTAAAATTCCAGAAAATATGTATTTTTGATCTAAAATTACTGGAGTAGTATCTTGTGTGTCAGAAACTAATTTTTAAATATTTAGTTGAAAATTTTCTTTTATAGCTGTAAAAGACTTAAGAATATCTATGCCATCAGTACAAAATTTTAGGCTGTGAATTTCCAATGTTTTTATAAGCTGGGAAGCCCTTGAGACAATATATGTCCCAAATATTAAGTGAGCAGAGTTTGTTATTTATATAACTTCTCTAAAGCTAAAGAAAATATTTGCATTTTATGGTCTTGTATTTTATGGGCAATGGTGGCTTAATCAAAGATCTTTAACTTTGTGTAAAATATCTAATTTTGGGCTCTTCTTATAACTTTCTGGCTAAATTTCCATATTTAAAATGATAATTTTCTCCTATCTCTATCTAAAAATGATTTTCTATTTTGTGCACAAATCAAGCTGCTTTATAGGTGGACAAGTCTAGCTCCCCTTAAAAATTGCTTAACATTTTTTATTGGACATTCAATTCTGATTTCAAATGGCTAGTTTTGCCAATTCCTTTTTGACTGTTGAAAGTGAACTTCTTATATGCTGAAAATATCTCTCAATATTTTCACTTTATCTTTAAACATTTTTTTAACCCAACAAACAGTTTTTTTGCTTTGTTCTGTCATAAAAAGTTAACATTGCCATTTATTGTGAAATCTGTAGCATCTGTTTTCTCAGTTTTTTTACAGTCACTCTATCCGTTATAACACTGGTTTCTGCATCTATACTCATGTCTGCATCTGTAAGCTACCTTAATTTTATATTAAAAAATTGTTCCTACTAATTTTTTAAATTAAATATAATTTAATTACATTGAAATTAATTAATTATTAATGCAGTCTACATAGTCTTTAATTCTTGCTGTCTCCACAAAATGTTCAAATAACCACATTAAAATATTACATTGGTATATAGAAACAAAGTTATTCCAACTTAATCAGTTTGTTGACACCAACTACACTGATATCTTCATATATTTATTATACTGGAACTAGTATAAGCACCTGACACATGTACTACATATGGCAATCATAACCTACAACAGCTGAGAGTGAAATGCAGACTTACCAAAACAATTGTGTTTAACAAAATAATATTTTAGAGTCCTTTAGTTGTAAAAGTTGAATTATTTAAAATGATAAATAAAATAAAAATTGAATTCTTCAGTTGTAGCCACAGGTGGTTCATGGTTAGTAAATTGGACAGCACAGTTCTAAGTTGTTATATGTGTTTTTGCATTTGTTCTATCAGAAATAGAGGGTATGTTAAGATCATTCACTATGATTGGGAAAGTTTATTTTTCCTTTTAATTCTGTCAGCTTTATATATTTGAAGCTATGTTAGTATCTAATTTGCTTTTTAATTTATCTATTGTATTTCTTTTTTTTTTTTTTAAAGATTTTATTTATTTATTTGACAGAGATAGAGACAGCCAGTGAGAGAGGGAACACAAGCAGGGGGAGTGGGAGAGGAAGAAGCAGGCTCATAGTGGAGGAGCCTGATGTGGGGCTCGATCCCATAACGCCGGGACCACGCCCTGAGCCGAAGGCAGATGCTTAACCGCTGTGCCACCCAGGCGCCCCTATTTTTCCTTTTAATTCTGTCAGCTTTATATATTTGAAGCTATGTTAGTATCTAATTTGCTTTTTAATTTATCTATTGTATTTCTTTTTTTTTTTTTTAAAGATTTTATTTATTTATTTGACAGAGATAGAGACAGCCAGTGAGAGAGGGAACACAAGCAGGGGGAGTGGGAGAGGAACAAGCAGGCTCAGCGGAGGAGCCTGATGTGGGGCTCGATCCCATAATGCCGGGATCATGCCCTGAGCCAAAGGCAGACGCTTAACCGCTGTGCCACCCAGGCGCCCCTATCTATTGTATTTCTAATTTCAGTTATATTTTTCAGATCTAGAACTTTTTTATACCTCTTGTTGATTCTCGTTCTCTGGTTCTTTATCTTCTTATTAAATTTTGAACATGTAATCACAGTTTTTGAAAGAAGCGATTCTGTTCATTAGTTACAATATCTGTATCCCTGTGTTTTTATCATCTGTCCTATGTCTTTTCTTTTCTCCGAATATATGTGCTTGGTGGTTTTTTATTGTATATGAAATATTGTAGAGGTTCTGGATGATTATTTTCTTCCAGAGAAGAAAGATCATCTTACTTCACTCAGGGCTTAAATAGATTCTAAGTTTTATTTCAGTCATTTAAAATACCTGATCAATTTCCACCTAGCCTTAATTTCTAGGATGCAGTACTTCTGAAGGCTAGGATTGTTTATCTCTCCAAATAAGCATACATGTAAACTCCAGTTTTTAGCTGCTCAGCACAACGAGATTGCTAATAATTGTGCTGAGATTTTTAGCCTCTTAGCAAGTACTCTTTGTGGACCATAGGCACCAAGTTCACTTTTCTGTGCTTCTCCTCTCTATTGGATTTTGGTCCTCATTGCAGTGGTAGACCTAACCTACAAATATGACTTTCCAACCACCAGAAATTCTACTCAAATTTTCTTCTATTATCCAAGTTTTGTTCGGCTTTTGTCTCTTTGCCTGTATTACTTTATGAACCAGCAAATGCCTTGAAGCATTGAAGAAAGTTAGATTCACCTCTTTGATTTTCTCTGCCTCTAAAATCCTGGCTGACTGGGTAGCATTTTGATACTTGCATTCAGATTTTTTTTTTTTTTTGTATCTTACAAACTTCCCTTGTTATTCTCAGTGGGAAAATTGGTTTTCTCCAAGCTAAACTTTGATAGCTGGAAGCAAAAGTCTTTCTAATCCATAGAAACTAGCACTATCTATAGATTTTTTTCCCCTCTTGATTACATAAAGGATACATATTTATTGTGACAACTAGAGAAGACTCAGAAAATATGAAAATAAATCATTCATCTTCCAGATAATTACTTTTAATATTCATATATGCTATAGACTAAATGTTTGTGTCCACCCAAAATACATATGTTGATGCCTTAACCCCCAACATGATGGTATTTGGACAGAGGCCTTTGGGAGGTAATTAAGTGATGAGGGCAGGGCCCTGTTTTGGGGGAATTAGTGCTCTTATAAGGGACACACCAGAGAGCTTGCTGTCTCTCTCCCTGTCATGTGATGACATGGTGTGAAGGCAGGTGTCTGCAAGCCAGGAAGGGAATTCTCACCAGAACCTGACCATGCTGACACACCCTGATCTCAGACTTCCAGCCCCACAGAACTGCGGGAGATAAATTTCTGTTGTTTAAGATACCCACCCAGTCTATAATATTTTGTTATGCAGTCTGAGCTGACCATATATACATATATGCAACCATTATCTCTACTATAGACATATCTTGGTTTTTGACTAAATGGAATCCCATATATGCTTTTTATAATCTGATTCATTTAAACTTAGCAGTGCATCAAATATTTTTTTGTTTCATCAAATATTATTCTACTACATATTTTACTAATTGCAGAGTATGAAATATATCCAGTTAGATTTTTTCTAACTTTTTGTTATTTAAAGTAATGCTATGATGAACATATGCATGCATAGTTTTTTTATTTCTCATATTTCATCATGATATGTTCTTCCATGTGCAATTTGCTTAAATAAGTGAACAGTTATGTGTACATATGTATATGTATATATATATATATATAAACTTCTTATTCTAGAAAATGTTAAATATGTAGAAAAAATGTAGAGGCAATAGTATAACGAATCTCTGAGTTCCTATAATTCAATGTCATCATTTGTGCAAGTTTTAAAAATACGATTTGGTCCTCAACTTCAATAGTGAATAAACAATTGATTCCTACGTGTTAGGGAACTTTAGGAAGTGTTAGGATTTTGTTTTTCCACTCGACATATTTGTGTTTTTAATTTCTTTTATTGTCAATGTACAGTAACCTCAAACTTCTAAAAGTCCAATTGATATCTATATTCCTGATTGCCTTGAACATCTGTGGGGATAAATTTACATTGCTTCTTTAGGAACTCTAGAAAGTCACAGCAGGACCTCGGGCATTTTATTTTACCTTGGGGACCCATGGGAGAAGAAGTGGGAGACACAGAATGGGGACTTTGGGCTCAAGGTCATGTTCCTAGAAACTAGAAGAGTTAAGAAGGGTACTTGTGGAAAGGTTGGGTCAGATTCCCGGCTAGGTGAGTGAAGGGATATATTTTTTTATTTGGGAGATTGGCCAGGGTTCTTAGAAGAAGTCAGCTAGAAAATGTCATTGGAAACTTTCCAGACTTGGGTTCTATGGGATCTGAGAACTGTCCCTCAAGGAACAGATGTAAAGTTCAAAGCAAAGAGTTACATTTTGAGGGCACAAACCCCTTAGAGTCAGATGCTTTAAAACTGGCTGAAAGAGCTGCATCACCTGAGGAAAATTTTTCTGCATTGAGACAGTCAGGGGCTAAGAAATGAGGCAGTCACCAGTGCTGGATACTGAAAGTGCTGGGGAGGAGTTGGAAATGGTCAATAGAGCAGATCAGTGATGGAACAGACACTGGAAGAAGTCAACAGAGAACTGGAGGTAAAAAGCACCCCTGGTGGGGGGAGCAGCATGGCAGGTCAGGATGACATGTGCTCATGATTTGAAACCTGAGAGGGAGGTGGGTGAGAAGGGTGGCTCAGGCCAGCTTCCTCTTGCTTCATAGTCTGGGCTCGGGATTTTCACCCCATGAACAATATAGCCTGAGAAAATCACGTGGGTTTTTGCTGTTACTCATTTCATTCCAAGTAACTTCAACCTATTTTCTTTCACCTGGAATAAGCCCATTAATCCTCAGCAAAGTGGGACCATCATGAAGGAGGTGGCTCTTGAAATAGACTTTGAACCTCATGTAGGATTATAAGAGTATTGGTGGAAAGAGTTCTAGACCAAAGCACATGCGTTAAAGCTTAGAGGCACAAAAGCAGGTTGGTAATTAGTAAGCAGTGAGATACCTGGTGACTGCCCCACAGGTTTTCAATAGGAGGGGGGAATCAGCTGGAAAGCACATTTGAAGCCATGGGGCAGAAGACGCAATGGCCCCAGGAACCAGGGAATTAGCAGAATCATTTTGGGAAAAATTACTTTCTTCTGATTTCTCAGAGTAATAATCTAAAATCTCCATCCTCATTTTTTTCTTTAAATATTTTCTTTGATTTAAAAATCAATAGGGGAGTTTAGAACATTTGGGAAAATAGAACAAGGATAGAAAAAAAATCACCTGTAATTTTACCACCTAGAATCAACCTTTTACATTTTCTTCTACAAATTTCATTTACATATTTGTGACATAGGAGCATTTATTAAGCTTTGAAAGTTTAATTTATGTGTATAATATCACATCTTAAGCATTTCTTCATGCTATTATCTGGTTTTCATAAATACCAATTAATGGCCTTCCGTATTCCATGATGTTGGTACATTGTAGTTTAATCATCTGTCTCCTGCTAGATTTATGAGTTACTCCTTTTATTGGGAGGATAGTGAGCCTGCAACACAGTGATAAAAAAGATCTTTCCAGTTTAGCATAGTAACTATAAAGGAAGAAAATTTAATAGGAATGTATGGGTCTTTTAATAACTTATATTTTAGTTTCAAAAGAATAACAAGTATCAGTGAGATACCAGATGAACTGACATGAAAAGAACCCAGGAGCTTAATTTAATTGGACTCTCATTGAAATGAGAGTTGTGCCCTGTGATTGTGATTTACAATAAGAAATATATACTTGATCTTCATCCCCGTTTCTGGCACAGAGTTCTAAAAACTTTGGAATAACCTAAGTGATGACAGCAAGGAAAAATGTCTTTTGTTATGTTAATTAGGACCCTACTTAGGGTTTGGGGCTGGTTGCCAGTGAAGCCAACCTTGTGATTAGAGGGTTGGAACTTCCAGTCCTACCCCTGCCCGCCCCAACCTCTCAAGAGAGGAGAGGGGCCCGAGAACGACTAATGTTTGATCAACTGTGCCTGTGTCATGAAGCCTCCACAAACCCCCAGAAGGACAGAATTTGGAGAGCTTCCAACCAGGAAGCTTGGTGAACAGGTACAGACTCGGGGAGAGTAGAAAGCTCTGAGAGAGCTTGGAAACTATGCCCTTTCGACACATCTGTACATGTGCTTCTCTTCCATTTGGCTGTTACACCCTTTTATAATAAAATGGTGATCTAGTAAGTAAAATGTTTCTCCTAGCTTCATGAGCCACACTAGCCAATTAATCCAAGCGGAGGAGGGGCTACCATTTGTTGGAACTTCTAGTTTGTAGCGGGTTGGTCAGACACACAGATAACAACCTGGCTTTCAATTGAAATCTGTAGTTGAGGGGGGTAATGGGGAAGGAGCAGGCTTGTAGGAGTGACCCTTAACCTGTGAAATTTGATGCTATTTCTGGTTAGATGGTGGCAGAATTGAGTTAGAATTGTAAGACACCTTGTTGGTGTCTGGAGAATTGCTTGGTGGTATTGGAATTTGTCTCAGAACCAAAAGAAACCAAATAGCTACTGTGATCTTAGGTTTTTAATGTAAACATAGTGCCACGATAAAGGTAAGTAAAGGTCATCTAAGCTCTGACACATTTATTAAGGAAAAAAGAATTACTTGAGAATGCATGAGAACAAGGCAAAGTCAGTACTTCCCAAGGCAATCACCTTGAGAAGTATATATATAATGATGAGCTTGAAATTTCAACTTTTAAATATAGATTGGTGATGAGAATGAGTAACATTACTTTCCAGGAATGCTTTCCCCATGACATTATGCTAACAGTTCTCCTGGGGTCCAGGGTATTAAATCAAAGACGTTGTTGGACAACAAATGCTAATTTCCATTTTGTGCAGGAGATGAATCAGCAAAAGGCAATTAGAATCAAATTCTTTAATAAAACCTAACTGCTTAGGTCCTTAAATTCTGACCATGAGTTTAATAGACATGCAATATGTAGATGTCAATGAGAAAGGTTCAGAAATCGGGTTGAATGGAAATGAGGACCCTGGTGTGTTGCAGAGCATGAAATGTTAAATTATAATTGCTGTTCACTCAATATGCTTTTTTGGAATGCTTCCTAGGAGGCGGGCAAGGTGAAGGTGTGAAGCATGCAAAGGTGGTGAGCAGAACACAGTCTCTATTTAAGAATTACACAGTGAAATGGGGTCGGCAAGGGCACAGGTGGTAAATGGGATGTGTGCTATAATAGTGATCAGTACAGGGACTAGGAGAACTGACATGAGTGAGGAATTAGTGACTCTCTATTGAAGTGTGATGACAAGAATGGAATGATACCTACAGGGGACATTGAGCTGGTTGTGGAGGACAGAAGATGAATATTCCAGAAAGCAGTGGCAGCTCATGAGAAGGTAGAGAGAGATCATCTCTTTGACAAGAGTCACATTCTAGCTAGACAACAAGCTATGAGGTTTCTGGGGCCTCTTAAGGTTTGAAAGTAGATAAATATATTTCAGAGTTCTTTTTAATAAAGTGGTTGTAATAAAAAATGTTTTCTTCCTTTAGTTAGCCAGAAAGTTATTCATAATTTTGTTGAGCAGTGTGCATTACAGGCCACATATCATTTATTCTTCACAACTCTGTAATGTAGGCATGACATTGTTATCTCCATTTTGCTTCTGGGGCAACGACGTCTAGAGAGTTCCTGTATCTTCTTAAGATCACTCGGCTAGACCCGGTATCTGAACCCATGTGTTTGTCTGTAAGCGCATTCTCTCAACTGTTATTTGTTTGTTTGTTTGTTTTAAAGATTTTATTAACTTATTAGACAGAGATAGAGACAGCCAGCAAGAGAGGGAACACAAGCAGGGGGAGTGGGAGAGGAAGAAGCAGGCTCCCAGAGGAGGAGCCTGATGTGGGGCTCGATCCCAGGACTCTGGGATCACGCCCTGAGCTGAAGGCAGGCGCTTAATGACTGAGCCACCCAGGCGCCCCTTGTTTTGTGACCATTCAGTTTTCTAGCTTTTCTCTATCGTGTGAGACTTCTTCTCAGTGTACAGACCTGTGCAGGCGGGTGCACGTATAAAGTGGTTGTTTGTTATTGCCTGGCCACATGGATCATAGTGTTCATTTTGTAGACATCTTTTGGAATCACTAATCCTCATTCCTCTCCTGTATAAATGTTGACAGCAAACCTTGCTATGCACTGTTCCAAACACTGCTTATATTAACTCATTTAATCACAAGTAACTTGCCCACAAGCAAGCAGCTAGGAAGTAGTGAGAGGTTCTCGTGTGTGAACACAGGAACCAGGACTCCAGAAGCTATGCTCATAACCACTACAATATTTACCTATTTAAATCTTAGTTACTCTTCAAGTTCCCACCCTTGAGCTCATCTTGCCTGTTAAACTGTCTCAGACTGTGAAGGCTGAGTCCCCAAGTATCTAACTTATGCCACTGGAGCTGTGGTCCTGGAGCTTTCCTACATTGTGTGGTTAGATATTTCACTGCACATTCTAATTCTTCTGCTCTTACCAGACTAAAAGCCCTGTAGAGGCAAGCATCTATGACTGACATTATCATAAGGCACATCTCTCCCTTCAATATTTGTCATCTGGAAAATGCTTAATAAATATTTGTGTAGTTACTAAGATCAGAATTATGGATATTAATATTTTATTATTGCATTGTGCTATAGAACATTGATGATCCCAGGTGCTCTCACCATGTGCATAGCCATTTATCTCAACCTTAAGTGTCTCTGTATTTTTATCTTCTGATAAATTCTTTATTTTGTTATATATATGTATATATATTTATAATTTTATATATATATCTATATATATATATATCTTTCCCTTGCTGGCTGGTGACCTGTAATCATGGCTTCTTTTGATTAACAAACTCAATTTTTTCAGAGCAATTTTAGGTTCATACCAAAATTGAGCAGGAAGTACAGAGTACTCATATATCCCCTGCCTCCACACATGGACAACCTTCCTTAAGATCAACATCCCCATCAGAGAGGTACATTTGTTACACTTGAAACTTACATCAACACCTCATTATCATCTAAACTCCATAGTTTACATTAAGGTTCACTCTCGATGTTGTACATTCTATGCGTTTTGACAAATGTACAATGACATGTGTCCATCATTTTAGTATTCTACAGAATAGTTTTATTGCTCTAACAATCTGCAGTGCTCTGCCTATTCATCCCTTTGTCCCCTTTATCCCTTGACAACTACTGATCTTCTTACTGTGCTTATAGCTCCACCTTTTCTAGAATGTCATATTGTTGGAATCATACTGTATGCATTTTTTTTTCACCTTTTGTTTTTAAATGTTAGCTCTATGACCAATGTGGGGCTTGAACTCATGACCCTGAGATCAAGGATTGCATGCTCAACCTACTGAGCCAGCCAGCTGCTCTTGTATTTTTCTTTTTTTTTTAGATTGACTTATTTCACTTTGTAACATGCACTTAAATTTCCTCCATGTCTTTTCATGGCTTGAAGAAGCCTTTTAGCACTGTATAATAGTCCATTGTCTGGATATACCGCAGTTTTTTTTACCCATTTACCTAGTGAGGGATATCTTGGATGCTTCCAAGTTTAGGCAGTTATGAATAAAGCTGTTATAAACATCTGTGAGCAGGTTTTTATGTGGGCATAAGTTTTAACTCACTTGAGTAAATGCCAAAGAATGTAATTGCTGGATCATGCAGTAAGAGTATATTCAGTTTTGTAAGAAACCATCAACTTGTCTTCCAAAGGGGCCATTGCAATCACCTTTGTTTTTGGGATCTCTAGTTTTTTTCTGTACTTTTTTTTTTTTAATATTGTGGTAAAAAACACCTAACATGAAATTACCCTCTGAAAAATTTTTAAGGACTTACTTATTTGAGAGAGAGAGAGAGAGAGAGCGCTCATGCACTAGTGGGAGGGGCCAAGGAAGAGCGAGAGAGAATCCCTAGCAGACTTTTCACTGAGCATGGAGCCCCATGTGGGGCTGAGATCATGACCTGAGCTGAAATCAAGAGTTGGATGCTTAACCAACTGTGCCACCTAAGCACTCCTACCCTCTTAAATTTTTATAGAATAGTATCATTAATTATTTGCACATTATTGTACAACAAATCTCTAGAACTTTTTTATCTTGCATGACTGAAAGTCTATACCCATTGAATAGCAGCGCATTTTCACCTCTCAGCAGTCCCTGGCCACCACCATTGTACTTTCTGCTTTTATGAGTGGACTACTTTAGATCCATCATGTAGGTGATCCGGCAGTAGTTGTCCTTAACTACCACGTGATCCAGCAATCCGCTTCTGAATATTTATCCAAAAGAATTGAAAACATGATCTCAAAAAGATATTGGCACTTCATTGTTCATTGCAACACCATTCACAATAGCCAAGAGTTGGGAACAACCTAACTGTCCACCAACAGATGAATGAATAAAGAGAATGTGGTATATACATACAATGGGATATTATTCAGTCTTAAAAAAGGAAGGAAATTGTGTCATATGCTACAACATAGATGAACTTTGAGGGCATTATGCTACTTCTGTACTTTTAATCTCCTTCCAACATCCTGCAGTCAGGGAAGCCAGATAACTAAGCTTGTTAGAATTGTGTCTAAAGTAACAGGAGAAAGCAAAACAGATCTGATCAAAGAGTTCTGTGATGCACACATGCACGTCAATATGTATAAATGTAGAGACTTTCCTTGGTCATCCTTGTTTTATATTTTATGACTTATGATATACATTGTTACATAATTATAGTCAGTATAAAGACTATAACTAAAAAACAGGAATAAGCAAAAAATGTTTGCATTTCATTTTGTGTTAAAGATATGTAATA
Organism: Ailuropoda melanoleuca; assembly: GCF_002007445.2. Classification (NCBI taxonomy): domain Eukaryota; kingdom Metazoa; phylum Chordata; class Mammalia; order Carnivora; family Ursidae; genus Ailuropoda; species Ailuropoda melanoleuca. The sequence continues at coordinate 6,079,592 of NC_048236.1, forward strand.
AACAGCAGTAATAATTTATATAAAATTTGTGAATAAAATCTATTGTTCAGAAATCATCATGTCAGGTAGATGATTCCCACTGTTATTAGCTGACTAGCTGTCATATTTATGTCCCTGATCGACATGAGAAAGGTTGGGAAAATTTTGTTTGGTGTTAAAATAAATTTTGAGGGTTGATAGATTTTTTAAAATTCTGTCATTATGTTATAGCATTTTTTCATTGAGTGGAAGTGTCACCTGAGGGATTCTCCAATTATGTCTGAATGGAAATTTCAGTTGGTACAAAAATAACTATGTCTTAAAATATCATTTACTTCACTTCGCTCACTTTTTTTCCTCTTTGAAAGTCTCTGTGAAGGGAAATCTTTCTGCACTTTGCTCCCTATAAATCTCTAGAGAGCCAATTCCATGAGAACTATAAATTCCCCTCAAAACACACACCCACACAACTCTTTTTCAAGTTTTTTTTTTTTTTTTTTTTAAATCAGACAGGCTTCATGTTTCATTTAACCACAACATTCAGCATTTGCACACATTTCTGGGGATGTGTGCTAGAACTCGCAAGTGTGCCCAGTAATACTACAGCTTGGGTTTGGACGCCATCTTCCTCGCTGTTTCATTTGGGCGGGAAGCTGTGCGGAATCCAGATCGGTGGCTGATGTGCTAGTGACCTTACCTCATCTTCTCTAAGAGCTTTTAGAAACTCCTCTTTAGGATTGTTGGACGGGACATTTGGACAAACGGATAAGCTGGGATAGTCCATGGAAGTTTATGTGGTTCAAGTAAGGGATAATAACATTTAATAACCTAAAACATGGTTGTGATGAACATAATTATCTTGTTGATCTAGGATGAAAAATTCCTGTGAAGTTATCTTTTGGGACTGTTTCCTTCCTCATACTTATTAGGCAAATACCACTATTAGGCAAATATAGTCTCTCTCCCTCCCACATACATGTGCACATACTTACACAAGTATAGGTTTGGCATAGAGTAGTGACTCAATAAACAGTAGGAATTATTGGGGCACCTGGCTGGCTCAGCTGGTAAAGCATGTGACTCTCCATCTTGGGGTTATAAGTTCAAGCCCCATGTTGGGCACTTAAGAATAAAATCTTGAAGAAAATCAGTAGGAATTATTATTATTACCATCATCACCATTATTTTTTTAAACTATCATCTTAGTCATAGTCATCAGGTGAAAAAAAGATTTACTTTAGGTAGTTGTGATAAATTTCTCCATGAGGTGCTGTTTGATCTTTGTTTCTCTTACTCTTTTTTTTTCTCTTTGTTTCTCTTGAGAAATTTGTTCTGTCCTCATTATTTTAGAACCTATGGACCCTGACTGATATTTCATAATGTATGCAGCTGATTTCATGTTTCATTGTGTTTTATATTTTATCATGTTTTGAAAAATTACCTGGAGGACATTGGGTTCTGCCTGTGTCATGGATGGCATCTTATGTTACGACTTGGGGCATGTTGTGATGTGAAGGGTCCAATGCTCTTCCCATTTCTTACCCTCCTGATGTTACTGCTCACACACATTCATTTCTGAGGAATTGTTTGCTTTAGGAGAACTCTATCTCATTACCTCATGAGATGTGTGTTCATAAGAGTCACAAGGAGGGTTTTAAATATGCATAATAAGATCTGAATTAGAAACCCCAATGGGGCCCAGGCACTTAGACGAGCTTGCTAAAGGATTTTAAGGTTCAGTTAAAGTTTTAAATCACTGAGCTAAACCTGCATAATTATAAATTTCATCCTTCCACTGTTCAGTCATTCACTGAGGCAAATGCCATTGAATACCCAATTCCACAGACTGTTCTTTCTTTCAGGAAACATTTTAATGGTCATTGCTGGTTTTATTGATTTTTCTTTATTGTTTTTCTGTTTTCTATTTCATTGATTTTCGTTTTTATTTTTATTACTTCCTTTCTTCTGTTTATATTTGGGCTTTTTTCATTCTAGTTTCTTAAGATGGAATCTTAAGTCAGTGATTTGAGAAACTTCTTTATAAATACGTATTTTTGATGAATTCAACCCTTCATTATTATCAAATGACCTTTATTGCTTGTAATTTTCTTTGCTCTGCAATTTACTTTTTCTAATATTTTTTCAATAATTTTTATTTTGTTATATTAGTCACCATACAGTACATCCCCAGTATTTGATGCAATGTTCCATGATTCATTATTTGCGTATAACACCCAGTGCACCATGCAATATGTGCCCTCCTTAATACCCATCACCGGCCTATCCCAATCCCCCACTCCCCTCCCCTCTGAAGCCCTCAGTTTGTTTCCCAGAGTCCACAGTCTCTCATGGTTCATTCCCCCTTCTGCTGACCCCCCCTTCATTTTTCCCTTCCTTCTCCTACCGATCTTCCTGCTATTTCTTATGTTCCATAAATGAATGAAAGCATATAGTAATTGTCTTTCTCTGCTTGACTTATTTCACTTAGCATAATCTCCTCCAGTCCCGTCCATGTTGCTGCAAATGTTACTTTTTGTAATAGTAATATTGCCACAACAGCTTTCTTTTTATCAGTGTTAGTGATGTAGTTTTTGAATGTAGGTGAGGTCAGGGCAACTGCCAAGAAAGAATTCTTGAGATGTCTTTGGGGCAAAATGGTGGTTTTATTAAAGCACAGAGATAGGACTTGGGGGCAGAAAGAGCTGCTGTCTTGGGGTTGTGAGGGGTGGCTGATTATATACTTGGGAGTTGGGGGTAAGGAGAAAGGGAGGTTCTCAAAAGAACTTTCATATGCTAAAGAGGACCTACAAGATACTGGAGGCCTCTCCATTGTCAAGTTAAGGTGGTTTTTCCCTCTAATAAAGCGTTAACATTAAGACAGTTGGGAGCTCTGCCTGCCTCAAGTATTTGTCAATGGGCAGCAGGTTATAAGGTCATTAATTTTATCTACATTTCCTTCTGGAAGTTAGGTTATTGATAAGAATACTTTTCCCTTGTAAATCACTAATACATTTGTAAACTGAGGGAGACTCATGTCTTGCAGGCCTGCAATCTTTGTACTGCTTGTTAACCGTTTGTTTTTCCTTCCCTTAGCTTTAGGACAGCTACTAGTGCCTGAGGAATGTCACACATGGTCCACCTGGGAGTGTGTGTGGGGGTGGTGGCTGTGGGGTGTCAGCGTGTGCTTTGTCCTCAGCTTTCCTTTTGCTCCCTCATCATTAACATGGTATATCTCTTCTTCTTTTTTTATTTTGGTGGTTGCTTTAAGAATTATTATATACATCTTTCTTTCTTTTTTTTTCCTATTTATGTCTTTATATTTAAAGTGCATTTCATGTAGGCAAAATGTGGTTAGCTCTTGCTTTCTTACCCAATCAGGTAATATCTGCCTGTTAATTTAAGGGTTTAGAGCATTTACGTTGAATGTGGCTATTGAAGTTTGTATCGCTCATCTTGTTGTTTCTTTTCTACCTGTCCCATCTGTGATGGCTAATTTTATGTGTCAACTTGACTGGGCCAGAGTGCTGGATATTTGGCTAAACATTATTCTGGGTGTGTCTACAAGGATATTTCTGCATCAGATTAACGTTTGAATCTGTATATCCAGTAAAGCAGATTGCCCTTCTTAATGTAGATGGGCTCTGTCCAGTTAATGGAAGACCTGAAGAGCTCACAAAGGTCCTTCTGCAGTAGAGGAAGACTGTGTGTCTTCAAGCTGGGACCTCAATCTTCTCCTGCCTTTGGACTTGGACTGAAACTTGTACCATCAGCTTTCCTTGTTCTTATGTCTTAGGCTCACACTGGAACTATGCCATTTAGTCTCCTGTGTCCTCAGCTTGTCTACTGCAGGGCTTGGGACTTCTTAGCCTCCAGAATCACTTGAGTCAATTTCTTATAATAAATCTATCTCTCTAATACACACACACACAAACACACATCCTATTGGTTGTTTCTCTGAAGAACCCTGACTAACACACCATCTAACCATTGTTCCTCTTTTCCTCTTTTACTTTTATGATACCATCTTATTTCTGTTGTTGGTTTATTAGCTATAATTCCTTGTTTTTTTATTTTGGTGGTTGCTTTAAGAATTATTATACACATCTTTAACTGATCACACAGTCTACCTTCAAGTGATAGACACTCACATACAGCATAGGAATCGTACAATATTATACTTCTATTTCTTCCTTCCTGCTCTTTGTGATGTTGTCATTCACTTTACTTTTCTATATGGTATACCTCCTACACTACATTTTTATTATTTTTGCTTAAATAATGAAATTTCTAAGAGATTTAAATAATAAGAAAAATATCTCATATTTTTGAGGTATTTGTATTTCTGTTGTTCTTCATTCCTTTGTGTAGACCCATGTTTCCATTTGGCATCATTTTCCTTCTACCTTAAAGACTTCTTTGAACACTTCTTGTGTAGTGTGGGTTTGCTGCTGCGGAATTCTTTTTTTTTTTTTTAAAGATTTTTTTATTTTTTATTTATTTGACAGAGACAGAGACAGCCAGCGAGAGAGGGAACACAAGCAGGGGGAGTGGGAGAGGAAGAAGCAGGCTCATAGCAGAGGAGCCTGATGTGGGGCTTCGATCCCACAACGCCGGGATCACGCCCTGAGCCGAAGGCAGACGCTTAACCGCTGTGCCACCCAGGCGCCCCCTGTGGAATTCTTTTAGCTTTGTGTCTCAAAATGTCTTTATTTGCCTTTGCTTTTGACATGCATTTTCTCTGGCTATAGAATTCTACATAAATCTCCACTCCTGCCCCCTTGCCCATTACTACTCTTAACACTCTGTTCCACTGTTTTTTCTCTCGCATTGCTTCTAGTGAGAAAATCTTTGTTCCTCTGTATGTGATGTGCCCTTTTTCTCTGACTGCTTCTAAAATTTGCTTACAATCACTGGTTTTAAGCAAATCAATTATGATGTGACTGGTTGTAGTATTTCTTTGTGTGTCTTATACTTGCAGTTTATCGAACTTGGATTTGTGGGTTTAAAGTTTTACTCAAATTTGGGAAAAAATGCAATATTTTTTTGAACATTTTTCTGCTAAAGTGACTCCAATTACACATACATCAGACCATTTGAAGATGTCCTACAGCCCACTGATTCCCTTTTAATTAATTAATTAATTAATTTTTAACGAGTGTATTTATTTGAGAGAGGGAGAGCACCAGGGAGCTAGGAGGGGTACAGGGAGAGGAAGAAACAGACTCCCCACTGATCAAGGAGCTCAACAACAGGGCTTGATCCCCGGACACTGATGTGGGGCTCGATCCCAGGACCCCAGGATCAAGACCTGAGCTGAAAACAGACACTTAACTGACTGAGCCACCCAGGTGCCCCTGATTCACTTTTAATTTTTTAGAATTTCTCTTTTCTCTTTATGCTTCATTTTGAGTTTCTATTACATTTTCTTCAAATTTGCCGTTCTTTTCTGATCTAGTTTGTCTAATGCACTGTCACTCCCAGCTAGAACATATATATATTTATCTTGGACATGTAATTTTCATTTTTAGAAGTTTGATTTGGGGCATTTTTGTATTTTATATTTTCCATGCCTCTAGGTAACTTTCAAACATACATATGGAATACAGTCATAACAACTGTTTTAATGTCCTAGTCTGCTAAATTCTAATGTGTCTCAGATCTGGGTCAGTTTTGATTGGTTGATTTATCTACTCATTAGAGATGGCATGTTCCTGCTTTTTTTTTTTTTTTTTTACCTCCCAACTCCTTCTTGATGCCCAAGTTTATATGTTAAATTTCAGTGATGCAGCATTAACTTGAAACCATCTGTTTTTCTGATCTGTCAATATAGCTTTTTACTTATAAGCTCTTTAATAAGCCTCAGGCTCCAGAATTTTATAAAGGAAGATTTTCTTCTTTGTTCATTTTTCCTTAATCTCCTTTGTTTGGGCAGTCTGGATTCTTCCTCCTTGGATAACACATGGAAACTCTCTTGAGGCAGAAAGTGGTGTCCCAAAGCGTACATCATAAACTTGTCTTTGGGCAGAGTGACATAGGAGTCTCATAGTCTCATAGGAGGCAAGAGAGAAATCCTTGAATATGTCGGCAATGTGAACCTTCCAGGCGGAGAAAGGGCCAAGGCCCTGAGGAGGAAATAAGGAGAATTGAAAAATAGCTAGCTATCATAAAACTTAAATGTACTAATTTATTTATCAAGTAATTTGTTATAAGGCATGGATATCTAAAATAATTATTGCATCCAGTGAAATGATTTAGATAAATTCGAGTTTGTTCTGAGCTAAGATGAAAGCAATCCTTCAAAACCATGACCCCAGAGACTGAGTATAGGCTAAAATTCTGAAAATAAAATGTTGCTAGATAAATTATTTGTTGTAGCTCAAGTGACAAGTTGGATTACTTCAGTTTAGTTGATGCATAGTTTTTTGTTTTGTTTTGTTTTTTTGCTTTCTGCATGGAAAACACATTCATTGAGATGGATTTTTACAATGATTGCTTTCCTTATCTAAATGGAGGAACAATTCTGCATCCTTCTAGATGCCCAAGTTTATATGTTAAATTTCAGGGATGCAGCATTAACTTGAAACCATCTATTTGAGTGTTCTTTGTTGTAAGTCAAAATGACAAACAAAGGAGATTAAGGGAAAATGAACAAAGAAGAAAATCTTCCTTTATCAAAATCCACACCCCGAGGCTTAATAAAGAGCTTGTAAGTAAAAAGCTGTATTGAAGGATCAGAAAAATAGTACCATGACTAATCATCTGAAGAATTTAGAAGCAAGCAGGAAGAGATAAAAGTAAACCCAGTTAAGGGGGGTTCTAAAAAAGTAAAAAGGCCCCAAGAGTGATACAGAACAGAAAGTCACAATCTATAGAAACAAAGACTTTACTGGCAACAGGACATCTTAAAATCATATCGCTCAATAATCAGTCTCAGTGTAAATGGCCTAAATGCTCCCATAAAACGCCACAGGGTTGCAGATTGGATAAAAAGGCATGACCCATTCATTTGCTGTCTACAAGAGACTCATTTTGAACCTAAAGATACATTCAAACTGAAAATAAAGGGATGGAATACCATCTTTAACCAATGGACCTCAAAAGAAAGCTGGGGTAGCAATTCTCATATCAGACAGATTGGATTTTAAACTAAAGACTATAGTTAGAGACACAGAAGGGCACTATATTATTCTTAAAGGATGTATCCAACAAGGGGATATGACAATTTTAAATATATATGCCCCCAACAGGGGAGCAGCAAGATACACAAGCCAACTCTTAACCACAATAAAGAGACATATAGATAAAAATAAATTAATAGTAGGGGACCTCAACACTCCACTATCAGCAATAGACAGAGCACTGGAGCAGAAAACCAACATAGAAACAAGAGCTTTGAATGCCATACTCGACAAGTTGGACCTCATAGATATATATAGAACACTACACCCCAGAACCAAAGAATACTCATTCTATTCTAATGCCCATGGAACATTCTCAAGAATAAACCACATTCTGGGTCACAAAACAGGTCTCAACCGATCCCAAAAGACTGAAATTATTCCCTGCATCTTCTCAGACCACAACGCTTTGAAGTTGGAACTCAACCACAAGGAAAAACTTGGAAGAAACTCAAACACTTCGAGACTAAGAACCATCCTGCTCAGGAATGATTCGATAAACCAGGAAATCAAAAATCAATTTAAACAATTTATGGAGACGAACGAGAATGAAAACACAACAGTCCAAAACCTATGGGATACTGCAAAGGCAGTCCTAAGGGGAAAATACATAGCCATCCAAGCCTCACTCAAAAGAATAGAAAAATCTAAAATGCAGTTTTTATATTCTCATCTCAAGAAGCTGGAACAGCAACAGAGGGACAGGCCTAAACCACGCACGAGAAAGCAGTTGATAAAGATTAGAGCACAAATCAATGATTTAGAAACCAGGAGTACAGTAGAGCAAATCAACAGAACTAGAAGCTGGTTCTTTGAAAGGATAAATAAAATTGACAGACCACTGGCAAGACTTATCCAAAAGAATAAAGGACTCAAATTAATAAAATTATGAATGAAAAGGGAGAGGTCACAACCAACACCAATGAAATTAGAGGGATTATTAGAAATTTTATCAACAGCTTTATGCCAGTAAATTAAGCAATCTGGAAGAGATGGAGGACTTCCTGGAAACCTATAAACTACCAAGACTGAAACAGGAAGAAATTGATTTTTTAAGCAGGCCAATTAATTATGAAGAGATTAAAACAGTGATAATAAACATTCCAAAAAACAAAACTCCAGGACCTGATGGTTTTCCTGGGGAATTCTACCAAACATTCAAAGAAGAAATAATACCTATTCTCCTAAAGCTATTTCAAAAAATAGAAACAGAAGGAAAGCTACGAAACTCATTATATGAGGCCAATATTACCTTGATCCCCAAACCAGGCAAAGACCCCCTCAAAAAGGAGAATTACAGACCGATTTCTCTAATGAATATGGATGCCAAAATCCTCAACAAGATCCTTGCTAATAGAATCCAACAGTACATTAAAAGGATTATCCATCATGACCAAGTGGGATTCATACCTGGGATGCAAGCATGGTTCAACACTCGCAAATCAATCAATNTGTGGTTCAATATTCACAAATTCGATCAGTGTCATAGATTTTATCCAGAAGGAAAAAGCCAAAAATCATATGATTCTCTCAATAGATGCAGAAAAAGCATTTGACAAAATACAGCATCCTTTCCTGATTAAAACCCTTCAGAGTGTAGGAATAGAGGGTACATTTCTCAATCTCATAAAAGCCATCTATGAAAAACCTATAGCAAATATCATTCTCAATGGGGAAAAGCTGGAAGCCTTTCTCTTAAGATCAGGAACAAGGCAAGGATGTCCACTCTTGCCACTATTAGTCAACATAGTACTAGAAGTCCTTGCAACAGCAATCAGACAACAAAAAGGTATAAAAGGTATCCAAATCGGCAAAGAAGAAGTCAAACTGTCTCTCTTTGCAGATGACATGATACTCTATATGGAAAACCCAAAGGAATCCACTCCCAAACTATTAGAAGTTATAGAACAATTCAGTAAGGTGGCAGGATACAAAATCAATGCCCAGAAATCAGTTGCATTTCTATACACGAATAACGAGACTGAAGAAAGAGAAATTAGGGAATCCATCCCATTTACAATAACACCAAAAACCATACGTTACCTTGGAATTAACTTAACCAGAGACGTAAAGGACCTATATGCTAGAAACTATAGATCACTTTTGAAAGATATTGAGGAAGACATAAAAAGATGGAAAAATATTCCATGCTCATGGATTGGAAGAATTAACATAGTTAAAATGTCCATACTACCCAGAGCAATCTACACTTTCAATGCTATCCCGATCAAAATACCGAGGACATTTTTCAAAGAACTGGAACAAATAGTCCTTAAATTTGTATGGAACCAGAAAAGGCCCCGAATCTCCAAGGAACTGTTGAAAAGGAAAAACAAAGCTGAGGACATCACATTGCCGGATTTTGAGCTGTACTACAAAGCTGTGCTCACAAAGACAGCCTGGTATTGGCACAAAAACAGACATATAGACCAATGGAACAGAATAGAGAACCCAGAGATGGACCCTCGGCTCTTTGGGCAACTAATCTTTGATAAAGCAGGAAAAAACATCCGGTGGAAAAAAGACAGTCTCTTCAATAAATGGTGCTGGGAAAATTGGACAGCTACATGCAAAAGAATGAAACTTGACCACTCTCTCACACCATACACAAAAATAAACTCCAAATGGATGAAAGACCTCAATGTGAGACAGGAATCCATCAAAATTCTAGAGGAGAACATAGGCAACAACTTCTATGACATCGGCCAGAGCAACCTTTTTCACGACACATCTCCAAAGGCAAGAGAAATAAAAGATAAAATGAACTTATGGGACTTTATCANTAAAACATCCGTCGGAAAAAAGACAATCTCTTCAATAAATGGTGCTGGGAAAATTGGACAGCTACATGCAAAAGAATGAAACTTGACCACTCTCTCACACCATACACAAAAATAAACTCCAAATGGATGAAAGACCTCAATGTGAGACAGGAATCCATCAAAATTCTAGAGGAGAACATAGGCAACAACTTCTATGACATCGGCCAGAGCAACCTTTTTCACGACACATCGCCAAAGGCAAGAGAAATAAAAGATAAAATGAACTTATGGGACTTTATCAGGATAAAGAGCTTCTGCACAGCCAAGGAAACAGTCAAAAAAACTAAGAGACAGCCCACGGAATGGGAGAATATATTTGCAAAGGACACCACAGATAAAGGACTGGTATCCAAGATCTACAAAGAACTTCTCAAACTCAATACACGAGAAACAAACAAATAAATCAAAAAATGGGCAGAAGATATGAACAGACACTTTTCCAATGATGACATCCAAATGACTAACAGACACATGAAAAAATGTTCAAAATCATTAGCCATCAGGGAAATTCAAATCAAAACCACACTGAGATACCACCTTACGCCAGTTAGAATGGCAAAGATAGACAAGGCAAGAAACAACAATTGTTGGAGAGGATGTGGAGAAAGGGGATCCCTCCTACATTGTTGGTGGGAATGCAAGTTGGTACAGCCACTCTGGAAAACAGTGTGGAGGTCCCTTAAAAAGTTAAAAATTGAACTACCCTATGACCCAGCCATTGCACTACTGGGTGTTTACCCCAAAGATACAGACGTAGTAAAGAGAAGGGCCATATGCACCCCAATGTTCATAGCTGCATTGTCCACAATAGCCAAATCATGTTAGGAACCGAGATGCCCTTCCACAGATGACTGGATTAAGAAGTTGTGGTCCATATATACAATGGAATATTACTCAGCTATCAGAAAGAACGAATTCTCAACATTTGCTGCAACATGGACGGCACTGGAGGAGATAATTGCTAAGTGAAATAAGTCAAGCAGAGAAAGACAATTATCATATGATTTCTCTCATCTATGGAACATAAGAACTGGGAAGATCGGTAGGAGAAGAAAGTGATAAAGAAAGGGGGGGTAATCAGAAGGAGGAATGAAGCATGAGAGACTATGGACTCTGAGAAACAAACTGAGGGCTTCAGAGGAGAGGGGGTGGGGGAATGGGATAGACTGGTGATGGGTAGTAAAGAGGGAACGTATTGCGTGGTGCATTGGGTGTTATACGCAACTAATGAATCATCGAACTTTACATCAAAAGCCAGGGATGTACTGTATGGTGACTAACATAAAATAATAAAAAAAATTAAAAAAAAAAGTAAACCCAGATTCTTATACTCTTTCTCTCCTTTCACAAGGGGACGAGTCAACACTATCAAGTCTCATTGTATCGGATCTCTGCAATGTCATCCTGGTTCCTTGCTTCTTGCTCTATTTCTAAAATGGAGCTCTTCTCTTTCCTCCTTTTCACCAATTGATTCATTCAACAAATACTTACTGAGTGCCTACTGAGTATTTTCTGATATTGTGCCTGGCCCTGAGAATTCTGTCAATGGCCAACAGACATAGTCTCTGTTCTCATGAATTCTTCTGTCAAGCACAAGGTAGTTGCCAGTTTTACAAAGGAGAGGTTCAAGATTATTTGGGAATACATAATAGGGGGTCACAGTTTTGTGGACTAGATGCTGGAAACTCTTGTCCTGGTGGTGTCATTGAGATACTTTTGGCGGAGCTCCTGAGGTGTGTGAGATGTGCACTTCACAGTTTCTTATCTTGGGTGGATACCAGGGGTCCCAATAGTGGTTAGGTGCTAGATCTGATAAAGGGACCATTGTCCTGGGTTTGATGTTTTTACCTACTTCAGTATCCTTAGGAAGCATATCCTCTCATTTCCATTGGCCTATTTGCTTATTTCTAAAATAGGGATTTGCTGCCACAAGATTTTGGAGACATTTTAAATTCCTATTAATGCTTATTGGATAGGTGTTTATCCCAATTGCAGTTAAATTTTTTTGTGTTGTAGGATACAAAAATACTGATTTGAAGGGATACATGTACCCCCAATGTTTATAACAGCATTATCAACAATAGCCAAATTATGGAAAGAGCCCAAATGTTTATTGACAGATGAATGGATAATGAAGATACAGTACACACACACACACACACACACACACACACACACAATGGAATATTACTCAGCCATTGAAAAGAATGAAATCTTGCCTTTGAAATGACATGGATGGAACTAACACGCTAAGCAAAATAAGTTAGTTGGAGGAAGACAAATGCCATATAATTTCTCTCATTTGTGGAATTTAAGAAACAAAACAGATGAACATGGGGAATAAAAAACAAAGACAGGCAAACCAAGAAACAGATTCTTAACTATAGAGATAAAAGGATTACTGGAGGGGAGGTGGGCAAGGAATGGGTTAAATAGGTGATGGGGATTAAGGAGGGCGCTTGTGATAAACACTGGGTGTTGTATGTAAGTGATGAATCACTAAATTCTACACTTGGAACTAATATTACACTGTATGTTAACTAATGGAATTTGAATAAAAACTTGGAGAAAAAAATTTTTGGTGTAGTGACCTTGAACACCCATTAAAATGGAAACTCTACGAAGGCAGGAACAAACTTTGTCTTTTTACTATTGTATACTCAGCAGCTAGTAGATTTCCTGATTTATAGTGGAGAAACTTTTCTTTTAAATAGAGAATATTACCCTTTTCATCACCTGGACACTATTATATCACAAAGACCTATGTCAACATCTTCCAAACCATTGACATCTTCCTTCTTGAAACTCCAGTGTCTGGGCTTCTCCTTGGACACTTAACTCTGACTTTCTGATACAATCTATCTATTCATATAGATTGTAAGGGTAGCTAACCCTGGAACTTGGGTCTGCTGAATCTGTAGTCAGAGATTTCACTTTTTTGCAAGCCTGAATTTACACACAAGGCATAGTTTGACATTAGTAGAGAATCTGCAGGCAACTCAAGGAAGTCAGTGTTCTTTGTACTGTTCTGTACCTCCCCCCACAACCCACTTAAGCATCTTTTCGTTATTCTCACTCCAGCATCATTCTTTGGAGAGACATAATGACTTTTAAGTTAGAAAAAAATCGTAACACACCTCCAAGAAAGACAAATTTGTCCTCTGAATCCAGGCCTTTAAAAACTAGGTATTTTATTTCCGGGGAAAGAGTAAGTGGATGAGTGGGAGATGAATGGAGGCATGACTTAGGATGAGAATCTTTTCAAAAATGAAATCATATGGATAGCCAAGATATGGAAACAACTTAAGAGTCCATCAAGGGATGAACAGATAAAGAAGATGATATATATATATTCCATTCCATATATGTATATGGCATTGAGCCTTGAGAAAGAAAGAAATCCTTTTGTGACAATATGGATGGACCTTGAGGGCATTATGCTAAGTGAATAAGCCTGGCAAAGACAAATACTGCTGGCATCCCTTATACGTGGAATCTAAAAAAAAAAAAAAAAAAAAAAAAAAAAAGTCAAATTCAGAGAAACAGTAAAAAAGTGGTTGCCAGGGCTGGGTGTTGGGAGAAATAGGAAGAGGTTGGCAAAGTGTACAAACTTTCAGCTATTAGATGAATAAGGCCTGAGGACCTAATGTACAACATGGTGACTAGAATTGATAACCTGTACTAGGCAATTGAAATTTGCTAAGAGAATAGAACTTCAATGGTTTCACCAAAAAATGTAAATAAACAAACAAATAAATAAATAGACAAAGTAAGCAAGTGATGGAAGTATTAATTAACTCTGTGGAGGGGAATCTTTTCACTATGTATATGGAATTACCATGATGTCCACTTTAAGTTCTTAGAATTTCGTATATCGGGGCGCCTGGGTGGCACAGCGGTTAAGCGTCTGCCTTCGGCTCAGGGCATGATCCCGGCGTTATGGGATCGAGCCCCACATCAGGCTCCTCTGCTATGAGCCTGCTTCTTCCTCTCCCACTCCCCCTGCTTGTGTTCCCTCTCTCACTGGCTGTCTCTATCTCTGTCAAATAAATAAATAAAATCTTAAAAAAAAAAAAAGAATTTCGTATATCAGCTATATTGCAATAAAACTGAAATTAAAAAAAAACGAGATCGTATGATTGGAAAAGCACAATCACAGTGTTGCTAGGGTAGGCTATTTAGAACGGATTATACTGGAAAATCTGGGACTATTTCTCTTCCGGCCTGGTCTGAAGTCGTCTTATGTTTTAGAACGCTTGCCTTAAATGACTGTGTTTATTGACACGTTACATTTATTTTTCTCTCACATAAATAGAATTTCCCAGTTTCCCCCATGAAAACTTATTTGATGCACTGTTAGGTGTGGGTTAAAGGCTTCACTGACTTTGTCAACCAACATGTAACAAGATTCTCCTAGGACCTGAGCAGTATAAACCTTGCGTGGGTGCTGAATTTCTCTGCATCCCAGGATTCCCGTTGACAAAAAAAGGAGTAACAACCAAACCTTTCTCATAGCATTACTGTGGTGTTGTATGGAACAATGCGTGGGAAACGCTAAGCACCGCGCGGGTCATGGGGAGCGAACCTGTTCAGCTCCAGACTTTCGAGCTGCTTCGTGCCAAAGCACAAAAGCCTCATTTTCCATGCTGACGCACCTTTTGGGGCTGTAATCCAGGTCAGGATAAAGTGTTAATTTTTAGGATTTAAAAAATGATGTGTGAGCTTCTCTTTTTCTATTTTAGTGATCTTTCTCGAGCAACTATATTAGGTAATTGAACAGAGTATGTTTTGATTAAAAAAAAGGCCTAAGAAGATAATAAAAGCTTTCGAATTTAATTCTTGATTATTTAAAGATTGATCTGAGATGTTCAAAACTGCAAAGAAAAAAAGCGAGGATACGGTGTTTTAAAGCACAGTCAGCAAACGGTGTTATTCTAGTTTCTGATCAATATAGGGGTCAAGTCGCTGCTGCAGGTTTTTTAATCACCAAAAAGTTAAGCTTCCAAAAATTGCATCTCTGCTCATAATTCAATAAGATGAGATTATTTTTTCCAAAGATATGATTGGTCCTTTCAGCAGAGGGGTGGAGAGAGCAGGAACGTCTAGGAAATGAATACCTTTCACTTGATAATGTTTAAAAGCAGCCTGAGTACACAGTAATAGAGGTTGCTTTGGGAAGAACCAATAAAAAGACATCGCAGATCCGAGCAAACCCAGCCCGAGGAGCCCGGGGAAAGAAACTTCTTTCTGGCAGTTCTTTAAATTGGTGAGTTTTAACCAGGGGATGAAATAGCTAAGAAGCAACAGATTCTAAGATATACTGTACGGAAAATAGGACTTTGCATGGAAAGGTCAGTCGGAGGGAATTACGAGGATGGGCAAGGCAAGATTCACGGGGCACACAGACAATGGGATTCCGTCCCCTCCCCTTTGTCTTCGTGGCCGTGAGAACTAGGAGCAAGTTAGAGTCCTTCCGTCTGAAATCTTTATTCTGAATACCACTGTGTACATTGATGGAAGTTAATTGGACTTTTTTTCTCCTGTTGAGTTTAGGCCGAAATCTATCAACTAAGGCTTATCACCTTTATGCTTCGAAGACATCCCAGAAACAGAATTTCAGATCAGGAATAAAACAAGGCAGGCGCCGAGCAGTAGAACAATGAGAAACTGTAAAACTGCAGTTTCTGATCCGTCTGAACTACTCTGGGTTTCTTGCCAAAAACTGTGTGTCTTCTCGTCTATTTTTTCCTCCTTTTTTTTGTTTTTTAACCTTGTGTGGTGTGGTTGATTTCTTTTCGAGAAGGAATGAATAGATTCAATTGCTTAAAATTCTGCATGTGCTTTGTGTTGGCCATTATAATTACCGAGGGCAACTTCATTACTAGAAATCATAGCTCACGTGATCTGTAGAGATGTATGAGCTCAGGGCTGGAGCATTTGAATTTGAGAAGAAAAAAGGGAATCTCTGACCCTTTCTTAAATGTTATTTTATTTTGTCCAAGTGTCTTTTTACACTAAAATTTCAGAGCTGGAGGGGGAAATACAATGTCCCCAGTGAGGGTGCAGAAAAAGTGTTCCTAATTCAAGCAGGATGGGCAGGTCTGGTGTTCTGTAACGATGCTGACAGGAATCCCGAGGCTCCAATTTCGTTTCTGGGGTTGACAATTTCCCATAGGCTCGAGGCCAGGTGCCACCTGGATTATCTGCAGACTTTGGGGCTGTTGGATTGCTTCCTCAGGAGGGGCTCTTGGGTGTATTGGGTCCCCGGGGAGAGGAGGAGAAGAATGGGCCCCAGGCCAGAGCCGGACAATGTCATCTGGAACGTGAGTTAGAGGGACCTCTTGTTCTGTGAGTGAAAAGTATCGAGGGGTGGTAATTCAAATAGTAATTATTATATGAAATTTGGGCCTCATCCCTTTTACGGGGAGGAAGTGAGTGAGTGAGTTGGAAAGAATGTGGGGGTCAATTAATGTAAAACTTATTCCTCAGAAATTGAGGAGAGGAGAGATGGTTGAAATAGGAGTTCCATGACAGTGGATACTTCAAAGAATTAACGGGAACAATTTGAGATAATATTAAAGCAGGACTTCCCATGGCTCACAATTCTCCTATTACCTGAGACTTGTCAATTTGCTTCAAGCTGAACCTGCTTAGGAATAAATTGACCTGGTGGTTATTATTCTGAACAGACAACTCTGCCCATTTTTACATGACTTAGAAGTTATTGAGTTGAATTGATTGCTCTCTTGCTGGCTTGGTTCTGTGGAGGAAAATATTCTTCTTTCCTTCCTTTTTGCCTCCCTCCCTCCTTCCCTCCCTTCCCATGTTTCCTGCCATATTTCTAGTGAAGGGGTTGAAAAAAATTCAAACTATTTAATTTTCTTCTCTAGCATCATATTTAACCATGGCAGAAAAACCTGCAGAATGTATGTGCATTTTTGTGTGACAGCCAGCCTTTGCTGATCCAAAGTTTTCTTTGTGGTTGTGAACAGTTCCCCTGTAGAGAAGGCAGGGATCTCATTATCACCAACTAATAGACAAAGGTTCCCTCTCTGGCGACCTGGATTGGGGGTTTCTGAGCCCCCACATTATTTATCTTATTTCTTGATTGCTACTTTGCCTGTTGAACTGCTGCAGCTTTCCTTTTAACATATAAAGGAAAAATACAATACTCTTAAATATGTTCAAGAATCCAAATCTTTGGATGATGGATTGGATCGACAACCTCTTAGTATGGGTATTGTTACCGCTCGACACACAGTAAGCACCTGCAGCTGCTGACCCAGAAAAAAGAAATCATTACGAAGAGCATGGCTTATGCTTATTGAGTTTACAGAACACTCAGTGAGCAAGAGGAGACACAATTACTGGGGAGAAAATCCCCAGGGTGTCACCTGGGGCTCTGACCTGTGGCCGACATAGTATCCAGCACAGGGCTGGCCCACGATCAGGAGCACGGATTTAAGCTGCTGCTCGTGTGGTGGGATTTCAGAGCTCTGAGCAGAGTCCTTTGCAGAAAAATCTTCTATCTCAGATCCTGTGAGGTACCCCGTTGACAGCAAAGCCCCAGGGGGAGCGACCTGTGGACTCCGTAGGGGCCTGCCACATAATCTGTGGTCATTAAATATTTATACAAATGAACACGTGGATGAATGTAGAATTTTCATTAATGTTATAAATAATCTGTAACAAATCTCTTATTAAAAATATGGACAATAAATATGAAAGTAAAAGCAATGGTGCAAAATTAGAAAACAGATATATCATCAAGTGCCCCCTCAAAAAGTAAACACTATTTATAATAAAGTTTGAGTCCCTCGGCATATATTTTTCTAAATATTTCTGTCTATACTTTCCTTTCTCTTAAAAAAGTTTCATAGCTGTTCCATAATTAGTTATTTTTTTTCCAAATATATTGTGAACATCCTACCATGTCAACAAAATGTTCTCAACTCCATTTTCTTAAGAGAAGAATTTGACAGGAAAGGAAAGTGGCGATGGCAGGAGACACCTGTGCTCAACTGGGAGGCAGAGCGTGAAGTTAAGGAAGAGAGAGTAGAATAAAGGAGCCAAGGAAAACTCCACTTCCTGGTCTGTAATAATCTCCTTCCTGCATAATGATGGACACATGCTGGCTGGCCCCTGGGCTTAAGGAGCAAAGATGTTTGGTTCTGTGTTGTTGGCCCCTCACCACAAAACACTAGTCTAATGAGTGACACAACTTTCTGGAGTTGATGTCAAAATGAATCTAACCACACGTGCCCTCTCTTTTGGACTTATTGGGGGGTAATCCTTGAAGACAGTAGTAAAAATGTGCAAACACCCACTTGACAAAGACCTAAAGAAGCCATCCATAAGACTTCTAAATTTTTAAAAACCTGTGTTGCCTTGCTTATGTTTTATTGGGCTTAACGCTAAGAAAATTTATCCCTAAAATTTGAATATTTCAATTCCTGTTGCTCATCTTTCTTTGACATCCTTTCCCTAGCTCCTGGTTGCTCCTTTGTTAACTTTTTGGACATTTCGTGACCCTCATGCTCTTTCAAAGGTACCCGTGTATTACAGAGTTTCCATCTCCTTCCTCTGTGCCATCATTGATAAAGGCTACATCGCACATAATTTCAGCTCCGTTGGCTGCTGTTAGGTATCAAGTGATTAATTTCATAAACTCTCTCATGGTAAAGTTTTCACAGGAGCTGATAGACTAAAGTCTTTTATGCTCAGATAATACAGACCTCGCAATATATTTTGGGGTGATAATCCCTTAAGGCAAAAAATGGCAAAAGTCTCAGAGGCCAGAGGAGGCCAAAAGCAGGTGGGGAAGCTCGTTTTGCACAGAGCACTCTCAAACATTTTGCATAAGTGGCCATCCACATGCCCAAGCCTTTTGCTAACTCCTGCCGGACACCAGTGTCAACTTAGTAGATCAAAGGGAAAATTTAACGCCTAACATTTTTTGAAGATAATTCTAAGACTGAATAAAGTGAACAGAATTGTACTGCCCTCCTTGATACTCATTTATTGTGTGTATTTCATCTTCAGAGGGGCTTCTTTGCCATTCTCTTTTCCATAGCTGCTAAATAGCTGTTTTGCACGCATGTTCAGTTTAGGATGAGGATTTGGGTCTGGCTATGCCTCACGTTACCTTTCCCTTTTTATTGTGGAATCGTAAAGGATTTTTTTTTTCAGGTTAATTTTAGTAACACAAAATATTTAAAATGAGTGATGAGGAGTGGGGATGTTTTCAGATTTTTCTGTAATAAGCTATCACGAGAACAGTCTTAATAGTATAATTCATGGTCAAAAGGACCATTAATTAGCAAATGTGAGGGCAGTAGAGTGTATTTTATTGCTTAAAGTCTTATGCTGATGTGAATAATGTGAATAATCACATATAATTTACTCCAAGAGGTTACTTTATATCTTTGCAGAGAATCATAAATTCAGTGGAGATCTTAAGAGGTCATTTATTTTTTTTTTCTCCACCATGAGACAGGATGCTTTTCTTGCAACCTTCTCGCATCTTCCCTGATATATTAGACTCTTCAAATAAGTGCTTCCAGTGTTATGCAATATTTCCATAGCAGCCAAAAGCTTTTGTATTTCAACTGAAAGCTAACTTTCCCCCCATACTATATACTTTCAGAATTTCCAGTCACAAATACGTTATTTTAACTCTTGATTATTTAATGCAGCTTACTAAAGCAGCATTTCTCTGGGTATGCTGTCCCTCCAAGCACTAGTCCCATGAGATACTGTGACAGAAAAGAAAGTTTCCATAGTTACAGAATTCGATAGGCTCTGAATACTACTGGACTCTCTTGGAAATGATCCTTCTGTAGCTATCACGGTCTCTGGAAGTTGTACCTAGACCGAGTGTCTAAAGAACGACTAGAACACAACCAACAGCTAACACACAAAAAAGGCAAAAATAAGTGTGCAGATGATTTAGATGTACAGCTGGTTGAGAAGCACTGGTTTGACTGCAGGATGCTAACCCAGGGACCGGGAGCTGTGGTGGTGAGCATTCTGAGCACGCGGGAAGATGGAATGGGAAGCCTTATGCCACAGGCAGTCTTCCAATGCAGGATGTAAAACAGGAGAGCACATAACCTAACAGTCTTATGGTATTTACACAGTGAAGTAACTCAGGCCCATTCAATACTGGAAAAGGAATTCCCTAAGACAGTTCTCTGAACAAGTAAAATCATGACTATAGGCTGCACTCATTGTTTTAAGGAGTATGCTTAGTGTCGTTCTGTGGAAACCCTTGTGATGGTCCCATTGCTGCATCCTGCTTTCATCCTACTCCAGTGATGAAACAACACCCCCCACCCCCAGGGTAATGAGGACGAACCCATTGCCAGTGATGTTCTGTTTCTATGCCTTGGTACCTCCACCTTTTCCCTTTAGGACTAAGACTTATTTTACACATGGGGGGGTGGGTAAATAAGAAGAAGAATTAAGTAATTTAAGCATGATGAAGTACCTCTCAGGGAAACTTCGAGGAGTGAAGAGAAGAGAGGCTCTTTCCTCAAGTAGGTATTGAAGGAGCCAGATTCACCTTCTGAAGGATGTGGACTGTGGACAGGGACCTGAAGGTCCAGTGGAATTTGAATAAGACTAGGAAGAAAGAGAACAGATGCTGCATGTAGGGGGAACCCCGTGTGCAAAGTTTGGAGCTGAAAATAAGCTTGCTGTGTATGAGGAAGAGTCCCCAGATAACCAATATGTTTAGGATTTTCTATTTTCGAGTTGTTGCACTCTGCCTCAGGAAACTGCCTATGTTGTATTTTTGGAAAGAATTTGAAACACCTACCCTCCAATGTTTTATTGCCAAACTTGAATAATACAAATTTTGATCAGTGGATTGAGGAAAGAATAAGCCCACACATGATATGTCAAAAGCAACTTCTCTTGCCCTCCAGAACAAGATGTCATCTCACCAAGCCAAGGTGGATCTCACTTCTCACCGTCACGGACTCTATTCCGGTGAAGCAGATGGCTTTCTTTCCTTACGTGCTTTATGCTCAGTATTGCCTCTAGATCCTTGCCTATGTCATTCCCCCGCTGAAAACACCCTCCGCGGTTCTCACTGCCATTAAAACTCCCCACCTAGCTAATTTCTCTGATCACATAATTATTTCCTTGCTTTAAAAAATTATTGTCTAAAACCAAATACGTCGGCATTCTATTGTTTTATATTCTTGTATTATTATTTTCTGATCATTAATTGTGTTGTTTTTCTCTGTCCAAAAATGATAATTATACTCCTTAAGTCTAGGTAAGTCTATGATACATATCTTTTATCCTACCTCACCCTGGGTTAATAGTAGATGTTCAATAATTACTTTAATTGTTACCCAAGCATATTTTTATTTGGCATAGGACCCCAGAGGAAATTTATCATTCAATAGTTGTATACTCATGGATGGGCAAATTTGGGAAAAGTAAGTGTCCCAGCATGTAATAAGCAAACAGTGCTCCCCATTTGCAATGTGCTTTCACATCCGATGTCATATTGTTTCTACAAGAAGCATGAGTGGTGGGTAAGAATGATATAACTCACTTTATAGATGAAATGACAGGGTCCAGAGAGTTGAAATAATCTGCTCCAGATCAGAGGGTGGGTGTCACAGCAGGACTCAAACCCTCATCTTATGATTTTGAATCTACCGTGGTGGACAGGACTAGTTAGGCCGTGGGAATGGGGAATCTGTGGTGAGGAGAGAATAAACCAGAAAGAGGCACAATCAAAAGGGAATTAGGAATTCTAAAGTTAAATTTGGACTTGGGGCAAGACTTGAGATGGCAGGGATGGGGGCGTGGGGAGGAGAAGGGAGGCTGGCAGCCAGAGAGTCTTCCTTCCGTCAGCTCCATTTCTTATAGCTCCCAGGAAGAAGGATTTTGAATGAACATTAACCAGGTGACTGTCCTGAAACTGTGTGGAAGGTGACAGTAACCTCAGCCACTGGGCACCAGGAGAGTCCTGGGTGGGTTGAGAAGTCCTATTTCGACTGTAAGTTGGAAGTTAGGAAGAGGTTAAATCTGCGTCTTTTGGAGAGGTTGAATGGCTTCCTTACACATTGGCCCCTCAGTCTGTCTTATGGGGCATAGGACTCTAGTTCCACCTGGAGGCTGGTAGGTTTGGTCCCAAATGGCTTCCTAGAGGGCTGAACAGTGACATCTATTGGTTCAATTTGAAATAACAAGTTCAAAAGCGGCAGAAACATCCATGATTAGGATATCTCCCCCTTGCAAAACAAGCAATAACAATCATTCCAGGGGAAGTGTGACATCAGCAGTGAGCTTTATCTCAGGAATAACACACCAGTCAACTTTCAGTATTGGGGATAGGGTGTGACATTTTTATTTTCTTTTTTTAATAGGGCCCATCAAAGACTTCTGTAAGGCTTTTAAAATCCAAATTCAATAGAAACACTACAAAGGCCTGTGTGCTTTGGGAGTTCCTCATTGCTCAAGATTTCATCCTGGAGCAGGGCTGAGCGAATTTAGGGAATGGATTTGAAGGGGTGGTGGTGGGAAATAACGNTCCCTCTCTCCCCCTTTACATATAGACATGGATGTATAGATATAGAGATCTATATAGCCATATAGGTATAATGTAAACTCCTTATAAATATCTTCTCATAGCTCAGCCCTTCATAAAACTTGCTAAGTAACAGTAAAATGGAGTTTGGCCTTCAATGTCTTATTCACCCAAGCGGGGGGTGGTGAAGTGACACAAGAGAGCATGATAAAGAAATGACGGAATGTAGGCTTGGATACCCTATCTGCACACCGAATAGTTGGATATGGACGTATTTGGGTCATGGAAGAAAAGTGTTAAAATACTCACCAGTTATTAATTAAGGAATCAAGCATGACCCCGGAAACTCGCGTTTTCATTTTAAAAGGTGGAGGGCATGGTTACGAGCTGGTTCAAGCTAGCGTATTCGGGTCTGTTGCCATCTCTACTGATTTCCTTTCCAGACTTCTGGTCGCTGGAGCACAGCATGGCGCTAAATCACACTGCCCCGCCCCAGGAAGAGCACCTGCCACACTACCTGAGAGATGGGGACCCCTTTGCTTCCAAACTTTCCTGGGAAGCGGACCTAGTGGCTGGCTTTTACTTAACAATAATTGGTGAGCTTCCTTAATTTTTCTGTGCAAAGGCTGCATTTAGAAAATTCACAGGCTAGTATGTTGATTTTGCACAAGGATTCACAGACTTATACAGCTATTTTGACAAGAGGTGGAGAGTGGGAGGAAGGTAGAAGGTGGGGTGGCATAGCGGGTTTCAGTGGATGTTTCATAGCAATGACTCGGGTTACCTTTATTATTATTGATGGCTATTCCCTCGATAATCAAAGACGTTTTACAGCGAAATCATTTATCCTGAGACGATTTTGATTGCTTTAGGAGAAGTTTTGTTTTCTGAATAACAAAATTAATGATAATGATGTCTTATTTAAATAGAGTGCTTTCACTTTAAAACAATGCTTTTCATAGAATTGTAAGATGATAGGCCCAGAATGGACTTGAGAAATTAACTAGTTCAGCCTCCTCTGGTCACAACCGAGGAAACTGTCCCCTGGCTGGGGTCACAATGGACACACTAAGTTTACTGCACGTAAAGCAGAGCTGCTTTGTGATGACATCACGGTGTGAGTTTGGTGAGAGTTGAAAAAATGTATTGGTAATAAAATGGGAGTCAGCCCAGGGTCAAAAAGTTTTGTGCATCATTCAGAACATGGTGCACCTGCGTCCAGACTACGCTATCCAATGCCATAGCCACGTGTGGCTGCTGAGCGCTTGAACCGAGTCTTGTCCAGAAGATGTGCTGCAGTGTGAATATACTCGAGACACTGAAGACTTAGCACTAGTGAAAATGGTGTGAAACAGTTCACGACTAACTAAAACAATTTGACTACATGTCAAATCCATAACATTTTGCCTATGTTAGGTTAGATATATTATTAAAATGAATTTAGTGGTATTTTTACTTTGTTTAATGTGGCTGCCAGAAAAAAAATGGAAATACATAGGCTCACATTTCTGGTATTTACATTGTATTTCTATTGGACAGCATTAGTCTAGGTGATCAGAATTCGATCACAAAACTTCTTAAATTTAAAACTGTTGTTTTAAATTTGGGTAACCAGTGCACAGGTGGGTTACGTCTTAGGTGTGTCTGCCTTTAATCTTTTCAGATTTGGGTCAAGCTTTCTCTCTCTCCCTCTCTCCCTCTCTTTCTTTCTCCTTTTCTCTCTCCCTCCTTCCCTTTTTCTCATCTATTTATTACGGGCTAAGAATTTCATTTAACCTCCTGAAATTAGCAAACTCATTAGAAAAGTCTGGAGACACCTCTATGGTCAGTGCTTGAGGCAAAAGGAATCGATGAGATTGAATCAGAAATTCCACTGCAAAGGGATTCCCTGGGTCCTTGGCTTTATTATTAGCAATTATCACACCGATTTAAATTCTATTTCTTATAAATGGGCCCTCGTGTCCTTTCAAACACAAGTGTATATTGAGTGCTCATTCTCTGCCACTGTTTAAGTTTCTGGGAATACAGCAGCGAACAAAATGGGCAAATTCTGTTTCTGCACAGGGACTACCTGGTAGTAAAACCCACATTGCATTTTCATTTAACATAAGTACTTTCAATTATCAGAAAAGGTGGAAAAACTGACATCTTATAAATTGAATTTGTCTCAATCAATTGCAAGAATTGAGTTAAAAAGTAGCACTCCAGATAAACAAAAGAGGGAGAGGAATCACAGTCTATTCCCCGCCTTGGTATAGAAGATCTCAGGAAGAGAGGCAACAAGCTGGATGCCTGGGGGAATCAGGAAAATTTCTCCCTTGTTGTATGTGGGGATGGAAGGAAAATCCACAGTCAGATTCAAATGGGCATGCTGAGGTGAAGCTAGGAAAACAGGTCCAAAAAGAATCCCAAACAAAGGGAACATCAGGTGATTCAGGGAGCTGGGGGTGGAGCCAAAGACATCTGTTTCAGGATGTCTTCATTCTGGATAAGGCCAGGGTCATTTGGAGGGATTTGGATTCATCTAGACCCAGTCTTGGACTTGGTGCTTATGTCTGGTTTTTACCCCGCCTAGGATAGGTATGGGGATATGTCCAGATATTTTTTTAAGGGACCAGAGTGGAATGACATTCTTGGTGAGTTTTGTTAAATACTGGAAGTCTTAGGGGAAACCGGAAGTTGAAAAGATACATCTGAGTTTGGAATAGAGGAGAAATAAATTAGAGACCCGTTTCCACCCTTCGACTCCTTTACTTTAGATAATTGGTTTATTAACAGTCTATATATGAGATTTCATCGTTTTGTATTCCTAGAAAGATTCAGGATTTTGATAATCAAAAAATGTCCCCCCACCACCCCCACGCCTGCCTTTAGCCTTTAGCTTCTTAATTTTGTTTTCCTTTAACTATCATCAAAAATGTTTGCATTCTCTTGATAATCCCCTACAGATAAGATTGCCAATGGGAATCATCTACATTCTTCTCATTGAGAGTTGACTATTTTTTTGATAATGCTTCGGGCACTGGGTAAAGCCTTATGAAACACTAGTAAAGATAATTTAAGAAAGGAAAAGTAAGAAACTCAAATTCTCAAAAGAGAAGTAGAAAGACAAAGGGTGTTTGAAGGAGCTTTGTGTATCAATTACATATGTATGCTTATTGTTTTTAATCTTCCTGGATACAAAGTAGAAGGCATTTATTTAAAATTCTTCAAGCCATATTTTCACATTAGTTTCCCAGTGTGCCTTGCCTAGCTGGTTTCCTTTAATGAGACACAGATTTCATTTTAGTTGCCTTGCTCTAGAACTCCCTAATCTCTTCTATTTTTTCCTCTTCTGTCTTAAGAAAGCTAACGAGGTTTTAACAGACCATTAGGCAGCACTGACTCCAGGGATTCATAACTTCCTAGGAGCACAATGCAGTTCGTTCCTGGTGGTTTCATACCATCAGCTGAAACACACATTTCTTTCCTTGCCCCCAAAATGAATTGTGGTGGAGAAGTAGAAATTAAAATAGAAAAATCTGGGTTTCTCCTGTTAATACTCTCCTTATTCCTTACTACTAAAGGCAGCTGTACCAGATTCTCATTTATACACAGCTACACTATGAAGCAAGAATTCCTGAGGAAATCTACTCTACATGTTAAGCTATGGAAGTAGGTGTATTCTTTTCTTAAATAAAGTCAGTAGGGATTGGGTCTTTTTGGATTTAAACTGGGTTTGTAAGAACTTTTGAACAGTATCATTGTAATGCCAAAGCCAATTAGTCATTAATAAAAGGATATTAAAAAAGTGGGCACACATTTATACCATTATTGGTAGGTTGGTGGGCTGAGGGTCACTTTCTCTCCCTTTGGTGGGAGGGGTGAGCCCATATTATCCACTGTCACCTACTTCCCCGTAATACCTAGTCCAGTAGTAGCTGCAGACACCCAGCGTCCATGTGTCCTCAGGAGGCAAAAAGTCCTGGGATGTGTCTCCAGGAGATGACCCTTCCTTGCAGGGGGTTATGCCAGCCCACGCTGGCCTCTGCCTGTCCTGAGGCTGGTGCTCCTTCAACAGTCCACAGTGATAGTGAAAGCACCTTGTCTGGTTGGGGTCACTTCAGCTTCAGAATTTACCAAGAGCCCAGGGGTTAACCCTACTTCTTAGAGGGAGGGCGTTCTATAGAGCCGATACTCGGTAAAAATGGCGGAGGAAATACTCCATCCTGGGGGCCAGTACAAGAACTGACCATGGGGATTCCCACCCCCTCCTGAGCTTCACTGGGAAGTTAGCAGTTCCTTTTTCTGGGTAAGTTCAGTCTTATAATCCCTGACTCCTATCCCTTTGGAGGCAACCCATCCCTCGCCTGTCACTCGCAACTCATGCTTTTTATTTCATCTTCTTAATTTAGATTTTTATTTAGAGTCCTCTCACTACCCTCTAAATCTATGGTGTCCATTTTTGAAATTGAGAAGTGTTTCATATCTGAGGGAACTCCAAATCCTAGTGCTGACGATGGGAATTTATATTTTTCTTTGTAGGGATTCTGTCCACATTTGGAAATGGGTATGTCCTTTATATGTCTTCTAGACGAAAGAAGAAGCTGAGACCTGCGGAAATAATGACTATCAATTTAGCAATCTGTGATCTGGGCATTTCAGGTAACACAACCGTTTCTTCTTTGGGGGTTTGAGCTGTGCCCCATTCTAAAGACCTCACTGGCTCAGAGATCACCCCTCCCCCACCTCCTTTCGCTCCTCCCTTCACCAATCATCTTTACAGAGGTTGTGGTAAGTCAACGGAGTGTCTTCAGGCCAAGGAGCTCATCCGTTTAACATTTCTTGAGTCCTTTCTGTGTGCTGAGCATGTTAGATGCTAAGGAGACAATTTTGAATGAGCATGATACCTTCTAATGCTACACGGCAAATTGTATTGGCTTAATGATTGAGAAGACAGAAACTTACAGCACACTATCTTGAGCTCCTCTACAACCCTGCCACCCTTACGGGACTCTGTTAGAATAAATACCAGGGGGCTAGTTCTTGAAGCTTAAATGATGGGCGATGGGCGAAGACAATCTGAGAGGTGAGTATAGGAAGACAGGAGAGCTGACCTGCTGGTACATTGAAGTGTGTCTTCGGGACTGATTGCAAACGTAGGAAGCCTCTAGGTCAGTCGTTCTCAGACTTGGATGCACAAAAAAGCCACTAAGGGGAACTTAACAAAACAAAACAACAACAGAAAAGCAAAAAACTTCACGGCTGGGTTTTATACCCAGAAATTTTTATCGCATCGGTTGAGAATGTAACCTGGGCATCAGGATATTTAAAGTTGGTATTATCAGGTAAGTTAGTGTGTGGCCAAAATTGGAAACCACTGGTTTATTTCTTGCTTCTTTGGCTTCTCAGATAACCCAGCCAAGGAAGAATTGGAATAAAATTTCTCTTTAACTGTAATTCATTTTTATAAATATAAATGATTTTGGATAAGTAGCCTCCCTTTGCTTTCATCTATAAAGTCCCAGGGCTGCCTAGATGCACTCAAACGTGCTTTTGGATCCCAAATTCTGCTGTGTGGAGTATGGTCTTAAGTTTCTAGAATTGGGAAAATGGAGTGTGAACAGCACACGGCAACTCCTCTTTCCACTGGAAACTTTTTAGCAGTTTTCTGTCTAAAATGTCCCTTTTAAAATGTTTTCTGATATTTGTTTCTTCTCCAAAAACAAGGCTCAATAATAGTTTCTACCTATTGAGTCACTATTTATCACCAGCAGATATGTTGCCCTTGACAGTCTGCGTGGTCTTCGTTACTTGGGAAGGCTTTACTCAGTATGGACAGGCTTAAATATCATGAGCTCTTATCGGAAATGCACATTCATATTAAGAGAAGCCGATTGTGTCCCCTCGGATGAAAATAGCTGAAAGGAACCCCAGGCAATTTGCTAGGGCTGCAAGATGACTGCAATTTTAGTAATGGCCACACGATGGCGGTGTCACAACATGAATGATAACTTTCCGGGTCACCTCTCCTGGCTGAGCCCAGACGGCTCCCCACCCCCCCACCCCCAATTCTGAACGTAAAATGCTCCAATGAAACCTGCCATTTCATCCACATCCTTCACCAGCGAATAATACCAGGTTCATGTTTAAGGCTGGATTAGACTAAGCCTGAATAAAAAATGTCCTTACTTGGTCAGATACATTGAACATGCTTTCCACCAAGCAAATCTGCTCTAGAATTGCACAAACCACCTCAGTACTCTGCCTATGTCTTCGGAGTAATTCAGCAAGAAAGCGTTTTCTTTCACGTGATAGCTTTTGCTAATGAACCCAGATCATTTTTCAACTTTGAGATCTTTATTGCATTTCCCATTCCAATAAACCTTAAAAATTTTTGTCTTTTTTTTTTTTTCTTGGTCAAATATCTTCCATTATAAGCACCTTGAAGTGCATAGTAAAGACCAGGTGTATTTCATCTAACTAATATTTGTGGTTTATATACTTGCGGCTTGCAATTGTGTATAAGTATTAGAATCACCTGGGGAGCTAAAATATATATATATCTATATTGAAATATATTCATGCCTGAGCTTGCTCCAGATAAATCAGACTTTCTGGAGGTTAGAGTCCTGGAAATTGATATTTAAAGTAAAATAAAAGCAAAGCAGAACAAAACAACTCCTCCAGTGATTTTCGTGTGCAGCTGGGTTCAGAACTATTCTATTAAATGAAGAAGAGAGAGGTATTCTAGATGAAGTTCCAAAGGTTTACCAAAGGCTCCACTCCAGAAGGAAGCTTAAAATAGTTCCAGGCAGGACAGACACTAATTTCACTCCATCCGAGTCACTTTCACTTGTCTCTTGCTGCTTTTAGCACCCACCAGCTGACACTTAGCTCAAGCTTTGAGTTCGTGTCTCTTCTGTCTAGAATATTTCCCCTCTAGACATTTACTTGCAATCTCTACCAGTGATTTAGACATCTCCCTAAATGTCACATTCTCAAAGAGGTCATCCCCGATTCCCTTATATAAAACGACAATTTCCATGTCCTTCCGCTTCCTTTTTCCCCCTCAGCACTAATGACTATCATTCCATCGTATCATATCTTGTATTACAAATTGTGTATTTCTCTTATCTGCCCTCCCTACTATGAAATACATTTGTCAAGCTCGACCTCCACTTTGTCCTCTGTCACGTCGCTCTGTGATTGTTACATAAGAGGCACTGAATAATTATTTGCTGAATAAGAAACAGTTCTTTTACACTCAGTTTCCTCGCTGACAATTGGGCTAGACCACTGGCATTAGGAAACCCTAATGGGGGGGTGCACAGTGCAGCAAGATGGAGTGTGAAACTAGCTACCTAGACAACTAGACAAACTAGAGGAGATGTGTGTCGGACTTACAGAAGCCACTTGAGAAATATGTGTTAACTGACCACACTAACAGGAACTTGGGCGTACCTCTGTCTACTACAGAAGGGACACACCTGGGAGGGATGGGGCAGGGCTGGCACCTGTGAGTATCAGTCACTCGGTTTTCCTAAAACGATAAGTTTAGGGAAACTTATGATAGGTAGATCGATCGATCGATCGATCACATGGAGGTCGTGGAGAGCTTCCTCAGCACCTTCCCTTCTGGGAGGGTGAAGATTGAATATAGTAGCTGAATACAAAGCGTGCAGGGCGGGAATTAAAGTAGAAGGATGCTTTCTAGAAAGTAAAAAACGCAAAACACTAACAGAGCCTGAGGAATAGTCTATTTTTTATTGTTTATCATTATTTTTTGCAATTTAATATTTTTACATTTAAATTCAGTTCATTAACATAGAGTGTATTATTGGTTGCAGAGATAGAGGTCAGCGATTCATCAGTCTTCTATAACACCCAGTGCTCATCACATCACGTGCCCACCTTAATGCCCATGACCCCGTTACCCCATCCCCTACCCCTCACTTCCTTTTCCCTCCAGCAGCCCTCAATTTGCTTCTTATGATTAAGGGTCTCTTATGATTTATCTCCCTCTCTGATTTCATCTTGTTTTATTGTTTTGAGGAACAGTTTAAATCCCAGAAATCTGGGTCTGGTTGTAAACAGATTGAACCTAACATTAACTAAGATAGCTATCTCTTGTCTGAATAGAATATAACTCAACAGTGAGTTGAGGCAGGTGGGTACTTTTAACTGGAGGGGATTTCCCTTGACAAATTGCTTGGCGCTCTAGTTGTAGGCAAACCGTTCACGATCATCTCTTGCTTCTGTCACCGCTGGGTGTTTGGCTGGATTGGCTGCCGCTGGTATGGATGGGCTGGATTTTTCTTTGGCTGTGGAAGTCTCATCACCATGACTGCTGTCAGCCTGGATCGATATCTGAAAATCTGCTATTTATCGTATGGTAAGTACGAAGGCTTCTCATTCCCTGATAGTCCAAACTAGTGGATCGTCAGACTGTAAATACTGTACCGACAGGTACTGAACAAAGGTTACTAATAACCTAAGAGACCAAGAGTATCTTTATTTAGAGCCTATTTTGTTCTAACATTAAGTTGAAAGATGTGAGCCTGTGTCAATGTAGGTTTCTTTTAATGCTGCTTTTATAGGGATGTCTGGTGTTTGGCTACAATGTTTTGGCAAGCATCATTTCCTTGTATAATCTGTGTAAGCTTCTACCGTGTTTTGCCATGCAAACAAAGACATAAAATGCATTGAAAGGATGTTAGGTCCGAGATGTTTTAGCTGGTGGCCCACATGGTAAGTGTAATTATAAGAAAGATGTTTCTGATCCTTCTTTAGGACTCAGGTTCCCTGTGATTTCAGAGATGAGGAATTCCAACCAGTTCAGCTCCAAGTTAGAGAGCCGTGCAGCTGTGCTGGCAGGAAAGGACACACGCAGAAATATCACTCAACACTCTTTTTTGTGGTATTGTAGGTACAAAGATGAGTGACTATAAGCATTGATGAGGGGAGAGCCAGCTACAATAAAGTTTTCAGAGTCTCAAGATTTTTTTTTTTTTTAATAATGAGACCATGCAACATGTTAGAAATAAATTTTTATTACTTTTGCTTCTTGGGGTTCTGGAAACTTACTGAATCCCAAAGAGAAGCATTTGGACCCTTATGTTTAATACTGAGAACCAGGTGCAACTGGGGAATAGTATTGGCTCCCTCTGGAAAAAGCTGCTCTGTTTGTTAATCTGTCAATCAGAACAGTTGTGACCATGGAGACGGAGGATGGCCTGGAAACTGAAGTGGAAAGGATCAAGTCAACTTGATACTCTCAATGTGGTAGAACTTTCCTTTATATTTTAAAGCATTTTTTAAAAAAAGATTCCATTTATTTATTTGAGAGAGAGCGAGCATGAGCTGAGAGGGAGCTGCAGAGGGAGAGGGAGAAGCAGGAGCCCGACGCAGGGCTCGATCCCAGAACCCCGGGATCATGACCTGAGCTGAAGGCAGATGCTCAACCGACTGAGCCACCCAGGCATCCTTTTTCCTTTATATTTTAAAAGTTTATAGTCCCAGACTCCACGGAAACCATGCAGGGGAAGGTAAGGTCATGGACCATTATCTTCACAAATTAGCACTCATTTTTTTTTAATTTGCATCTCTTTTTCTAAACAGCTTAACACTTCCAATAGAAATAACTTAAACCAGAATTTCCAATAATTTAAAAATATTTAATTATGTATATTCTGGATGATTTCAGAGTCCTATACTTTCTATAAACTATTTTTGGTCATATCAAGTAGATTGTAAATATACTTATAGACTTTCAACTTCCTGGGGATATTTGAGATACCACGATGTCTCTGCTTTTTAAATATTTTTCAATTTAGGCTTGGTGTCCATGAAAGAGGTGATACTGCCCACCTCCAGAGTCATTGCAGGGCATCACTCCATGTGGGAACTGTATATATTTTTCCAGCTTCTTTTAGGATTGAGCCCCAATAGAATGGTTTCACCATTTGATTTGACTCATGATTAAACCCTCTACACAGTGTCTTAAAATGTTGGAATTCGAAGACCACTTGGGAACATGGAGACCTTTTTCCCATTAATGTGATAAACTGTTTTAAGGCATCCCTGACAGACAGCCACTTGGCCTCTTCTCGAATAATTCCAGTGACCAGTGACGGGGAGCTTACTACTGCACAAGGCAGCCCATTCTCTGATTGGTCTGCTCTCATTGTTACAATGTTATTCCTTATATTGAGACAAAACTGCCTCCCAGTAACCTCCACCCATTGGTCCTAGTTCTGACTTCTGGAGCAACACAGAACCAATCTACTAATCTACTCCCTCCTGTACTTGACAGCCTTTCACCATACTCGAATGTAAGTATACAACACCTTGCAAAGTAACCCTAACCATAAATGCTTATACGTATGCATATGCACATTCCCCTAAATATATGTGATTATCCGTGCCAATGTTTTCTCCATTATAATGGATAATCAGGAGCTGACATATATTGTGGCTACATGATTGTTACCTCTCTCTAGTTACCTCTCTCTCTAGTTTAGAAATTTGAATTTTATGATACGAAATGCCATGTATTTGAAAAAAAAAGAGACGATAGAGTATAGATACAATCTTTTATATTTCTTGCTAGTGCTGAGACAAACACAGGAGTAAAAATTGGTGTTAATGTAGTCCTTTGTAGTTTGCAAATCAGGCCTTGCATTATTTCATTGAACCCTTATCAAAACCTGTAAGCGATGTATTCTTATTTCCTCCATTTTACTGATAAGAACATGGGCATCTAGAAAGGGTACACGAAGAGGGTCAAACACTAGAAACAAGAAGAATTAGGCCCTACTGACTTCCCAAACGGCATATGGCTCTGAGCAGAAGCAGGCCTTGGGTCCGTGTTGAAGAGATCATTTGGCCTTTGTTGACTGTGTTCTGATATTTCTTCTCTGCTACTCCAAAATCAAGGCAGTAAGGATTCGTTTCTGGGGCCCTTTCTCTTTGGGGTGATAAGTGGGGTGTGGAGGTAATTTCACGAGTAGGCTGGAGCCCTAGATCAAGCTGCCCTGTCTTTGGTGGTTATGGCGAACTTTGGAAAGTGATCACTAGTGCTCTATAGCTCTTCTTAGATGACTACACCAGTTCTTCTTGGAATTCTCTTGTGGTCGATGGAAACTAGTTCTGAAAAATGTAGAGCTCGTTTTTTGTTTTCCTGAAAGTATTTTCACAGAATTACTTTTACAGAACACGATGCAACCTACCTAGATTCTCTACTTCTCTTGCTATGGCCGTGCGAGCATGACTGCTGTGTTG
This sequence comes from Ailuropoda melanoleuca, assembly GCF_002007445.2. NCBI lineage: Eukaryota > Metazoa > Chordata > Mammalia > Carnivora > Ursidae > Ailuropoda > Ailuropoda melanoleuca. Next base: position 6,113,383 of record NC_048236.1, read on the forward strand.
GTCACGTTGGAAGATTCAAAACCTGCTCCTTGAAGCAGGGTCAGCCACTTCAACGTCTCAGCACGCAGCCATGGTCGTGGCCCACCGACCCCCACCGACAAGTGCTTAGGAAGGTGAATGAGATGAGAGACATGAAAGCTTTTAGGGAGAAGTGTATTTAAAGGCACAAACAATGTGTTATCAGTTCTTTCCTTCCCCAAAGGAGTCTACCTTGGATAAACCATAAATACATGCTTTTGGGGGCTTTGTCCTTCTATTCTACCAATTGGCCCCATGTTGGATAGGATCTCAAAGGTCATTCTGGATGCTTTCTTAAGATCCTTCCTTCATTGTCTTTGGCATCCTCTCATCTCTCTACTGTCCCCTTTCCTCAGCTTTTGTCACTTACCCCTCCCAAGGCTCCTGCGTGCCTATGGAAATCTTCCCTGGGAAAGCACTTCTGATTTTATTCGCTTGGAAAAAGGCCCACGCTCTGGAACTTTTCTCCCTTCGCTCCACTCTCCCTCAGAATCCAATTATCTGACCACTTCTCCCAGAATCCAATGGAATAACTCTTTGGATGTGGAATTTGACATATCGAGGGGAGGTACTTGGGCGTAGGGCAGAATACATCCCGGTAATGCTTTTCTTCTGCCTCCAGGGGTTTGGCTGAAAAGAAAGCACGCCTACATCTGCCTGGCATTCATCTGGGCCTATGCTTCCTTCTGGACCACCATGCCCTTGGTAGGTCTGGGGGACTACGCGCCTGAGCCCTTCGGAACCTCGTGCACGCTGGACTGGTGGCTGGCCCAGGCCTCCGTGGGCGGCCAGATTTTCATCCTGAACATCCTCTTCTTCTGCCTCTTGCTCCCAACGGCTGTGATTGTGTTCTCCTATGTGAAGATCATTGCCAAGGTTAAGTCCTCCTCTAAAGAAGTAGCTCATTTTGACAGTCGGGTACACAGCAGCCATGTGCTTGAGATGAAACTGACCAAGGTAACTACAGTAACAATTTACAAGGAGGTTTTCTAATCAATGAAAACTTCATAGGGCAAAGAGGATGGGGAACGTGGGGGGCTGGGAGAACTGAGAATCTCTATTCTTTATGTACTTCTGAACTTTGCTAGTATTTATCTAAACCTTGGCAGTATTTCTTTTCCTTGTTTCTGTCTCGCTCTCTCATTTACACACACACACACACACACACACACACACACATCTAATATCTACTAAATTTGTATGGTGAATCTACTGGGAGCTTATTCTCTCGATTGAATGAGATATTCTTGGTTCTCAAAAATTATTTAAGTCATCATAATAATAACTTTTATGCATCATAAAATGCCTCACAATATCTATACTGTTTTGTATGGGCTTTGGTGGGTGTGATTAGGGACATTTTGCCATCTCACATTATTTACAGAGTAAGAGCTTACCACATGTACTATGCTATGGGAAACTTATCTTAATACAAGAGTACTTGCTGCAGGGTCGAGTCCCTTGGTAAACGCCAGTTGCAGAGCCGAGAGCTCCTTAGATACTGCAGTGTGAGGAAAGGAACACACAATTTGAGAATAGACTAGGGTTCTCATCCCATCACCAACACTTGCCAGGTTTGTGATCTGGAGCTAGATACTGAATTTCTTTGAATCTCTATTTTCTCACTTGTGCAACAAGAATAGTAACATCTATCTTATTGGATTGTGGTGGAGATTCAATGAGATCAAAGCATGTTATTCTGTCATTTGGTGCATAGAAGGTGTTAAAGAAACTGCAATTCCTTCATTCTCTTGTAACTTTCAGGTATTCGGGGACAGTATAAGGCAGTGGTATTCCCACTTTTGTCCTGTCTTACCCTTATATTGAAAAAAGTATTTTCCAGCACATACCTCGATATAAATGACTTGCAGCTAATACCATCAAACTGCATATTAACATTAGCATGCCCTCATTTCTATTTTACTTTTAAAGATAAAAAAATAAATGTAGATTGGAGTTCTGAACATTCCTTCTGGTATCCCAGTCAATCATCTTCACATGTCCTCAGAGCCTACTTTGGAGACCACTTGTCTCAGGACCTATAGTAACAGTTCCCTCCAGACCTGAGAGCACTTCTAGTAAGTCAGGGCCTTCGTTCTAGTAATATTTCTCTCCTCACATTGCAGACGTTTTGAGATGGTGCAAGGATCTCTTGGTTGTACAGTGTGAGCTAGAAATTCTTGATGGTTCCAGTTAACCTTTACTTCTTAAACTGTACATGCTGAGTAAATGAAAGCTCCACAATTTTCATTGCTCTAAATCTATACTCATAATCTAATAATAGAGCAGTTATACCTGGACGAAAACACAGCCTCAGGAATCACAATCTGCTTTTTATCTTATCACTGGCCGTAAAATAGAAAAAAATATTTCCATAAAATCCAAGGTCATGAACTAAGTTCATTTCCAGCTCTCTCTTTAGCTCTTATCTGTGACTTTTAAAAAATATACTGATCTAAATGAATGAATCCAAGTTAAATTTGTATTACGTTTAATCCAAACCCTACTCAGAACCACGTACTGTTCTAGGAACAGGGTGACTGCAACAATAATAAAAATTTTCCTTCTCAATACTTTATGGAAGTATGTCCAGGGAAACGACGTGATATCCATCACACTGGTAGGTGTATTTGAACTGACCTTGTAGTCCTGCAGTTTGGCATGCCAAAAAGCTGCTGAGATGTCATATGACTTCCTGTCTCTTCTTGCCACCCTCCAATGGTGTTGACCTCAAGACATTTTGTGGTCTTGATGAGCAAGCCCGGATCCTTTCCCGTGAGGTCCTTCTCCAGTTTCTCTGAGTCTGTTATTCATCATCTGCTCTCCTGTTAGTTGAATTGCCTAAGTCAACCCACAGTTGCTTTTATAAATACCCTAACATCTGGTTCTTTGTGTATTCTGGATGGTGGGCAATTTGTTTAGTGAGTGATTCTGAAGCTAGTTACGCATATGAGGTGAAACTTGGCACACACCATTTAATTTAGTTTGTGGTTATCAGCCTCCTTGACCTGGACTGGACTGTATAGATCAAATAGCCAGACTCACCCAGCCCAGATTAACCGAAGAGATATTAAATGAAAAGTATAGGCATCTATATATATGATTTTATTTTATACATATCTTCTTCTGACATATACCAAATGACATTATATGTAATATCTATATGGCATAATATATGTTATATTATACAATACATCTATACCTCATTTATATATATAAAACATATTAAAATAACCTGAATACAAAATGCTTCTAATTATTAACACTTATGCAAAAAACATAAATCAGAGGGGCACCTGGGTGGCACAGCGGTTAAGCGTCTGCCTTCGGCTCAGGGCGTGATCCCGGCGTTATGGGATCGAGCCCCACATCAGGCTCTTCCGCTATGAGCCTGCTTCTTCCTCTCCCACTCCCCCTGCTTGTGTTCCCTCTCTCGCTGGCTGTCTCTATCTCTGTCAAATAAATAAATAAAATCTTTAAAAAAAAAAAACATAAATCAAAATTCAATGCACATTGATAAACACAACTCTCTATTTTGGCATCTTCTCTGCTAAATTTAAAATGTTTTCAATTACCATTTAATTTTGATCTTGATTTTTTTCCTACTGAGTAAAAATAAGCAAAAATGACCTCACACTGGACCTTTTCTTGGTCTTAGGAAGCTTTTTCTCCATTCAACTACCTCTCAGGATTGGCGGTTTGCTTATTTACTTCATGCTTCTGATCTTTCAGAACAGCCTGGTCTAAAAGCTTACTACTTACAGACCACCTCCTTGGATTCTGGTGTCAAAATCATTTACTTTTCTGGGTACTCTAATGATGTCCAGCTGGGTTATTATCTGGGCCTGCATTTTGCCAGTCTGGTTTATCCACCTGAAAATTGACATCCCACCTACAAATATCTCTTTGCTTTGTAATTTCCCTTGAATTAATTTTTTTTTTAAAGATTTTATTTATTTACTTGACAGAGATAGAGACAGCCAGCGAGAGAGGGAACACAAGCAGGGGAAGTGGGAGAGGAAGAAGCAGGCTCATAGCGGAGGAGCCTGATGTGGGGCTAGATCCCATAACGCTGGGATCACGCCCTGAGCCGAAGGCAGACGCCCAACCGCGGTGCCACCCAGGCGCCCCTCCCTTGAATTAATTTTTTAAGAATGATGGCTTTGTTAGACTTTTGTACCAGGCCGAAATTTCACAGATTGCCAACAGAAGTGTGCAAAAAAAGCCCAAGAAATAAAAGCAAATACGCAAACAAAAACTCTCTTTAGATTTCTATGACTCAGTATCATCTCATTTTCATGCCTGCATTTGACTTTGTAAAACAAACTTAATATTAAACCATCAGGATAAATTCAGTTGAATTGGGGGTCTTCCTCTTCATCCCAGGGCTATGTATAACTGCTAGGGAGGCTTTTATAATTCCATGGTGTCACTGGGTGGGGGCTCCTGGTCTGATTATTGTCATTTATTGGCCCTGGTATTGCTGAGATATTTAAGTTTCTTTCTGGTCTCAGTCATCGGTTGTCATGGGTCACTTTCCATCCTTTTTGTTCCAACCAGAAGCCCTCTTCAAGTTCATCAGCAATTCCAGTTACTTCCCTGTCCTTTGACTGGAACTCATCACGTGCATGTTGAGAGCTTGGCTGGGACCCTGGGAAGCAAAGCACAAATTTTTGGCTCTGAGATCCCCAAATGCATTAAGGGGCTCTTACTCCCCCAACACCATCCCTGGCCCCTTGTGCTCAGCTCTGTGGAATAGCATCAGAACAGTTTTTCAAGGTCAGTTACCAGCTCCTCTGATGTCCTCCCTCACCTTTGAGCTGTAGACCCTTTGCCCACTCTTAGGTGGGAAACCTGTAATCATGTGCATTCCTCTAAAATTGTTCCTAGTTAGTGAGATTAATGCCTCTGGTCCTTCAAGTTCCTGACTGTGGGTACTCAAAGTCATTTTTTTGCATACTCAAACCCTCTTTCTCTCAAGTATTTTCTCTCCTGTAAGTTTCAAATTTCTCTTTTAAAACTCACAAGCTGAGAAATGAATGTTTTACTTCTTTGGGTATTTCTGCTTGAAAAAATCTTCACACAAGGCAGTGAACACTCTTGTTTCTGCTTTAATGAGGGGGGCGGTGGAGTCACAGGAAGAAAACACCAGAAGCATAGACTAATTTTTCCAAATATTATTATGCTTTATGGATTAGTACTTAATACTTACTCATTCAGCACAAATAGATTATCTATGAGTTCCAGGTGTATAAGTAGTGTCTAGATCCTTTGGGCATCTGGATTTCTCTTAATTTCCTTTATTTCTACCAGAAAGCCTTCCTGATTGCCCCTGGCTAGTTTAAGTCCCCCTGCAATAGGCCATCGGAGCAGTTGACACATTCAATTTATTGAGCCACACATTTGTCTTCTTTGCAAGTAGTAGGTCGGTGAGCTCAAGTGTTACACATCCTGTTGGCTACTGAGCCTCACTGCCTGGTGCCTACTAGATGCTTAATTAAGATTGCTATAATGAATACATAATTGAATAAATTAAGTTAATCTAATTACCTTGATGAGCATTAAGTGGTCCCTTGACCGCTGGCTCGAGTTCCTCTGTCCTTTTCATAACTGACAGGCATTTTGTTTTGCTTTGTTCTTTCACATTGATCGTGAAGTCTTAAAAAATCATGAATGTAAATCTCTGCTTTCCTCACATGATTCCTCTCTTTGATTTCTCCTATCATTGAAGGTTCATATTCAGAGAACCCCCTGGGAGGACTCTAAGGGCAGTTTGTGGGAAAGCTGAGATGCATTGCTTTTTATTTTTTAAACCAATTAATTGATTTCCTCTGGTTCCTCATAAGTGTTCTTAGCTTAAATGCCACTTCCCAGAAAAGCATTCCCCAAATTGAATTCAGACTTTCCTATTACCATGTGGCAATGTTGTCTTTACATTTTCTTCTTAGAACTGATCATAATTTATAATTAATTTAAGATTACATGCTTATTTTTGTGATTATTTGTCCAATGTCTGGCTTTAGCATTAAAGAGTAAGGCCTGTGGAGTGACAGCCATATCATTTTGTTCATTTTATGTCCCTAGGACATAACACAATGTCTCAAACATGATACAGTAAACATTATAATATAATATGATATAAACTGTACAATATATAATTAATTATATTATATTAATATAAATTAAATATAAATATATGTATATATAAAATAGAGATATTTGTTGAAGGAAAGAATTTCAAATTAGGGGTCAATTCCAGTTTTGCCATGAGCCCCCTGAGAGTCTTACATAGATGACATTTGTTAGTTATTTTGGCTGCCAGTGGCTGAACCCCTTTCTGTGTTTAGAATTTCTGTGTTGAAGAATTTCCAACATTTTGAGTCTTGGGAAGTGGAGGGGAGGAGCAACATGTCTGAGCAAAGGCTGACTCCTAATTTAAAAGATACAGAAGGACCCGTCATTGACTTTCCAAGATTCTCATTCAGATGGAGTACGGCTCCGATCTTAGGCTCCATCCAGTCTGTCTCAGGATCTAGTGATACCAGCACCGGGACACGGAGATGTCAGAAACCACTGCATCGGAGCTGGTTTGGGACATCAGTTTGGGTGTCATTTCTGTCTGCATGGCCTCAGTCCTGAGTCCAATGTTCCCAATGATGCTCTGTCCTAACCAACCCATTACTTTTCTGTGCCACTTGGCTGAAGTCAATTTCTGTTGCTTGCAACTCAGAATCTTGACTGATTCACCTTGGACAAACCACTTCACCTTGCTGGGCCTTGGTTTTCTCATCTGTGAAAGAAGGTGGAGGAGGGGAACTATATGCTGTCTAAGTTACCTTAGATTGGTTGGATTGTTTAAGGGTTGACGGCAACAGCTCTTACTCCTAAAACCACCTGGTCTCTCCACCTGAGTACATTTCTCCACTGAGTAGCACTTTCCTCACCTTAAAGGCTTGGTTCATCTTTAATGAACAGTGAAGTCTTCCTTGTTTTTTTGAGCCAAATACTTAGAGATTTGTATCTCCTGTTCTTTAAGCCAGCCATTGTCTCATTGGGGAATGCTGTGTTCGGTTTTAGACCCAAACCCCACAACACAGATGTACAGAGTGACACAATCTAATTTACATCCTCTCCTTTCAATCACAGCTTTTGCTTGTTTGTGGAAGAGTGGTATTTTAAAATTTGGAGAAAATTGCAGTGGGGAAGTGCAGACCCCTCCTTCTCCTAGATCTTTTTTTTTTCCAAGTCCAAATTAATATTTTCTACTTGGATCACCCCCAGGTCTCACATGATGCTAGACACAGCAAAGCTCTCAGAATTCTTTTCTTTCTAAGTGCATGGTAAAGGTCTGGGACTGTTGGACTTAGTTGTCATTCTATTGATAAAATAGAAGGAAGGAAGGAACTCAAATTAGACATGCTTAGAGTTGTCGAATTACTTTATTTCTTCAAAGGTGGTGTGAAAGCTAAATATCACCCTTATTTTTATACATATCAGGAACTGAGGGCCAACAAAGGTAGGTCATGGTAGCTAAGTTGCCCCCCTTCCTTCTTGTCATTGGTAGTGTCACTCAATGGCAGGATGCCCATGTGTGGGGGGTAGTGGCCTCATCACTGGCTTTTACTCTTGCATTACCATCTTTTTATATCATGATCATTATTACTTTTTTTTTGATTAGTTGGGAACAAATCCATATGCTTGCCAGCTAGGCTCAAGATCGGAAAACCAAATCTTATTATCCCTATGTTCCGGTCAACTGTATGCTCCCCTGCCATTTTCTCAATGCCCACATGTAGTGATCTTTCTTCTTGTGACCTTGTCTCATCCCAGCCACTGCAATATCCTTGTTTTCAGTAGTCTAGCTGGTTCTGTGATGTGGTCAATCTTGTTATTGGTGGGGGAATTATTCCATTTTGTTGGCTCTCCTTGTAAGGTTCACTTCTATATCTATTCCTGTCCTCTTCTCATCCATTTCATTATTCAAGGTAGCACACAGCTTCAAATATTGGCTGAAGGCCTACTCATATTTGAGCAAAGGACTCTGGTGTAAGGAACTGAAATGCCAGTTCTTAGAGAATCAGGGGTTCTGTCTCACTCACACTGGTCAGTGGAGTTGAACCACAGTTGGAATCCAAACCCAAGTATCTCCATCTGTGCTATTTTACACTACTCCGCACTGTCTCAGCACAGAGAGAGGGCAGGACTTCACTTCTTGGAAACCATATCTACTGGAATGGTTCAGATGAACTGGGCCCAAAGACAGAGCTTTATGTAATTTGGAAAATTTACTTTCAATCCCATTGTTCTATTACTGCTTTAATTGATCAATTCACTAGAATTGATCAGTTATGGACAATATTGCCTATGGGACACTTAAGGCCAGCTTGAACTGTAGCTGGAACATACAGATATCCCTTAGTCCTCTGCAGCAAGATATATTTAAAGTGAACTGGGTTGCAGATGTGTGATTCTTGTGCAGAAGCAAAACACATATTCTGTGAATTTCCTCCCACAAAAATTGCCTAATTTAAGAATTGAAGTTTTCCTGCTTTTTCAGTAAACCAGAAGACAGTGATACAAGTGAAGCGATTAAAAAATAAACAACTTAGCAAAAGTTGACAGGTACAGGTGTCTGTGCTAGAACTGGTTTAAGGATATCTAAAATAGAAATTTTGGAAAACGAAAATGAGGACACACGCAGAAATGAGGAAAGAACAGACTGATGAAAGATTAAACACATTCCACTTTGAGTAGAAAGCACTGGGAAAATGAGTGTAACATGCAAGTTTTGTAACTTTTATGGACTTTATCTTAAAATGTCTTTAATATTGAATGTTTTAATGTTCTGTGGAGTATATTTTAACAGGAGAAGATTATAAAAAATAAATGGGTCTCATGTTAACTTTGTATTCCCTTTGAATGCATGAGTAATGTTCTGCAGTGCTTTTAGATCTAGGCTTTTATCCTTCTTTCTGCTCTAAACTTGATTTCTAGTCATTCAATTTAAGGCACTTAGTTTTATCCTAATCAGAAAAAGCACGATGATTCATTTGCTATGTGTTTAAAAACTACAGCATGGTTAATTCTCCTATGTCCTTTTAAAAAGGATAACGTAATGCAAATGTTTGAAGTCCTTCCTCTCCCCATGGCACACTCTCACAAAAGTAGAAAATATGTAAAATGTAGAAAATATTATGGACTAAGTGCTAATCTATTTTTTGTCAATGGCTTTGACAGCAACATAGAAAACAGCTTTTGAGATACTGTGAAATCATCAAATGAGTCACCAAAGAGAAAGGATGGAGCTATGTTAAGTTCCCAGACATCTGCTAAAGCAAGTTTTATTTATACAGTTATTGTTTATTTGGGGATTTAGAAAAAAGACCCTCACTTTGAGCCTTGAGGCATCCATTCCATTTACAAACAAAAGTCACACAGGCCAAATGAAATACAATTTCTCCTGGGTAACCCTTTGCAGAGAGGTGGAAAAGCAAGCAAGCAAGCAAGCAGGAGGATTGCATGTGTGATCTGGGTCTGGTTGGTAACTGTTAAGCGTAGGTGAGAATTTTGGCACAGGCGCCTAAAGCGAGGCTGCAGGACCCTGACACAGGGCGGCAGGACTCGAAGGAGGTCTGGGCTCACCTCATTCACCTCTTTGAGATTTAGACTCTATTTGTACAATGGAGTGAAATGGATATAACCGAGGTGTGTCTCAGCTGCAGTTAATTTTTAGAATGAGCCTTGAACTTCTTAGGTGGCATTTCATAACCTGAGACACATGGTAGATTTTCCAAGCTTCTTTCTTGACACGGCCCACAGATTTGGGGTTCTCAGGCCAAACACCCTACTGACAGGCTGTTCCGCAGGTCGAATAGGGCTAGGGACCATTCCCTGCATACAATAGCTCTGTCCTCATGGAAGCCTATTGGAATGCACCTGCGCACAAATGACTTCGTTATGAAAGAACTTAGCCACTTCTAAAACAAAAAAGCATGCATAAATATTGTTGCTTTAACTATTACTGATAAAACATTTTGTGTCTCCTTCCTCATCCTTGATCCTCTACACTAGCTTGTCATGACCCTCATACAGAGAACGCTGTTCTTTTCCTTCTTAAGGAAGAGGATGGGGGAAGAAGAAGTGGTGCCTGCCTCTGAGAGCTCCATCTTTTCAGCTTTCCTGGGTTTGGGGGGTATGCAGAGATAAAAGGAAGCTCTACTTTTCCTACAAATCCCTTATAAAACCACAAAGATGGGTCTCATGATGCTCTTTCTCGTCATGGGCCCATCCCTGTTCTTGCTCTTGCAGCTAGGGGCATGCGGTCCTCCGCTCAGTCTTGGGTCATGGGATGCCGGCTCCATACAACAGCCTAGGGATAGAAGGGATGCTGGTGATACTGAAGTTTACGAGGAAATGAAAGACATAGGGGGGATTTGCAAAAGTAGATGTCCACTACCCAGAGTGCTAATTTGAATATCGTTTCAGTATTTATCTTATAGACAAATAGTAGATAATCATGTAAAGATATTTCGAAGTTAGTACACTCTCTCTTAACTAGGACTTGAAATGGCTCATGTTTAAAATAAGCACCAAAGCTTGGACTTCATTGCCCAGTGTCAGTACTCAAAGGAAGAGTCCTTTCATTTCTTGTTTAGACTGTTGCCTAAACCTGTTAAAAGTGGAAATTCTGTGTGGCCAGGGATTGTGTCTTCTTTGTTCATCGCTTTATCCTCAACAAAAAACATATAGGAGATGCTCAGTAATGCTTGTTGATTGAATGAAAAAACAATGATTTTTCTACCTCCAGTTTCTTCCTGTGCCATTTCATTGTACAGGAAAATCTTCCTAAACACAGCTCTCGTTAAGGCTCCTGCTCGGAAACCTACTCATGCCTCAAAGCATATGGAATTAAGTACAAGCACAGTCATAAGTTCTACAAAACCCTGAATACATGGATATTATCTTTCTTTCTAGCCTCATCTCATAAGCCAAAGTAAATTGCTTGCTAGTTTCTTTTCTTTTCTTTTTTTTTTTTTTCAAAAATGTGGAGCGCTTCACGAATTTGCATGTCGTCCTTGCACAGGGGCCGTGCTAATCTTCTCTGTGTCTTTCCAGTTTTGGAGAATGTGCTGCTGAAGCGAGCACTTGCTAGTTTCTGTGCAAACCTCACACATACCTGTGCCTTTGCTCACGCTGATCTTACTACTATTCCTTTATTTCAACTTGTGAACGTGCAGGTTATACACCACGTCCCTCGGGAAACCGTTCTGACTTTGCCCCGTGCCATGTAATCTGGTCCTTCTCTGCTGGCACTTCAATCCTATTCTTCCTTGTGCTCTAGTTGTTTGTATTCCAGTGACGTACAACTGGGCACTAAGGTGTACTGGTGTCCCCAGCAGCACTTAGCATTGTGTCTGGCACCAAGCACTTGCTAAAAATGGATTGTTGGATTCAAGTGAGACAATCTATACGGTCAGGTATGTAGTTACAGGGCATTAATTGGGGCTGCATTTGTAGAGAGACTGGGTTGCAGATGGGGAGAAACCAGTGAGGCTGTTTAAAACCCTCTAATTATTCTTTGATCTGAAAGTTAAGAGGCTCCTAAGGTAATTATAATTTTGTGAGAGAGAGAAGTGCTTTCTGGAAAAGTCTTGCTTTATGCCACTGTGTCACTTTAGTTAAAACTCAGTAACTCTATTGTACTTTATATCTGGTTAATTTCCACTATCCAAGCCTCATACTTGANTTGTGAGAGAGAGAAGTGCTTTCTGGAAAAGTCTTGCTTTATGCCACTGTGTCACTTTAGTTAAAACTCAGTGACTCTATTGTACTTTATATCTAGTGAATTTCCACTATCCAAGCCTCATACTTGAAAAAAATGAACCAAAAGAAGAACACTTAATAGAAATCTCTGAAGAAGATTCATATTAAAATTTACAACAAGCACAGAGTTTCTGTTTCCTGAGGCAAATAAGAGTGATTTAAAATTTCTTCAAGGTGAACATATTTTCCATCTAGCTCCAAACATGATGGGACATGTCTTCCATCAATGTGGGTTGAGAAGTCTGGAAATTTCAGGAGCACGGATGTCTTCTTAGCATCGTTTCTTACGCAATGTAAAATCTGACAGCTTTTATAGGGTTAAACTTTGGGTCTTTGGGTACATTCAAATTCTGGAGTGAAGAATGGATAGGATGTGGTAACTGGAATAAGACACTGTAATAACTTCTTCTGGATGAACATCTCTGAGGTCCATAGGAAATGTGTCCTACAGGCAAGGTAAATGGACAAATAATAGACTTTCTTGGGTGTAAATGGGCTACTGCTCCCTCCCACCCCATCATTTTCACCAAGTGTCTTGACTCTGTTCTATTGCTTTCCCTCACCAGGTAGCGATGTTGATTTGCGCTGGCTTCCTGATTGCCTGGATTCCTTACGCGGTGGTCTCTGTGTGGTCAGCTTTTGGAAGGCCAGACTCCATCCCTATACAACTCTCTGTGGTGCCAACTCTCCTTGCAAAATCAGCAGCAATGTACAACCCCATCATTTACCAGGTCATTGATTACAAATTTGCCTGTTGCCAGACTGGTGGTTTGAAAGCAACTAAGAAGAAATCCTTGGAAGACTTCAGGTAAAATTTCAGAAGCCAGAAATGAGTGATACTGTTTCAGAATCCTGTGGGGTTCAAGCCACTCCAATATGCTGTCTTCTTAGAGTTAGAGCTCACCACTTAGGAATAGTCTAAAGAGGATTTTCTGTTCCTCAAAATTCCTGAGATCAAGTCATCAGATATGTTGGGTTAGATGTCATGGGTAGATAATGAGAAAAGTAATTCCATATTTGATTGCAGAGCAACTAAGATAGGAAGCTATGTCCATGAGAGTGACCACTATTTCTCACTCTTCCTTATCTGGGACCAAATCCCTTTTACTCCAAAAGTATGGTTCCACATGGCATTGATCCAAAATTAAGTACTCACGGCAGAAAAGATTCTCCTGTTTCAGATGCTTCTATCGTTAGCTATGAGTATTGGATTTGGGCAGGCAAAGGAGGGAGAGAAGGGAGGTGACGTTTTTATTCTCTGTCAGGTTCTTGATGCTATTTTCACAAAGAGCCCCTATTGTACCTTCTCTTTGTCAGATAACGAAATGGAGGTGCAAGTGGGGTTAATGTTAAGTGAGCTGCCTGTGCTTACACAACCAGGAAGTAACAGAGCAGAGATTTAAGCTCAGGCCTATTGGGTTTCCAAACAGACTACACTATTTCTGCTATAAAATGAACAAGCGAGTTTGGGGACCCTGCACCATTTTTCTTAAAGGCTCAGGGTGAGTAAAGAGTTGAGGATGATGTGTGGGCTCTGTGTCCATTCAGGACCAGTGTTAGTGGTGAAATGTGGATCAGACACCTGAGTGCATGGTCTGAGGTGAGGGGCGTTAAGAAGGTCCAACTTCCCTGATTTCTTACTCACTGGATGTCTAGTTATTTTTCAGTACTGTTTTTCTTGATTTAGTAGGAAACAGAAGAGGAAGGAAAGGTAGCACCAGCTAGAGAAGATGTGGGTCTTTATCTTGTTCTTTCACTGTGCTTGAGCAAGTGACAAATCTTTTGACCTTTAGCTTCCTCACCATGTAGGGTACAGGATCAAGTGAAAAAAATTAAGAAAAAGGCACAAAGAAAAAGTAGTATTGTCATTGTGGCTGTGGTACAGGGGAAGAAATATACAATGTGGAAATAGAACACCAACGCTTNCCATAGAACACCAACGCTTGGCTGATTTTTCTGTATCTTTGGGAAAATGAACTACTTAGGGCCTAGAATTGGGATGAGATGATTGCAACACCCATCTTTGCAACTGTAAGAATTAACCAAATGTGTGTTTGGAAAGGGCTAGGTACCGAGTGTTAGTGGGTTTTTTTCTTTCACATTGTTGTTGATTAATACCTTTTCTGTTGAATTGGATAAATTCAAACGTTAAAAAGCATCTATTTTGGCAGTAATAACACTTTGCCCTTATCAACTATTAATACTTTATTATGAAAGCAGGTTAGAGAGAGTATTTTTAACAGAGCAGTTTCGGGAGAAAATAATGGGCATTTCTTCCTCTGAAAGAGATGATGGGAATTTGACAGGAATGGCTGAAGGCACATTTCACCTACCTCATAATTTTGCCTTGGACTGATTCTGTGTTCTGTACATTAGCTCTCAAATGTGAGCAGCACATAAATATTCAATGCTCAATAACGAAAAGAGAGAAATTTATGAGGAAGGCAGTGACTTGGGGCCACAGACCTTTTAAGAAGCCAGCCAGGCAAGAATCAGTTCCGTTCACCTGTTCCCATTAGCCATTTCTACGAAATACAATTGCTTTGCTGGAGGAAGACAAGTGCTATTTCCTTACTCCAGAGTCTTGAAGCTTTCAGTGGAAAAAGCTGGCAAGTGGTAGCTAGTGCTAAGGCAGAAAGCAGCCCTTGGGTTTTTAAGTTTGGAACGTCTTCAGAAAAGAAACACTGAAGAGGTGTGATGAGTTCCTGATTTTTGGAAGGCTCTGTTTCAGAGAACTTTCCAAAGAAGCAAAAGAAAACTTTTGTTGTTGTTGTTGTTTATCTTTGTTGTTATTAAGGAGCTAAGAAAGTGGGTAATATTGAGGCTTGATAGAATGGCGTGAAGTGGTCTGAAGCCAGTCCAGAGTGGTTAATGCACTACCAGAACAATTCAATCAAATTAAACTAGATTAATTGATATCCTTGTTTTTTCCTCTTCTGAGCTCTGAAATGAGTTTGCTTATCATGGAAGGCACTCTTGGGAAATATTCTGAGCTCAAATAAAAAAACCTAATGTGTTGAATATGAGATTGTGGAAATAAATTTTGAGTAATTTTTACAGTTCATTAAAAGTTAACTCATTTTCCTCCCTAAATTGAGTCCCCTGAGATTTTGGTAAAAGCTGATGAACTACAGCAAAAAATATGGCCAAGAGGCCGTTTTGAAATGCTAATATTCATCACATCTGGGTATCCAGATGTAATCTCCCATATTTCATAAACGGTGCTTCTCCACCCTGGCTGTGGATTAGAGACAACTAAGGAACTTTGAAAAACTGCTGCCTAGACCCCACTTGCAGAGATTTGGCTTCAGTTGGTCTGGATTTGGGTCCAAGCTTCATTAGTTTGTTTCATTGATTAACTCTCTCAGATGGTTCTCATACCCAGCCATTGTTGAAAGCCAGTGGACCAGAGCCTGGGAAAGAAAAACATTAGCAGGGAAGCTCATATAGTTAGAGACCTCTCCCCCGACCTATACAGAGACCAATGTGTGACAGAGGAACCAGATTTCAGGTGCCAGGCCAATTTTACATGCCATATAAGTGATCAAATGATCCTGGGAGTACATAGTGAAGGACCGAGGCGTTTTACATTCCTGGTATTTTAGTAAAGATAAAGAACAGAAAACAAAGCCCTAAATTCTGGCATTGACATTCTAATACACCTCCCCTGACTACCTTAGTTTGAATGCTGTCCTTCCAAAGAACACTCTTTGTAGGTAAGTCACAAGGCCCAACTGACTGGTAGGTCTATAGAGAGGCAATGAATTTTGCTCTGAGGATGGGAAACTCACTGGGGCACAGGAAATGTACCATGAACAAGTGGTTTGTTTCTGGAAAGCTCCATTCAAGGGATTTCTTGACTTCGAATATTTTTAAGTGAATTATTATTTTCCTTCTCTTCTAATTCAAGTCTTGTACATATAATCTTCTCAGTAGACACGACTGCTATGATATTTATACACAGGATGTGTGTGTGTGTGTATATATATATGTTAAGTTATGTTTTCCTTCTCCTGTGTGTAGGCTGCACACTGTAACCACAGTCAGGAAATCTTCTGCTGTGCTGGAAATCCATCAAGAGGTATGAAGACGGACACAGCCTCACTCATGGACACAATTATTCACTTATTTGCCTCTTCACTGCTGTTGTTTGATTGTGACTACACTTTTCTCTTTATATTATATTTTTATATTTTGTACACTTTCCCTCTTTTTCCTTCAACTAGGATTTGCTGGAAAATTCCAATGGCCAAATGGAAATTAGATTATAGGATATCATTTAAGGAGTATTACTAGGATGAGGCTCCCTGGAATGTTCTTTTTATTATATTTTAAGACCTAATTGTNAGGAAGGAAAGGTAGCACCAGCTAGAGAAGATGTGGGTCTTTATCTTGTTCTTTCACTGTGCTTGAGCAAGTGACAAATCTTTTGACCTTTAGCTTCCTCACCATGTAGGGTACAGGATCAAGTGAAAAAAATTAAGAAAAAGGCACAAAGAAAAAGTAGTATTGTCATTGTGGCTGTGGTACAGGGGAAGAAATATACAATGTGGAAATAGAACACCAACGCTTGGTTGATTTTTCTGTATCTTCGGGAAAATGAACTACTTAGGGCCTAGAATTGGGATGAGATGATTGCAACACCCATCTTTGCAACTGTAAGAATTAACCAAATGTGTGTTTGGAAAGGGCTAGGTACCGAGTGTTAGTGGGTTTTTTTCTTTCACATTGTTGTTGATTAATACCTTTTCTGTTGAATTGGATAAATTCAAACGTTAAAAAGCATCTATTTTGGCAGTAATAACACTTTGCCCTTATCAACTATTAATACTTTATTATGAAAGCAGGTTAGAGAGAGTATTTTTAACAGAGCAGTTTCGGGAGAAAATAATGGGCATTTCTTCCTCTGAAAGAGATGATGGGAATTTGACAGGAATGGCTGAAGGCACATTTCACCTACCTCATAATTTTGCCTTGGACTGATTCTGTGTTCTGTACATTAGCTCTCAAATGTGAGCAGCACATAAATATTCAATGCTCAATAACGAAAAGAGAGAAATTTATGAGGAAGGCAGTGACTTGGGGCCACAGACCTTTTAAGAAGCCAGCCAGGGCAAGAATCAGTTCCGTTCACCTGTTCCCATTAGCCATTTCTACGAAATACAATTGCTTTGCTGGAGGAAGACAAGTGCTATTTCCTTACTCCAGAGTCTTGAAGCTTTCAGTGGAAAAAGCTGGCAAGTGGTAGCTAGTGCTAAGGCAGAAAGCAGCCCTTGGGTTTTTAAGTTTGGAACGTCTTCAGAAAAGAAACACTGAAGAGGTGTGATGAGTTCCTGATTTTTGGAAGGCTCTGTTTCAGAGAACTTTCCAAAGAAGCAAAAGAAAGCTTTTGTTGTTGTTGTTGTTTATCTTTGTTGTTATTAAGGAGCTAAGAAAGTGGGTAATATTGAGGCTTGATAGAATGACGTGAAGTGGTCTGAAGCCAGTCCAGAGTGGTTAATGCACTACCAGAACAATTCAATCAAATTAAACTAGATTAATATCCTTGTTTTTTCCTCTTCTGAGCTCTGAAATGAGTTTGCTTATCATGGAAGGCACTCTTGGGAAATATTCTGAGCGCAAATAAAAAAACCTAATGTGTTGAATATGAGATTGTGGAAATAAATTTTGAGTAATTTTTACAGTTCATTAAAAGTTAACTCATTTTCCTCCCTAAATTGAGTCCCCTGAGATTTTGGTAAAAGCTGATGAACTACAGCAAAAAATATGGCCAAGAGGCCGTTTTGAAATGCTAATATTCATCACATCTGGGTATCCAGATGTAATCTCCCATATTTCATAAATGGTGCTTCTCCACCCTGGCTGTGGATTAGAGACAACTAAGGAACTTTGAAAAACTGCTGCCTAGACCCCACTTGCAGAGATTTGGCTTCAGTTGGTCTGGATTTGGGTCCAAGCTTCATTAGTTTGTTTCATTGATTAACTCTCTCAGATGGTTCTCATACCCAGCCATTGTTGAAAGCCAGTGGACCAGAGCCTGGGAAAGAAAAACATTAGCAGTGAAGCTCATATAGTTAGAGACCTCTCCCCCGACCTATACAGAGACCAATGTGTGACAGAGGAACCAGATTTCAGGTGCCAGGCCAATTTTACATGCCATATAAGTGATCAAATGATCCTGGGAGTACATAGTGAAGGACCGAGGCGTTTTACATTCCTGGTATTTTAGTAAAGATAAAGAACAGAAAACAAAGCCCTAAATTCTGGCATTGACATTCTAATACACCTCCCCTGACTACCTTAGTTTGAATGCTGTCCTTCCAAAGAACACTCTTTGTAGGTAAGTCACAAGGCCCAACTGACTGGTAGGTCTATAGAGAGGCAATGAATTTTGCTCTGAGGATGGGAAACTCACTGGGGCACAGGAAATGTACCATGAACAAGTGGTTTGTTTCTGGAAAGCTCCATTCAAGGGATTTCTTGACTTCGAATATTTTTAAGTGAATTATTATTTTCCTTCTCTTCTAATTCAAGTCTTGTACATATAATCTTCTCAGTAGACACGACTGCTATGATATTTATACACAGGATGTGTGTGTGTGTGTATATATATATGTTAAGTTATGTTTTCCTTCTCCTGTGTGTAGGCTGCACACTGTAACCACAGTCAGGAAATCTTCTGCTGTGCTGGAAATCCATCAAGAGGTATGAAGACAGACACAGCCTCACTCATGGACACAATTATTCACTTATTTGCCTCTTCACTGCTGTTGTTTGATTGTGACTACACTTTTCTCTTTATATTATATTTTTATATTTTGTACACTTTCCCTCTTTTTCCTTCAACTAGGATTTGCTGGAAAATTCCAATGGCCAAATGGAAATTAGATTATAGGATATCATTTAAGGAGTATTACTAGGATGAGGCTCCCTGGAATGTTCTTTTTATTATATTTTAAGACCTAATTGTTATGCCCCAAAGTATTAAGTCTGAGATACTAAGAAAAATGTTTCGTTATTTTATTTACTAAAATTATTTCATTTCATTACATCATCATTATTATTTCTTAATGTAGGGCCAGGATGGCAGTTTTGGGGCCCAGTCAAGTGGGTGGTCATTGTTGGGATCGTGGTTCTCTGACTGGTGGATGCTTCTGATTCTGGTAGCCATTCTCCTCTCCTCCAGAGGGTCACACTCTAATGGTAGTGATTCCACAAAGCAGTCCTCTAGGGAAATCAATTTTGCCTAAATGGAAATGTATCTTGTATCTCAGAATTTGAGAGCAAAACAATTCCCGCTGGTGATAATTTTACCCACATGGATTTTCCTCATTAAGCTGCACATACTAACATAGTGGATGTAATAGGACATTACTAGCTGTAATTACTCAAGAAACAAATTTAGCAAAAGTAGCTATATATATATATATGTAATTTTTAAATTTATTTGTTCTTTGTTACCTTTGTTGTTTCTCTTGTTCATTGGTTGTTTTCAACAAATACCGTGTGAGGTATACAGGTAAAGAAATGCAGATGAGAATGGGATGGAATGATTTCAAAAGGCAGATGCCTGCCCCTTAAGAACTAATGAAAGGGGCAGGCATGTAAATACGAGGTCCGAATTGATCTTCTTTCCTAATCCGAGGAGTAGGACCATCTTCCTTGCAGTTCTTTTCATTCCAGTTCTAGGCACATGTCCCCTATGCTCCCTGCTCCATTCACCTTCTCCTTCTGCTATGACCCTAAATCCTGCCCAACAATTCTGATCCTACCTTTCTGATAACAGCTGGTGAGAGAAGAGGGAGAAGGAAGGGAGAGGCCTCTCCAGTGCCCTTGATAATCTCTCCACTCCTTCCACCTGAGGATATAGAGATGAGACCCTCCTTCAAGGCTCAGCCCTCGGTAGATGGTACCTTGGGTTTTTTGTCTATTAGTTTTCTCCAGAGTGGGAGTGAAAATGGAGTTGATGTGCATCAGTGGTTTATGATAAGGGCTCAGTAGATGTGTGTATAAAACACTCTGATTAAAGGAAAAGAAGTGACCACTCTGCCTGGGGCTTGGGACTACTTACCCAAGTGGGGACAAAAGAGGCAGGATTATCATTAGAATAGAGGAGCAAGGGGCGTATAGGCAGATGAATAAAATACAGAGGAGCAGAAGAGCGTGGCATCTCAGGTGGAGGGAGACACAGGCTCAGAACGAATCTGTAAAACAAGGATAGTAACATTTTGCTCACATGGTCCTTGTGAGGCTGAAACGAGAAAATGTTCACATAAATCACTTCGCACCATGACTGCAATGGAGGAAGCAGCCCTTACATATTAGCAATTGCTATCATTATTATGAACGTGCGCGGTGGTGGTCAGAAGTGAGGCACGAAACTGTGGTCAGGCCAGGTCCTTGTTGTCGATGCTGTTATGTGAATCTTACCTCGAAGGGGATAGGAACGCTGTGGGACTTTAGGCGGGGAAAAGAAGTGATGAAGTTTATAACTTTAGAAAGACCAGTCTGAGGTCAGTGTGGAGGGTGGATTGTTCTGTGTGGGGATGGGGCTCAAGAGTACAGGTTTGGGCAGCTTTATAAAGAAATGACAGTTTATGAGGCCTGAATTAAGTAAGGACTGGTACCAGACTTGGTAGTTGATTGCATGGGGGGGCATCTGCTTAGGAAACAATGAGGCTAGTGGTATCTACCAAGGGGCACCATGCAAGAGGGAAGAGGGATGGGGGCAGACAAGGAATTGTATTTGTGATATGTGTCCACAACACAGATGAAGGTATTTAAAATAATAGGTAAAAATAATCTAAAATCATACCTGATGTACGGGGATTAGAATTTGCAAGTTAAGCAAGTAGGAAAAGAGCGAACATTAAGGGAGAAAAGACCTCAAGAAAATGAAGGGAAGAATTTTTTGTTTTGTTTTTGAAGGAATAATTATGGAAGTGAATGATGGAGGCAAGTAAAAAAGAACATTCAGATTAGTGTCCAGAAGGAGGGATTTAACGCTGACATTGTACAGAAGTCGCTGAAGGTAGACCACACCCTATCATTTATTGACGTTTCCAGCATGTGGTCTTTTACACAGCTGGGAAAAGCATGTATAAGAAAGGTAGCGTAGTTATGGGGGCAGGGGGGCGAGAGCAAGCACTAGGAGCTTTGGGAGAAGATCTGAAAATTGACTTCTGCTTCCACTTGAAAAATATGATTTAAAAAGTGATGCCACATGCTCTGGTTCCACAGTTTTGGGGCGATACTCTGGGAGCTGGGAGGCACCAGATCGGTTACGAGTGTCGATAGGATGGGAGAAAGCTGGTCTTTCAGCTAGAATGGAGAAGAAAAAGAGTGAGCCCTTGAGGGCTGGCTTGTATATACCAGGCTGTTGGTGGATAATTGCCCCTTCCCCTGGGGCTTCCAATGATTTGAGAAAGCTCTATGTAGTTCTACAAATTCAATTTAAGCTTACTTGAGCTTAG
>NC_048236.1:6134926-6166513 GCF_002007445.2 Ailuropoda melanoleuca
GATGAGACCCTCCTTCAAGGCTCAGCCCTCGGTAGATGGTACCTTGGGTTTTTTGTCTATTAGTTTTCTCCAGAGTGGGAGTGAAAATGGAGTTGATGTGCATCAGTGGTTTATGATAAGGGCTCAGTAGATGTGTGTATAAAACACTCTGATTAAAGGAAAAGAAGTGACCACTCTGCCTGGGGCTTGGGACTACTTACCCAAGTGGGGACAAAAGAGGCAGGATTATCATTAGAATAGAGGAGCAAGGGGCGTATAGGCAGATGAATAAAATACAGAGGAGCAGAAGAGCGTGGCATCTCAGGTGGAGGGAGACACAGGCTCAGAACGAATCTGTAAAACAAGGATAANATGGGAAGGGCACAGGGAAATTGAATGGTTGAAATCAAAACAGTAGCTCTCAGGTTTGAATTGGGAGACATGTGGAAGCATGGAATAGAGTAGCCAATCGAGAGTGTAAAATCCTAGATCCCTAATTTATGTTTCATTTCAAATTCACTTGCGTCTATGTATCTGNAGTAACATTTTGCTCACATGGTCCTTGTGAGGCTGAAATGAGAAAATATTCACATAAATCGCTTAGCACCATGACTGCAATGGAGGAAGCAGCCCTCACATATTAGCAATTGCTATCATTATTATGAACGTGCGCGGTGGTGGTCAGAAGTGAGGCACGAAACTGTGGTCAGGCCAGGTCCTTGTTGTCGATGCTGTTATGTGAATCTTACCTCGAAGGGGATAGGAACGCTGTGGGACTTTAGGCGGGGAAAAGAAGTGATGAAGTTTATAACTTTAGAAAGACCAGTCTGAGGTCAGTGTGGAGGGTGGATTGTTCTGTGTGGGGATGGGGCTCAAGAGTACAGGTTTGGGCAGCTTTATAAAGAAATGACAGTTTATGAGGCCTGAATTAAGTAAGGACTGGTACCAGACTTGGTAGTTGATTGCATGGGGGGGCATCTGCTTAGGAAACAATGAGGCTAGTGGTATCTACCAAGGGGCACCATGCAAGAGGGAAGAGGGATGGGGGCAGACAAGGAATTGTATTTGTGATATGTGTCCACAACACAGATGAAGGTATTTAAAATAATAGGTAAAAATAATCTAAAATCATACCTGATGTACGGGGATTAGAATTTGCAAGTTAAGCAAGTAGGAAAAGAGCGAACATTAAGGGAGAAAAGACCTCAAGAAAATGAAGTGAAGAATTTTTTGTTTTGTTTTTGAAGGAATAATTATGGAAGTGAATGATGGAGGCAAGTAAAAAAGAACATTCAGATTAGTGTCCAGAAGGAGGGATTTAACGCTGACATTGTACAGAAGTCGCTGAAGGTAGACCACACCCTATCATTTATTGACGTTTCCAGCATGTGGTCGTTTACACAGCTGGGAAAAGCATGTATAAGAAAGGATTAGCGTAGTTATGGGGGCAGGGGGGCGAGAGCAAGCACTAGGAGCTTTGGGAGAAGATCTGAAAATTGACTTCTGCTTCCACTTGAAAAATATGATTTAAAAAGTGATGCCACATGCTCTGGTTCCACAGTTTTGGGGCGATACTCTGGGAGCTGGGAGGCACCAGATCGGTTACGAGTGTCGATAGGATGGGAGAAAGCTGGTCTTTCAGCTAGAATGGAGAAGAAAAAGAGTGAGCCCTTGAGGGCTGGCTTGTATATACCAGGCTGTTGGTGGATAATTGCCCCTTCCCCTGGGGCTTCCAATGATTTGAGAAAGCTCTATGTAGTTCTACAAATTCAATTTAAGCTTACTTGAGCTTAGAAAAAAGACATATTACATTTTGTGCTGGTGAGGCTGTGTGTAAGAAACTCTGAAACCTTGAGCCGACACAATGCCTAGTCTCTTTAGGTTCTGGTAGCTGGCTCAGGGCCTGCCGTGGGAAGGGCACAGGGAAATTGAATGGTTGAAATCAAAACAGTAGCTCTCAGGTTTGAATTGGGAGACATGTGGAAGCATGGAATAGAGTAGCCAATCGAGAGTGTAAAATCCTAGATCCCTAATTTATGTTTCATTTCAAATTCACTTGCGTCTATGTATCTGTTTAAATGTGACTCTCATTAATAAATGAATGAATAAATAAATTTGTGAAATGGGGATTAAGAATAGAAATGCCCGATTACCTTCAAAGGCTGGATTTCAAGAATCATAATAAAATCCAAAAATATTTTGATTTTTTTCCAAGTAGAGTGAGGGAATAGGAATATATTATACAGTAAAACCCATGATTTAACTCTCAGATATGCAGTTGTTTCAAGAATCGAGCTTTATGCTTACTTAAAACTGAAATGGTAACTAGAATTTTTGTCTGATTTATGTTTCCCTAGAAAAACACAGCACCACCTTTAATGATTTTTAGAAATATGAACCCCACATCTGCCAATGGGAGTGCTTCTCCATTAAGTTAGTGCAAATGATGGAGGAAAAAGAAGGGGGAGGGAGAGAGGAAGAGGTGGAGAGTGAGTGGACTATTGAAGGGTCACTGATGTCTGCAGAGTTAAATGTCTTAAATACTGCTGAAATGTCAGAGGATGACTTACCTAGAGCGAGGATATATGCCATTATCAAAAAAAGGTTAGTGAGGGTAGCATGAACTTTTGATTCAATAACTAATTTTGTAGAAAGTGAAGCAGGCCTATTGCCCAGAAGGACAGAGAGTTGACTTTTCTGCACTCCTTTTGTGAAAAGGAGCAAATGGCAAGAAATATAAGAGCCGTAAGGGATTTGGTAAGAAAACACACTGGAGGGATGTCCAATGTCAAGCCATGAACCCAATAGCAAACCAGCAGTCACCACTGTGACCTTGAATGATTTTTCAAAGATTTTACAACTTTCAACTTTCATTAGGTTGTGGAACTCTCAGGAAGATATACTTAAAATAATTTTATCCAAAAGACTTAAATCAGAATAAGCATTGGCTTTTAAAGTACTTTTCTTGATTACTTGGAACCTTGTTTTCTTAACCATGCCAGAGAGATGAGATGCTACAGTAATTGTATATAGGGACCTTCCCAATTTGATCATAGACTATATATATGTGTGTATGCGTGTGTGCGCGCATGTGCACACGTGTACGGTACTCGCACATGTACCACAGGCTCTAGAAAAGGCAGACACACATTATATACTTTACGTGAAACATATTTGAGAGCAAAAATTATTCTAAATTGTATATTTGCATTATTATTGCTTTTGCTCTAAATGTTGCATTTACTTATTCAGCTTTGAATTCTGGAAGCTTCTATTAAGTGTCTGCAGTATACACAGTCCTGAATGTTTTGGAGATACAAAAGAAGGGGAAGATGTGTGCTTTAAGAATTTGGGGGTTTGGCAAAGTCTTGACTTTTATTTACATTGCAAATGATTTTAATAATAATAATTTTTAGATGGGGATCTACAGACACCGATAGGTTTTATTTTGGTGGAATACCTTGAGAAACTGCAAAATGTCAGGACAGATCCTAGGAACTGATTTGTGTATGTGCCTCTGTGCCCTAGATGAGGAGAGAAATATGGGGCTTCCACCAAGTCCTCTAGAACCAAATTCTTCCATTGCTGGGGCAATGATCTCCTGTAATATCTAGGAGTTTGAATGATTGGTTTGAGCAAAGGGAACGTTCACAAATCTGTTTTCTTTCCAGGATACAACAAAATTGGGCAGGCCAGGTGATTTGATACACTGAGGATTGCACATTTTCTCTCAAAGACTAGAGTATCAGAGAAAGAGTGTATCATATAGTATAGTTCAGTAGCAGGTAGCTAGACCCGATCTCAAAGTCGGGGTCAGTCATTTACCTGCTGCATGGACATGGGCAAATCCCTTGATCTCTCAGTGTCTTCAATCGTCCTAGCTGTGAAATAGGGACAGTCTTTCCCTAATTAGGATTTGTTGTGAGTAATTTGAATAAAGTTTATAAGATTCTTAGGATAGTTCTGGCCCATTGAAATAAATGGAAGCTATTATTATCACCACTATTAGAAGAACCATATAATTATTCTGAGTGGGTTCTGTAGTGATAGCTGTAAACTCTTTTCTAAAGGTAATGCAAGTATGTTCTTCAAGATGTCTTGTCACTATAGATCTGGGAAATGTTCAAGTTATTTGAGAAAGTGAGAAACATGACATCAAGATTCTGTGGGAGTGGCCACTAGTATCTCTGCTGCAGGGAGCTGCTAATGTTAAGAACTGCCATCTTGGAAAGATGCTGGCCCATCTGAGCCATGGTTGGGGGCAGCAGGTAGTGGTTTAGATCAAGAAAGTAGAGGTTTGCTCT
This sequence comes from Ailuropoda melanoleuca, assembly GCF_002007445.2. NCBI lineage: Eukaryota > Metazoa > Chordata > Mammalia > Carnivora > Ursidae > Ailuropoda > Ailuropoda melanoleuca. The sequence continues at coordinate 6,139,210 of NC_048236.1, forward strand.
ATTCCAGTGGGAGCCATCTTGGACTAATGGAGCCAGAGTACCTCAAATGGAAGGATCAAGATGATCAGCCTTTTGTAGCCATTTCACAGAGGTGAGAGCATTATGATTTCCCACTATGTTTCTTTGTGGGGAAGAGGCAGAGTCAGAAATTCTGGGGTTTGAACTAGTTAGAGAAATTCTCAAATAGTTACCTGACCCCTGGTTCCTGGCTGGAGAGCGTATTTAAAGCAGAGAATATTCCATTTGAAAGCTCTTCTAGAATTTTAACCTACTAATGTCTATGTATGATTTGTATATACTGTGGTCTAAATCCTTGTTGCCCAGAGTGTAGTTTTCAGACCCAGAGCCTGGGTTTTTTGTTTATATGTTTGTTTGTTTTTGTTTTTGTTTTTTGGAGCTGGTTAGATATACAAAACTTGGGTCAAAACCCTGATCTATGGAGTCAGAATTTGCAATTTAACAAGGTGATTTGCATGTCCATTAAAGTTGAAGTCAGTGCTTAAGACTAATGTAGTTGTGAGTCCTTCCACACTGTATATAGTAACAATCAGAACTTGCCTGAGTAATAGCACCCAGCCAATGGGCAGCTGGTGTGAGAGCAGGGAAGGGATCTTGAAAGTGTCTCTGGACAGTGGGAATAGGAGTTTTCTGCGAGAAGGACACGCTCTAAACTGTGTTCTATCCTCAGAACAAGGGTATAGTATGGCACCAGGCGTCTTGGAGGGAGAAATATAAGACAACAGCGCTCTGTGGAATGCTGGGTACAAGACTCATTCTCCTCCCCAGGAAACCAGGGGAGGGGAAGAAGAGGCTATTGGGTGAGTCAGCATGTTCCTTACACACAGCAGTATTAGTAGGGATTAGCTACCCTGAGCTAACTTTCACAGAGAAGGGTATTTTTTCTTAATACCAAGAGTTACACTTTTGTATTTTCTATTTTGAAAGAGTCATCCACTTGTAACACCCACCCTTCCCACATACACACACACCCAAATGAACAAAATCTAATTTTGTTAGAGGAAAAGAAAAGCATCTGATCCACTTGAAAAATGAGCCAAGTTTGGCAGCAAGCATGTGGGATTTATCCACACTGCCTAGAATTATAGCTGAATCTACAAATTTTGACACTCCATCCATGTAGAAGCAAAGCCATGTATGAGCCCAGACTGATAAAAAGCTTTAAAGCATTGGAAGTGAGGAATAGTAGTATTAAAGCAGCAAGTCACTCTAAATACTCCCAGTGAGTGGAGAAACTGGCACCCTTCTCTAAATATAGGACCAGGTCTGGAGATTATGCAAGCACTTCCAAACTGGTGTTTTGCAGGAACTCACTGCCAGAGAGGAGCTGGCAGAACAGCCATCCAAAAGATAATCCAATTCTGCAGTTGAGCCTGAATGTGGGGGCATAGATGAAGCCCTTGGCTCAGGATGGGGATGAAATCAGGTACTGTCCAAAGATGATACCTCTCTGAAGAAAGAGAAGTGGGTTCAGGGTAAGAGAAAAGACCCAGCCACCTCTTTTGAGCCTTTTCCTGCTATTGTTAGCCGAGGTAGCTTGGCAGGCACCAATGAAGAGCCTGCCATGAAAGTGTGTGGACTAGTAGCACGTCAGTCCTGGAAGTCAGCAGTCAGGTTAGCCTGGGAGCCAGAAGACCAGGTAGGCACCTCTGTAAGAAGCAAGTGACTCAAAGGTGTTTGTGGCATGAGTCAAAGCCCCTGGAGTGTGATGAGTTGAGTGGGAAAGGCAGAAATGAGAGAGAAAGTGGAGGTACCCTGAGAGAGTGGATCTGGAGGGGAATTTCCTATCTCAGGACCTACGGGTGGACACAGCCCCTTAGAAGATTTAATTAGCTGGTGACTGGGGGCACAGAGCAACAACTTCTAGGCAAACTCTACAAAAAAATTGCTTGCAAAAGTTGATATAGAAAGGAGGAAGGTGTGGCTTCTTTAAACTTATTAAAAAATTATTTATTCTTAGCTCCTAAAGAAAATACCAGAAGACGTTAAATCATTATACTCACAATTTAGTTGCACAAGCCTCCCAACGAGAACATCGAGCTGTTGGCCTCACCCTTTGGGTGCTCTGCATTTTCTAGGTAGTGGCATCAATACCATGACTTGCTGTTTGGAAATAACTAATAATTCTGAAGGTTAGAGATGTGCATATTTTTGGCACTGTAAGTATAAATGTGATACTAGAGTGAAGAAAGGGAGTTATTTGTTCCATATTCAGCAGTTTAGTGTCTTGGTTTCATTCAGTGCATGTTCATTTAATCTAGCACCGCTACTATTAAAATAGTTTATCATTCAATATCAATGATTTTCAAAGGAGCAAAATCATTCACATCAGTCAGGCTGCTACTGTTGTTGCATGTTTCCTGTTATAGTGTCTGATGGGTTTTTTAAAATTAAGTCCTGTGTCTCAGAATGGTTATATTCTCCCAGAAAATACTCTCCTGTTTTTTTTTTTTCTTTCTGTTGATCAATAGATATGAGTAGTGGTGGGAAATCATCTGGGCTTCTGAGTCTCAGATAGCAGCCATTTTGTACTGATTCTAATTAATACAAATAGATGAGATGTGTTCTCATTATAGTGGGAGCTCCATGATTAAAGGTTGTATAAGAGGTCAAAACTCAAGTTACTTGCCAGGAAGTAAATTTCTCCCAAGGAAATAATAACAGCCACAATATTATTAAGTTTAACGTGTCACAAGCATTGCTCTAGTGCAGAGGTCAGCAAACTACAACCCTCAGGTCACATCCGGCCCACTGTCTATTTTTGTAAATAAAGTTTTATTGGAATACAGCTACTCATTTGTTTATATATCATCTATAGTTGCTTCTCCTTTTGAGGTGTTGAGAGAGAGACTGTTCTAAGAGCCTAAAATACGTGTTTTCTGATACTTCACAGAAAAAATATACCCAAATCCGCTCTACTGTTCTACATGTCTTAAAAACTCCAGGGGATATTCTTTGTTCCCTATGAGAAAACTGAGGTGCAGAGAATTTTGGCAACCTGCTCAAAATCACGCAGTCAGTGGAAGAGCTGGGATTCCAGCTCTCTTAGGTTGCCTCCAGAGCCTGTGCCTCTTACTGCTGTAGGGGCTGACAGAGCTTTGTTCTGTATTTAAAATTTCTCTTTCCCTCTTGCTTACTTTAAAATCCTGCTCTAGGTTTTTTATAATAATTTTACTTCCTTGCTCAATTTACAAAAGTAATGGGGAATTAAGAACCAATTTCCATTCATTTTATAGAGTCAGGTGGTTCCAGACCAGGTGCAAATCATAACTATGTTTATATTATAAGGGAATCAGTTGTATGGGGGTGTGATAAGGTAATAACAAGTGAGGATAAACTCAAGTAAACATTAATTAATGAGTATTTACTACATAGGGAGCTATGCAAAAAAGAATGCATGCTCTTTTATTAAAAGAGGTCATGGTCTGGTGGAAAAACAGTTGAGTAAAGGATGACTGCCTTGTGGGGAGTGCAATGGGAGAGGCAGTACAGTGAGCTGCATGGGCGTAGGAGGGTCTCCCAACTCAGATTAGTGGGGGAAGGGATGGGACCTGCCCTGGAAGAGGAAATTTCTGACAGGAGTTGGTCAGAAGAAATGCTGGAAGGGTCTTCAAAACTTGAGAGAGCTTTGTGAGGACAAGTACACTCTATGTAAAGGCATGATATATTGCAGAGACTCCAAGTAATTGGATGGAGGCGGGGAAAGGGTTGTAAAGTCATGACATCAGGGTCAATAGCTTCTTTTGTTTCCAATTGACTGTGGGAAACTTGTAAGTGCGTTTAGTACATGAACGTTGTTTTCAGAGTTCCATTTTGGACCATACACTTTGAGGTCAATGTGGTCTTCATTCTCATCAAAACCCAGCGGTTGGAACACCTGTATCAGAGTTGCCTTGGATGCTTGTTTAAAATGTGAATCACCTGGCCGTACTCCATACCTCCCACAGGAGACTGTCTGTGGAGCGGTACCTATTTAAAACTGTGTGATATTTAAATCTAGTGCATTTAAATGCAAATTTAAATAAACACCACAGGTGAGTTTTGTATACCCCACAGTTTGAGAAGCACTGAAAGATGGTTTTAAGAAGGAGTAGGGGGAAAATGAATCTAGCGTTGGGCTGAAGAGGGTCTGAATAGTTGTACCTGGGTTGCAGAGGAAGGGATGGATTTTAGAAGTATTTCGGAATTGAAAAACGACAAGAGTCTCTAATTAATTGGATGTGGATAATGGGTGGCAAAGGAAAAGGCAATGTCCTTCCTGATTAAAAAATTCTGGCTTAAGTAATTAAAATGAGACAGAGAATATTTTTCTCCCACCTAAAATTGCACCTCCTTCTGCCTTCTCTCCCAAGTCAATTCAGATACTTGCTCAGTAGCTTTACTATTTTTCACTCCGAAAATGGCCAGAAAGTCTGGAAATGAGCTCTCAGTTTAGTGTTCCTAAAACTATGTCCAAAGTAGTTAGTTAGCTGGAATGTGTATTTATTGGAATGGAGATCCTGATACATAATACGTTCTATTTTTTGAAGTTGTCATGCTTATGTGAAGGATGTGGAGCCTGGCAAGAAAAGCAGTTTAGTTAAATTAAGGAGTCTGAGCTGTGGGTGGATTGGCACGAGAGAACTAGTGAAGACTTGTTTGTGAAACAACATCATACTAGTTTTTTTTTTTCCCCCTGAGAAAATGTTATTTGATTGGTGGTTTTTATCCTCCCACACTCCTGTTGATCAGATACCAAATGAAATCCTCAAACCTCACAAATTCACAAGCTGATCTGCCATAGATAATCCAGAAGTGGTATAAGAAACCTCTCCTATGTATGTGAGAGAGACGCTTTCCAGGATGTAGTTTGCTTTGTTTGCTCTGAATAGCACAAGAGAATAGCACAAAACCCTGTCATGTTTCCAGCAAAGCCCCAGGCAACATGCGTATTAGAAAGAACACTGCTAAGGGAGTTTCCAGAACTGGGGTCTTCTTCTAGTTAATTGTGTGACCTTGGTCCAGCACAAGCCTGGGTAGTGATGCTGAATAATATATGAATTCAACTCTCTAGGAGATTATTTTCTAACAGGAAAAGCAGAATGAGGGGATGGGTAGACAGTTCGGCTTCAAGGAGGAAGGAGAGTTTGAGCTGAAACATACAGGGTAGAATAGATGTTCAGGCCCAGGGGGGAGGCAGAGGGGCTGCAGAGGGGCTGCAGAGGCATGCCTGGAGGATAGGGAACAGTTTGCATTAGTTGGATCAAAGAGTGTGTAGGAGAAAATTAGCTTGTGCAAATGATTAGGGAGCACATCCTAGAGGGCCTTCTGGGTTAGTCTTGGAAGGTTGCATTTCGTTCTAGGTGATATGTAGGAGAAGAATGCAAGGAAATGAGTCGGGAGACTATGGAGGTGGATGGAGAAGAAAAAGGACCTGAACTAGAATAGAATGTCCAGGAAGGGAACAGGATGACATGCATCCAGAAATCTTGAATCTCCAGCACTAATTGCATCTGGGAAGAAGGAGATTGGAGTTCACTGAGTAGCTGTCCTTGATGACAATCCCCAATCCCTGTCCTGGTGTGTGTATGTGGTGGGGGGGGGTGGGTATGATTAGGGTTTGAATTTAGTTTTGGAAACTGTCCACTTACCTGTGGTATGCTTCTCCCTGAAACTCAATTTTTTCTTCTCTACAAGAGAATGACACACTTATTGGATATGAAGAGTGCATCTAAAGTGATCCCATACGGTCTGGCACATACAGAGAAGTTAGCCTACAAATGTTAGTTTTCTGGCCTCCCGATCTCACCCTATTTACCTTGTCAGGAGAAAGTAATTAACAAGGAATACCCGAATAATGATGCATCCTATGAATACTGAAGTCAGATATGTTAGCTGAATGATCCCATTCTATGGCAGAGTTACCGACGACAGCAGAGTGCAGGGAAATCGTGCTTCCAACACCCTCTGATGCACACGTCGGTCTAGTCTGTAAGGGACTCATTTCCTACCGAACTGGAGCTTGGGGAAGCTGGTCTGGATATGTTGCAGGTTAGAGAAGGTCAGTCTGAATCTCTACCTGGGGCAGCTTCACTCCACATCTGTAATTTGACTTATTCTCTTACAGATGAGGTGCTGGGTAGGGGAATGTGCGGACTGGTGAAAAAATATCTTTATAACTGAACAAGCAGCGCAAAAGATCTTCTGCCGATAAGAAGGGTCACTGGGTTAGGGAGGCAGGGTGTGGTCCTGATGCTTTTACCACAGTATCTGATCACCTCTCTGGGGTTTTGGACCAATTCCATTTTCAGTGAGAATAGTGTGGGCCTCCTATGCTCATAATGTGCCCGCTCGTTGCAGTTTCTGTGTAGGTTAGTGCCCTGTCCCAGCTCAAGTCTTCCAGATGTGGATCCCACGTAGGCAAAACTGGTCTGATTCTTACAACTGAATTACTTCCTCCTCTTTTTCTTCCTGCTGAAGGATCTTGGGAATGCCTCTTATAGAACTCTTTGGAGGATACGAAATGAAACCAGGGTAACCTGAATCAATCTTTTTTGTAAAGAGGAAAATGGAGACCCATTATTCCTATAAGTCAATAGGATAGCTTTTGTTTTTTCCTTTCTTTTCTCCCCCTCTCTCTCTTTCTCTGGACTAACAATAGAAACAAAATAAGAGTCAACCTTAAGTTCAAAGGTAACTCTTAGGTAAGGAGAAAAGTCATTATGCCTGACCAGAGGGAGAGTGGAAACAGGAAATTTGGAGGATGGAAACAAATCTAAGCACCTTATAAATTTTGAGTGGATTGTAAACACAGAAGAGATGAATAAAAAGGCCTGCCAGGAGACTGTGAAATGGTCGAGTTGGGAAATGACTAATGCATGAACACAAATCTTGGTGACAGGTGGGTCAGCTATCTGTGGACTTTCTAAAGGTTAAATGAACAATAATAGGATTTTGTTAATGCCCCAAAGTGAGTTTAAACCATTAACTGCATGATGCAAATATGAAAGTACCTTTAATTGGGCATGACTAAAAATTACGGGGTAAGTTTAAAATAATGACATTTAGAACAAGGGAGCAATTAGGGAAAATTTGTCTAAAAAGCTAAAAAAATGATAGTTGCTTGGTGGTTTCATTGTTATCAGTAGAGATAATTCTCTTAATATAATCAACTGGGCACTTTGGCAAGTGAAACAGGTGCTAGGCCAACTGTAAGTCCCTTGGGATAGCCTCGCAGCTAGAAACCTTGGTATTCCCAAAAGACAGCTTTTGTTAAAATGAGAGATGCTCATGAGTCTGCAAGTCAAGCCTATGAAATATTGTACCAGGTCAATTGAATGTTTGACATACTCAATTCTCTGTCATATGGGGGCTGATTCTGTTTTTCCTCCTGCCAAACCTTTGGTTGATTTTGACGATAATAGCACATCTGGTAAGCATATGAGAGCAAAAATTAAGCTAGCTGGATTCTCCTTGACTCCTGTCACCACAGGTGACCTCTTCTGGTTGTATCAGATATATGAAGATCTTCGTCTCCAAGTAAGTGAGAGAAGCAAATAACTTACTTTTTCTTGAGTGAATCTGTGAACCTCAGGAGATTAGCCATTCCTCTTAGACTTTGTGTATGTATATACATATTTTTTTCTGGTTTGATTAATAGTTTTTCAAAAAATTTTATGGAATGTTTCATACATAGATGAAAGAGAAAGAATAGTATTGATGAACTATGTATCCATCTCCCCCAGTTTCAATAATGATCAGGACATGGCTCGTCTTGTATCATGTATATCCATATCCACTCCCTTCCCTTCGCTTTGTGCTAGGAGCAAATAACATCCTGGGATTTCACCACAATTTTATGAATTTCTGATTTGTGAGAACAAAATTTGCCAGGGTATGATCCACAAAAACCCTGTCCTGCAAAGCTACTGCAGAAATAAAGGACTCTAATATTCAAATACTTTGGGGAAATGCTAGACAACGTTTCTCCTTTTTGAAAGTCTACCCTATACATTAACACATTAATGGTTCTAAGAAGTTTGCATGTTAGAACTCATTTAAACCAGTATCTTCCAAACCCAATTGAGTTTGGAACTCTTTATTTCCAGCAGATCCTATTTACATCAGGTGGAAGAAATGTTAAGAGATAATATTTACAACATTTCCTAGGCACTTGCTATGTGCCAAGTTTTCTGTAAAATATTTTTATATGCATTCCCTTATTTAATTTTTATAATAATTCTTTGAGATGAGATTTACAGCTGAATATATTACCCCATTTTCAGATAAAGAAATTAAAGCTCAGAAATATGAAATATGAAATAACTTGACAACGGTCACACAGTAGGGAAGAGACAGGGGTTTACTCGTAGATCTGTGTGACCCCTGGAACCTGAGATTTCAACCCCTGTGCTGTATAGCAGCATCCTTTAGTGGCATTGATAGCCTCCTATTTTCTTGTAGTGACAAGGGAAACAAAAGTACAGCAAAACACATTTGGCCAGAATCACTAGGCTAAGGATGTTCATAATATTTTATATTTCCATTGTGCTTTGTACTTTTAGATTATTCGCACATCTGTTGTCCTATATAAACTTCTCAATGCCTTGCAAAAAGGGCAGTATTAGTGTTATTCCTATTCAGCCAATAAAGCACAGAGAAGGTCCATGTCTTGCCCAATGTTGCAGATTCATTACAGAGTTGGAATTAGAACCTAGATATGATGTCCAGGACATTTTATTTTGACTGCACCATGAATATTGCATTGACACTTCAGGTATGTATGACCCTGAATCCTGGCTTGTTCTAGTTGATGTGAACTGTGGAGGCAAAGGCATGGGGTGCTTCGGGAGACTGTCTTAATCCAGAATTACTTAATGGAGAAGAGTGAACTAGTGATAATGCTCTTTTCAAAATATTCTACAGGCAAGGTCTGGTGCTTCTCTCAGTATCTAGATCATAGTTTTCGTGTTTTAGGGTAGGAAAGTCGGAATCTAAAGATTTAGTTTTTTTAGGACAACCTATGACTATCATATCCCTTTGCACCTTTAGAACAGGGAGAACTCTGCCAGTGCTCCTTGTGATACCCTCACTCTCCTGACCCCAGTTTGTTTTGGAAACTCTGGCCCATGTTTTGTCAGCGGTGGGAGTGGCTCTCTGGAACCGTAGTGGTTCCTTCGCAGAGGTGACCACGATATAGCTGGGAAGAGCTGCTATTTATCATTGATCTCACTTTTCCTTGTCAAGGTCAAAGTATTGCCTTCTAGAGTACATATTTGATGTATTCTTCCCTGAGTACAAAATTATGCAGAGAAATTAAAAAATTATGTGGTTGTTTTCAAATGTGTCATGGGAAATAGGACAGTTGGGTAATAGCTACACAGAATTAAGCACCAACATTATTTGAGCTTTACTGAGATAAACTAAAACACCTCTGATTATCTGGACATTTATTCTGGCTAAGACATACCTGCATGGAGATAAGGAACATTTGGATGGGTGGCTGCTAATATTGAACATTATCCCTTCATTAAAGTAGGTCAAGTGAATGTGATAGGTTTTTCTCCCATGCTGTAATTACCAAGGGCAATTCAGTCATTTTAGTCCTGTCTATATCTAGAGCACAAAATTATATAACAAACAATCATTCATTGCAGGTGATTAAAATACATGTCTCCCAACAGATTAAAGGGGGAGAAACACAGAGCAAAGCACCATGATCTCATTAACTATTATATTCCTTCTCATAACTAAGGAAGGCGTAATTTACAACTTATTAAAATAGAGAGGCACCATGATATAACAAAAAGAGCATTGGTCCCTGGATTAGACAACCAGTGTTAGGGAATCAGTTCTTATAATTTGACAATATGGCCTTGGGAAAATCGTTTCATATGTTTGAGCCTTGGTTGCTTATTTGAAAATGGAGATAATAGTAAACACTTAACATGTTTTTCTGGGGATCAAATACTATGATACATGGACCTACAAATTTCAAAACAAATTACTATTAAAACTAATGGTTAAAAAAAATGAAGCAATAAAGCCAGAAGAGAAAGGCAGCAGAAAATGACAACAGAATCCCCTATAAAATGTGTATTATCAGGGGGTATGAAAGCAGGAGACCCGCTCTTCTGAAACAGGAGTCCATTAGGCTGCCTCCAACTTCATTGATGAGAAGAAGTTCAGCCAGTCCAAGAACAATAAGCCAGAGAATAACAGAAGAGCCAACACATAGTATCAACCTATGAGATGTAGTTAAGTATTGACTTTGGGATCTGTGATACTAGGAAGAAAGACAGCTGCTTTTTTTCCTGACCTGGCTACCTGGTTCCTGGTTCCAACTATACATAATAGTAGTCAGTGGTTACTGTGATGTGAGAGTATAAATCTTATTTATTTTCTGGTTGGTTTAATTAGGTTGCAATAATCCAGAATGAAAACTCTCCATTCTGTGCTCCTAGGGAGTTCCCTGCTAACACCAAACTTTCAAATCAATGACTGTTCAAAGCGCTCAGTTGCCCTTGAAGTCAGTCAGCCATCCATGTTTCACTCCTGGAGCTGCTGAGACTCAGAGAATCCCAGAGCTTTCCTCAAAGGCACAGAAAGCTAGTAGTAGAGCTACTGCTTTACCTATTGGAAGTTGAACGTGTGTTTTGCAATATCCTGAGCACAAAAAAATGTTGTTAAGGAAAAGAGACCATAAAACATCGCAAGCATGTGTACAAGTGTCTGGGATATACTGAGGGTAGCTTTCAGAGGGATTTGTGGAGCTCTGGTAAAAGAAATGAGAAAATCTGCAGGAACTGAATCGTAGATAAAAAGGTAGCGTATATCATCTTTCCAAATTAAAAAGAGGTGGCGTCTCACTGGAAGTCCCAGAGGGTACATGGGATTAGCAGTAGAAGAGTGCATCTTATCATCTGGTAGGGAGGGAGGTGAAAAGAGTGAGTCAGCTGGCACAATGGGGAGTTCATCTTGGGTTAGGGTGGAGGAAGGGCAGTGAGTGGGAGGCCTTTCTATTGCCAGGAACTGTCCATTTGTTGTGATCACACTATTCGGGTAAATTTTCCATTTGAGACTCTCCATGCTGAAGCCCCAAAGGGATGATTCCTAGCTATATTTCAGAGCAAGTCTGCGTAAATTACAAATATGTTGAGTGGTGACATGAGGGATGATTATTTCCTGTGTAATTAAGTTTGTCTCTTATATTACTAATGTTAAAGTGAGAGAACATGTACATAGATTTTAGTTCAACCCAAAGAGATTACAAAAAATACGAAGAATCATTTTTTAAGTTTTTTATTTGATATTTTGAAATTGTAATATAATCTCACTGGAACAATCTGGACATTATTGCACAAAGATGTATAAAAGCAAAGATAATTGATCACCTTTCCTCCAATGTTATCTCAGTGATAACCATATGATGTTCATCATTATTCATCCATATGAGAAAAAAATGGGCAAAATCTTAGAAAAAGCCAGAGAATCCCAAAGTAGTTGAGACTTTTGAGCAAGATTAAAGACAACCAGAATTACCTTCTTTTGGACTGAATCTTAACATAGAAGGATCTAGATTGAAGGCTTTGGGGCTAGAGTCAGGCAGAGGTCACAAAAGGGCACCAAGAGAAGCCGACCTGGAGGAATTTATTTCTAGAAAATTAGCCTTGAGCAGAATTTCTGATGCTAAGCCATCAGACTTTTCTCAATCCTTGTTTTCTCAACCAATCGCAATTTTCTTAAACAAGCTTCACAGAAAGAGGCATATAGTGACATGGTAATCAGTGACTGTCATGTACCCTTAGGAAGGCTCTTATCACACAGTGTATTTAATATGCCTTTCTTGTGGGCATGGTTATATGGTGGAAACATTTGGAAATCAAGCTAAAGAGACATGATCCTCACTTTCAGAGCCCAGGCAGAGAAATCAGGGACCAAGGAGCAGATGAACAAGTGAAAAATTAGCAGAATGAAACAAGGACCTAATAGTGGTGTGTGTGGAATGATGAGGAAGGAGAATCTGGTGCAGTGAATATTTGGACAAGATGGGCCTGGAGAGGAATGGCTGCCTCAATTCCAGACATGTAGCTACCTCTGCCTAGTGATTTGACATAGGAAAGTGCTGGAATGAAAATTAATTTCTCATGCAGAGATAAATTTCAATCTGAATCCGATGGAGTATAATTCCATTATGCCTGAGTTATTTGGGGCTTTTGACTTACAATGTGCTATTCAAATTGTGAGATGACAAATACCATTAAAGGTACAAAATCTATCTGTCTACTCCATGGGAGAATTTGAGGAAACAACCTTTCTTTCTTTCTTTCTTTCTTTCTTTCTTTCTTTCTTTCTTTCTTTCTTTCTTTCTTTCTTTCTTTTCTTCTATCATCTATCAATTAATCCATCTATTCCTCCATTTATATAATCCTCTGTATGTATATACATCTTTAAACATACATATGTACACCTGCATCCAATAAGTCTATCTATCTCTCATCTAAAAAGTTTTGTAAAGAGATTGTGGTGAGTAATAATTGCATTATTTCTGGATTTCTTTGAAATAGGAAAGTTGCATATTTCTTACTCTTGCAACAATTGGTTTTATTTACAGAAAGTTTAACTGTCATTTCTTAGGTTAGGATTTTTACACGTCTCTTAGTGGGTCACAATAAAATAGGCTATTCTGGCTAATAAATTCAATTGTGTGCAGAAATTACCTTTGCAGATTTCTCTTTCCTATTGGGATTTCATCCTTAAAATCTACCTAAAATTACCTAAGAATTAAATGTGCTGCTTTATAAAATATCAAACAACTCTCCACCTTTACCCCAAAGTTCATTGTTGAGATGAATGTAAATAAATAGATAAATGAGAGTCTGACCTCAGAAAGTATGGCTTGGGGGCTATGGCGTCCATATTGTTCTGTCCTCTGTGAATAGATATGAAAATCTGTTGAATGGATGATAAAATCAATGGATTCATTGCACCTCAAAAATGCTGTCATTCTCTATACAGAGCAGGTACAAATTTACTAGTACTTGTGATCTTGAAGGAGGGATTGTGGTAATAATGGTGACTGTGACAAGAAATGGGAAGCTATGTTCTGAGGCCAAGTGGCCCTACACCTTGTTCCCACAGTTTCAGAAAAATTATCAAGTTCCAATATAATTGTTTGAAATTCTAAAAAAATATTTAGTGTGTTATTTGTATTTATTTTTTAAGCTTGAGGTAATACATGGCCAATGCCAGCTGAAGTGTTGTTACTGAAGCTGAATCATCAGTATGTACCGTATATTGTTAAGTGCTCACTCTTCATTATCCAGAGATGACTTAAAAATAATGACCCAAGAGGGAAAGAACATTCTAAACAATGGGAAGACAATGGGTAACTTAAGCTTTTCATTCATTGTGACAGCAGTTGAGCTTCTTGATGCATTTATTATTGTAAAAATGTCCTTGAAGCCACCAATTATTTCTTCCTTTAGATGGTTAGAATTCTGAATATTATCTGGAAAACTTCTAGAAGCATAATCTGTCAAGTCAACTTGTACAAAGCATTTGTGAGTACTCTCTGTGAGAATATTCAGAAGATGTTTTAATTTCTGATTCATTATCTCTAACCCAGTTGTGTGTTGAACTGAAGGGCACATTTGGCTCCTGCACTGGGAAAAAAAAATGGATTAGTTCTTCTCATCTCTGTCAGTTTCTCTTTATCCACAAATTTAAAATAATTTCTGTCTCTTTTCTTTTTAAGCCACAGCTGTGTTAGTCAAGTGTATTTTTTTTTCAATAAAGAAATATATTGCACTGACTCTCTGAATCATTTGGTTTTGTTGGTATTGTTTATTTTAAATCTAAAGATTCAGCAGCACAGTGGGTAATAAATGAGAGGCTTTGACAGAACTGAAATAAAGGTACCTTACATTAAAGGGACCAGCCAAATTGCACTATTCGGTAACTTTCTATGTGCCCGTTATGGTGATTTGTGTGGACTTTTCTAAAACTACAAAATTTAAGTAAAAATGCTCACTGGTTAGGAATTTTTCTAAACATTTGGTAGCACTGGCAGTTATCTAGGCCACTTAGAATATCTCTGGGAATTATGTCAATGATTTCCTCACCTAAACAAAAGCAAATCCCCCAAGATCACCCTCTTAAAAGTGGAATAACGAATAAATATACGACTGTAACTTTTCTGCCTTAATCTTGGGAGGCAGCATTGTCTAATTTAGAAAAGCTGGTTCCCACTGACTAGAAGTAGAGAGGTGATTGCATATTGCAACAGGGGTCCCTGACGTTTAGAAAGACACATTATCTAATAAACCCAATACTACAGCAGACATTTCTATTTAAGAAAGAAACAAAAAACATGGGAAAGAATATTGAAGAAAAGTAAAACAAGAGCAGATGCATGAGAGAGAATGTGTGTAAGTGTCTGGGGGATAGAAAGAGACATGAGCATAAATAAGAGGGATTAACAGATAGACCTTAATCAGCTCTTAAGTAGTGACAGCCCCATTTTATAATCTTTGAAAGTATTGCTGCTAAGTGTTATTAAAACAAAGGCTATGCTATGCCGTAGTAATGACACACGTGAACAAACAAGCCCAAACAAAGCAAAAAACCCCAAACAGCCCCCCCCCAATCTCAGTAGTTTAACATAATACACATTAAGTTCATGGCACAACTCAGGGCCAATGGGCAGAGGGACCCTGTTCCACGCAGTCCTTCAGAGTCAGCCTCCTTCCATTTGGTGACATATCCCTCTTCAATGGAAGTCTCCAAGGTCACTGCAAAAAGAGGAAGTAAGAGCAGAAACTCAAGGGGTGAGGTGTTAGGGGTTATGCCGGAAATGGTTATGCATCACTTCTGCCCACTTCCCATTGACCGAAATGGAGTTGTGTGGACTCGGTGGTTTCTGAGAGCCCTGACCAGTTCAGTACTGACAGCCAGTTTGAAGTTAGTTAGCAGTTGCCATTTCTAGGAATGTTTGAATTCTCATCAGTGTTTCTGTCTTTTTAAAAAATCTCTTGTTCTTTAAAATAGAAAAGCACATCATCTCTTGCATTCATACTGTGTTCCAAAGTAGTTTGTGTCATTTAAACCTACCCCTATTCTTTACTACTCTCCCTCCCCCCACCCAATCCAGGAGACAGGGCAATTTCCTCTCCCAACCTGACTTTGGGCTTCATTCCTAAAAATCCTTATCAGATAGGGAACTATAGTGCACTCCCATCTCTGAAAGGAGGAAATTGTCTCAGTTCCACGACTAGAAGGTCTTAGTCACAGATCCTAGAGGAAAGGTCCTCCATTGTGTGTATATGTGTGTGTGTGGCGGGGCCAGGGGGAGGGAGTTTTGTGGGGGTATTTGTGTATTTTGAAAAATGTCGCCAACACAGTTTCTGACACACTGTTCTGACACTGCCTGGTTTTAGCATGATGGATTTTGAAAGAGCTTCCAGGGTGCATCTGATGTTTATTCTTCAACTCCAAGGTGTCAACCCAACACACACACAGACACTACATATAAAACAGTCTGAAGCATTGCCCCAGACTAAGGAGGTTGCTAAACATTTCTACATAATGGAAACTCAAGCCAAGATGAAAATTTGTTAGAAGACTGTATTATGTTCCTATTGCTGCTGTAACTAACTGCCACAAACGTAGTGCCTTGAAACAACGCAAAGTTATTATCTTATCTAAAATGGGTCTCATCAGGCAAAAATCAGGGTGTCACATAGGCTGCATTCCTTTCTAGAGGCTGTAGGGGAAAATTTGTTTTCTTGCCTTTTCCATCTTCCAATGCTGACCACCGTCCTTGGCTCGTGGACCTTGCCCTCCATCTTCAAATCCAGCAATGGACGGTTATTTCTCATGATGCCATCTCTCTAGTTCTGACCTTCTTGTCTCCCTCTTCCCCATTGAACCCCCATGGTATTGTATTGGGGTCATAGGGATAATTCAAGATAATTTCCTTAAGGTCAGCTGATTCACAAACTTAATTCCATCTGTAATGTTAATTCCCCCTTGCTGTATAACGTAACATATGCCTAGGTTCCAGAGATTAAGACATGGACATCTTTGGGGCCATTATTCTTCCTATCAAAGATACCAAGAAATGGGGAGAGAACACTGGCAAGGGGATAACATTTTAGGTTGGGTATTAGATAATGAAGTTATTTCGTTCATTCACACATTTATTTATTTAGGAAATATATATTGTGTGCTCACTGTGTATTTGGGATTGAGCCAGGGTCTAAGGATAAAAGTCTGGAAAAGAAAACAAACAAACAAAAATAACCCTGTTTCCTTTTCTCATGGGCCTTAGATTCTGTTGGGGGAAACACAGCGAGCAAGTCTGCAGCAGCATAAGCCAGAACATTCTGCTACAGGAGCACAAATGAGTGGCCTCAAGCCCAGGAGTGTGGACTGGGTGCAGCGAGGGCAGCCAGGCTGGGGCTGAGAGTCTTGGGTGGAAGATGAGATGTACCAGGGAGAGAGGATATAAGGGATTGGCTGCTCCATGTATATGAATAATTAAAGATCGCATTCAGAATTGTGGAAGATAGGGACAGAACCTGAGGGATGGGAGAATTAGGAGATGGCGCTGGGCATGGAAACTGAGGGGGCCAAACCAGGGGCTTTGTAAGTGATTTGAAGCATTGGCCCTTATCCTGATGGACATGGGGGACTAGAGGCTTGGAGGGCCAGAGTTCTCTTACATAAAAATCGTGTAGATCACTCAAGGAGAAGGGTGCTGGTACTGGAAAAAGGAGAGAGGGGTAGGTATGGGACACATTTAAAAACATAGGAGGGGACCGGGGACTGGCTGGAAATGCTGACTAAGGATGGCTTTAGACTCAATGACTCTGAGATGTTGTCCTCGGTGACAAAGCAAAAAGAAGGCAAGTTTGGAGTGGGGCTGATATGTGTGAAATGTGGGGGATTCTGAAAGATGATCAGAAATAGCTCTTCACAGAGGGAGTTTTGATAGAGTTTGGCAAATCTCAAATGGAAATATTAGGTGAAAAAATTTAGAACTGTCTGTGGTCAATAAAATTTCCAGCTTCTTGTTTTTTTATTATAAAATGTAGGTAATATGGATTTCATATAATTTGAAGATCAAGTTGAAGGTGAAATATAATAAGCTTCCCTTATAAAAAGATCTGAGTATTTTCTCTTTTTCCTCCTATGTCCAATCTAAAGATTCAGTGATGGGGAAATTACTTCATCGCACTAGGCGAAGTGACAAGGGATGTCTCATGAAAATCTATTTACAGTAGTACATCTTCAGCCCCATAACCGTAAAGCAGCAGTACACCTCTGGAGGGTTTTACACTTTAGTAATTCATTATGTCACAGGTTCCTCTCGGTGTGAAATTATTCTGATTAAGAGGAGCTGACAGAGGCAGGAGAATGAAGTGATTCTCTTCTCCTCCCCTCTAAACAAGTCATACTTAATATTTCTTCAAGGTCAAGTTCAATTGAAAATAGGACAGGGTGATAGCTCCTTAGATTTGTACTAATAACTGGGTGTTCTCAGCAGAAGCCTTTTGGCAGGAGAGCAAAGTTAACTTATCAAAATGCTTAAGAAAGCAACATTGCCTGCCAGATAGGAGATCCAAAAGTTTCAGGGCCCGTCATAGCTAGATTTCTCTTTCTTTCCCACTAATAAGAATGAGCCTAATGCGTGAATAGTAATGCCCTGGAAAATACGATCTCAGATGCAGAAAATGTTCTTCCTAGGATTTTGTAATTTTATTTTAAGTGTTACTTTCCAAGTGGCTTTAGAATATATTGGAAAAATTATGAGAGAGGCCAGTGCTCTTCAGCTTGATGACAGTTGTTTGAGTGACACCTTGCAGCGTATATTCAAAAGACCAAGTGGCTCCTCCATCAGCTTTCCTCAACTAACCCTTCAATCATCCTAGTCACCTGTTGTGAGCTGTTAGTCAAAGCCTGGAAGATCTGGAAAATTGATCTGGGCTGCCTGTAGTTTCGGAGCATTTCATATATTCACTACAACTCACAGGTGTCAGGTAGGGACTCATATTTCCACAACTGGTACTGATTCTCAAGCAGTACGGGATGGTTAAGAGAATAGGTTTGGTCATCAGCTCTGGGTTCAAGATTCAGCTCCAACCTTTCCCAGCTGTGTGATCTTGGGAAAGTTACTTAACTTCTATGAACCTCAATTTCTTCACCAGGAAAATGAGGGTAAGAGTGGTATTTCCTTGGTGGCATGTTTGTGAAGATTAAATAAGATGAGGTGTGGAAAGCATTTCACCCAGTCGCTGGCACACGGTGAAATCAAAACAGGAGCCAGTTATTTTAATTTAATCTCGAGCTCCAAAGAGAGCAAGATGAAAAGAGACTCTCAAGTTTTGAAAGAAATATTTGAAGATTTTCTTCTGCTTTTATAGCCTCTGATTGTTTTAGAATTTGAAACCAAATGTCTGTCTATTATAAGTGCAGCACCAAACCCTATTAATTGCATTAATAGAAAATGTATAACTAAAAAGAAATAAATGAAAAGGGGGCTATGGATAAAAAAATGATCTGTGAGAAAGAACTTTCCTGGCAGATGCTCGGATGTTCAAAGAGAGCACAGAGAAAGCCTTTTTGGCTTTGAAGGGCTGAACTAATTAGATCTGCAGATTAGTTGCAGAGAAAAGGTGGAAATCATAAAAGAGAGCATCATTTCAAGGCACTCAGAGGAAAGAACCGCATGTAAGAGGGCTCAAAAGTTCACCATCGGTCCTCAAAAAGTGAGTGGCAAAGAGAAGAAAGAAACCTGCAGATTAGTTTACACAGAATGTTCTTTCTTCTCTCTCTCTCTCTCTCTGTACTAATCCCTCCCTGTTTTCTGGCCCTGGGTCATTTTCTACCTCCTGTGGGAATCATCACACAATAGACTCCAAAGCTTTTCTTGCCTGCTCTTCCCTCTGAAGGTCCATGGCCCTCAGACATTGTCATTGAATTTGAGACTTGATTCTATCTTAACATTTGTCTCATGTTGTTTTGATTTGGGTGATTGGGGTGCCCATATTTGCTTCTATGCCACCCCCTCACAGTACTTTCATTTAATTTTCACTTCTCCATGTGTAATGGACTGCCTATATACATTCCACTTTCCACAGAAGTCATTCAGGCTCAGGGACTTTAAGTGGTCTGGGGAGGTCATGCCCTCATGCCTTCTCTGTCATCAGTTATTGACTGGATGCTCATCTCTTGCTACTCTCTCCAGCCCCGAAACTGACCCAACCTCCAGCCTCCTCTCTTCACTGGTCTCTGACTTGCTGATTTCTCTTATCTTGGAATGGTTCTCTGAATGCTCCCTCCACATCCCTGCCTTTTCTCTAACCTGGTTTTTCTGTAATGACAAGGTTTCTCCTGTGGCACTCTCAAATAAAGATTCTGGTTCTCTCTCACGTCATCAGGTCATCACCTCAAGGCCAGAAAATGGTGTAGTTCTATCCCTGACTACTGCTTCCAAGCCATCTCTCTTCTTTCTTGCCTTATTAGAAACAAACAAACAACACCCCCACCCCAAACCAAAAACTCAGTTCCTTTGAAATTGAATGCATTCAATATTCTATCTCCTTTCTTATCCTCGCTGCTGACTACTGGCCTCTCTGTCTCTCCTCTCTTTCCATGGAACCTTCATTTCTTCATTTTTATCTTATCCTGTCAACAGTTATGATGACATGAGATCCATATAAATGAACCAGTCACACCCTGAGCTATTGGTTCTTTAGTGTCCATACACCAAGTGATCATTTCCTCCATTCCACCTCCCAGTCCTTGGCATCAATACTCTTAAAATCCTCACTTCCAGCAGCAGAATAATCCCATGCTTCACAGCGGGAGAACGTTAGCTAAGGATGATCCGGCCGTGAAAGAGCTTTGTAGGTAGGGGTCTGGGACAATGTTACAGTGATTTATGTAAACTCAACCCTTAAAACCAAATAGGAATAAAGACATCTTGGTGGATGCCAGGATGCTTTCCATAACTACTCATGCCCCCTCACTATTTAAATCCCAGCCCATCTGAGAAATCAAAGGTAAGCATCAGGAAAAGAGTAAGAACCAGAACTAACAGTAAGGTCCCATCACCTAGTGGAGTGGGGCCCTAGGGTAGAGATTAAATTCTGTTGTAGAAGATTATAGGAAGCTGCATGTCCTATACAACAATGCTGTAAGATGAGATTTGTACCCCCTTACTTACTTTTCCACCTTTTAAAATGACTGCTTCACACTTTCTTCTCCCCAAACTTCCATGTCTCCTTCCATCTCTTTCTGTACATTCTTCACTGAGGAAATATAAACCAAAAGAGAAACTTCCTGATCTTTCAAGCCAGGTCTACACTTACATATTTCTGCGCACATATTCTTAGTTGTTCCCTCACTTTTACAATGTGTGAAATGCCTCTGTGTCTATTTTCTTTTCAATGATATGTCATTGGAGTTGTACTCACCCTTCTTTTTTTTTTTTTTTTTTTAAAGTTTTTTTTTTTTTTTTTNAAAGATTTTATTTATTTATTTATTTGACAGAGAGACAGCCAGAGAGAGAGGGAACACATGCAGGGGGAGTGGGAGAGGAAGAAGCAGGCTCACTGTGGAGGAGCCTGATGTGGGGCTCGATCCTATAACGCGGGGATCACGCCCTGAGCCGAAGGCAGACGCTTAACCGCTATGCCACCCAGGCGCCCCTGTACTCACCCTTCTTGAGCACCACCACCTTCTCCCTCTCTACTGGAAATTCCCCAACAGCATAACATTTTGTAGTTATATGTCCTCCTTCCCAGGTTCCACCCTACCTGGAGCCACCACCTCATTTCTCTGTTTTTGGCACAGCTGAAGATTTTGAAAGGCTTCTCTCCCTTGATCGCTGCTACTTCCTTACTTCCCAGTCACTGGTCAAGCCCGCCACTGTCTGGCTGCNATTTTGTGGTTATATGTCCTCCTTCCCAGGTTCCACCCTACCTGGAGCCACCACCTCATTTCTCTGCTTTTTGTCACAGCTGAAGATTTTGAAAGGCTTGTCTCCCTTGATCGCTGCTACTTCCTTACTTCCCAGTCACTGGTCAAGCCCGCCACTGTCTGGCTGCTTCCCCCTACTCCACTCAAGGGGCTGTTTTCATATTTTCCAGTGACTTCCTGTTGCCAAATCTCGCAATAACATGGTTCTGTCTCCATTCCATTCATTTTAAGCTTCCAAAATTTTGTTGACATTCCTATCTGCTGTTGTTACCTGTCTGGTCCTACTTGTGCTTACGGATATATGCCTTCTTTATACCTTAAATGTCTTCTTTATTTGTTTTTAGGTTTCATGAGGAATAATTAACAAACCAGTATGATAAACCTGCCTTGCTTAATCTGAAGTGTAATATTTCATTGTCTCTGATTTTTTCTTCCTTTTTTTTTTTTTTTTTTTTTTTTTTTTTTGGAGAGAGAGAGAATCTTAAGCAAACTCCAGGCCAGGGTGAAGACTGATGCAGGGCTCCATCTCTCAATCTCTTGACCCTAAGATCATGACCTGTGCTGATATCAAGAGTCAGATGCTTAACTGATTGAGCCACCCAGGCCATCTCTGATCTTTATGAGTTCGTGCCTTACCGTAAAGCAGAATACATTGACCCAGTAAGTCAATCTTTTCTGATTGATACAGCCTATTTGAGTCAAATGCCTAGTAATTTAAATATAACTCCGTATCAGTGTTGGTTTGAATAATCTCTTTGGGATCATTTGGTTTCTTTTGCTTAAATGCTCAGTGTTTGAGGTATTTCTCTCTCCTTTCTGGCAATGTGACCTCAGAGAATATGATGGGAGAGAGGACTATGAATTCATACAGCATCTTGGATCTTCTTGAATTCTTGCTAGGGAGCAGTGGGTCTGGTTTGGCTCTTGGACTAATGACTGCTGCAGTACAAATTGTCCCATCTGATACTGATTGCTGAAGGCTGCGGTCCTGGCCATTTGTTACCAATAGTGAATTCTCTATGCCATTTGGGCCTAATATCCAGGTTCCGTCAGACCACTGGCTCTCTCAATGTCTCCTTACTCCATCCTCAAGACAATCAGGAGCTTCTTTGTCTCCACATGCCCTGTGCAGGCTGTGGGGAATAAGAAATAAGAAATTTATTTCTCTAGTCATTTCCCTGAGCTGCTCTGTTGTGCTGTAGTGCCTCATTGGCTTTGAGTCAATCATCCCAGCAAGCTCTTCCCAAGGTTTCAAAGTAGAACAGAAAAGACTCCTTTGCTTTCAGTTTTCCCTAAGCCTATATAAAATGCTTTCCCTAACTGGGATTCTGGTACAAAGATGAGAAGTTGAGATACGTATTTCTATGACCTTCCTTACTTTTACTCCTCTTCACACTTCAATTAGCCTAGAAAGAGCAGGTTTCCCTGCTTCTCACTTTCTGACAGGTTATTTCCCCTTTGTCGTCATTCTTTCCTGGGAATATTAAACTTCATGGCTTTGTCTTAAGGATGAAATAGTATTGACTTGAAACTATTTGAAAATAACTTCTGCCGGTTTTGGTGATACAGAACAGGTTATACCTATGGATCACTGAGGTTAAAAAAAAAACACAAATGCATATACAAAGAATGTTATCCCTTTTACAAATGTTTAACTTGAATTATTTAGGAAGGAGATTTTAAATAAGTGAAAAACATTTCAGAAAACAAGAGGGGGAAAAAAAACGGAGACAGCCAATGAAAATGTCCTAAATCATGGAAAGGAAATACGACTTGTATGCTATAGTTGTGTAATTTCTATTGTCTTGACAATAGGCAAGTCACTTAAATTCTTTGAGCCTAGTAATTCCATTTATAAAAAGCAAAAGTCTACCCTGATAGCCTCCAGAGTGTTTTTCAGTACTGGTGTTCTGCCTTGTAGGATTTTTAGATGCTATAGTATAATGGTGTGCTGTTTATTTATTATTGCATAACAACTACTCCAAAACTTAGTGGTTTAAAAAAAACAATAATTTATTTTTTCTCAGGAACCTGTCATCTGGGCTTGCAGCCACAGAGAAAGCTAATTTTTGGCTCCAGCTGCATCATCTGGGTTGGCTTGATTGGCTTGAAAAGATGAAGTTGAAAGAAAGGATAATTCAAACTGACCTTTTGGAATTGCTTAAATCATTACCCATCACGAGGGTTGATAAAATATTTTATTTCCTGGCAATTAATGGACAATAAAATCAGTCAATCTGTAATATAATCAATGAGATACTTCAACTCCCATATCTCTACAAGACAGTGATATTTGGAGTTTGGCTTATGATTTCAAGGTATTGAAGAAAACTTGCTCTATAATTAGTGGAGTATTGATATTAAATGAAGGTTATTATCTCCTAACTCTTTGAAAATATGAGAGGAGTTAACAAATTCAAGGAGTCATGAAGTTCAATACACCTGATTTTCTCAAGGTTGAGACTGGGGTGAACAGAGGAGGAAAAACAGAAGGCAAATTGATTGAATGAATACAAATTCAGAGATCAAATCAAGAATAGATCTTCAAAATCATGGAAATTTTTATAAGCCCTATAGTAATGATGACAATGGCTTATTCAAAGTTATATGATAAACTCTGTATTAAGATTTTACATTAATTACATCAAACAAACTTATGAACATCAGTGAGAATATATGGAATACGTATTTTATGAACAAGTGAATAAACATTTATATATGTTGAATATATGTGTTGAAATATATATGTTGAAAGAATGCATTCACATTTTAAGGGATTAGGGAACCAAGGCAATGAGAGGTTAAAGATCTCTCCCAAGGTTATGTTCAAGTAGGTAAGTGGTAGATGTGAGATTTGAAATGAATCCAGATAGAGGTATGCCCACTTTGTGAGTGTTTGTGTTATGCCACTTGCTTTTTTTTTCTTTATGCCACCTTGCTTCTATGAAAGACTTATAATAGTACCTGTTTTCACTATCCGAAAGAAATCCTAAAGAGGATTTTTGTTTTTACAAAAAAGTGCAAAAAGTGAAAATAGCATTCCGCATTTGTTCTGCAACAAGCCTTTGTAGAGGCAGGGCATACCCCAAGGAGTGGGAATGGCATCACCAACTCCTTCCCCAGGAACCGCACTCAGCATCTCAGCATCAAGCCACCATAGCTTTGAACTGTGTCTGGGAGCAACCATGCTTTATTTCCATTTATTTTGTGCAGCCTTTAGCAAGGTGTGTCCTAAAGCATCAGAAAAGTCCAAGAGATGTTATTTTTGGTCCGAGAATGCTAAAAGATGCTAAAAATTTTTTCTATACGCATTAATGGTAATTGCTTCTTTACTTTACACCATTTTGGCTTCTGAAAGCTTTCATAGGAATGTTGTACTTCCAGATAGCAGGGGAAATCCGTATTTCAAATTCCAAACTTCATACACCTATTCACGAAGCTATGCCTCAGAGTGACATACTGCAGTGGTGTAAGAGGATAAAGATTGGAAATATGGAAATGAGAAATGCTGAAAAAAGAAACTTCCGTCAGGCAAATTGTCAATGTTATTCAGTAGCATACAATAAAGTAAACACACATTTCTTGCAAATGTTATTTATAAACCTCCAACTGCTCTCTCAGTAGGCAGGCCCAGGTAGCCCGGAGGTTCTTTATGGGTCCATGCTTGAGTGACAGCAGGTGAATTTGGAGGACATGACACAGAGATAAATCATTGCTCTCTGTGAAAAAAGAAGCAAAGGATTGAAAAGGCCTGAGAGAAGACCACAATTTGGGATGGGGGCCCCCTGGGGAATGGCTGAGGAAAAAAACTCCATGTGAGCAGCACTAATATTGTTCAAAGCACCACACGCTTATGTGCTACCGTGGTTTGAGTGTAAAAAAATCTTCACCCCCTTCGCTAAATCTCCCCTCGATCCTACCACTCACTAATGTTTTGGATGTGAGCAGATTTTGTTTCTTCTGAGGAATGGAAAGATGGGCTGAGTCCTGCTCGGAACTTGGTCTGAGAGAGAACAGGGAGATTTGCAGGGGCAGCTGACATCCAGGTAATTCTCTGGTCTACTTTGAGTGGCAGGTGATGGCCAACTAGATTTTGTCATAGCCTGAGGGAAGTATCCCTCAGGCCACACAATTTCCTTACCTTTGAATCCAAGCTTACAACAGAAAACTTGTTTTCTGGAAGTATCACTCTCTGGCGAGGGGCAAGGTGGTGAGGGCTCACGGTGGGATCGGTGTCAGTGACTACACAAGTGTTATCCTAATGAGACCCTGACTGTAGACAATTTCCCAGATTCTCCCTGTGAGAAGAGTCACAAACTCCATGTCTTCTGGTAAGTCTCTGTTTCTCTTTCCTTATAACTTTGCCAGGAACTGTAGACAAATTCTTTGTCTTAATCTCCTTTGGTGCCTGAAACTTCTGCTAGGCTCCGGGGAGAACAATATAAAACAGGACAAATAGGTCTCTCTCCTCAGAAAATATGGACTAGTCCAGAAACAATTTCTTTGAAGTCTTTTTCACTCCCCACCTCCAATCAGGTAGAATGGAACATTTTTTCCTTAGTACTCTTCCATTCTTTTGTGCAGATTTCAACCAAATAATACATTATTCCTTTTAGCACTTTTGGAAAGAAAGCACGTTAGACTCCTCCTGCTGACATGTATGCTACTTAGGGCAGAGTGTTCTTATCTCCAGTGCTTATCCCAGAGCCTCTGATTAAGTAGATACTCAATTAATGATTGATGAGTGTCAATGGCTGGATAAAAGACTGAATAAACATTTTGGTGTGGTAGCTCCTGGACCAGGGAAAGAAGGAGCAGTTCTGGAAGCAGGCCTACTGGTGGTTGTAGTGTTTTCCATATCCTACAGCCCAGCCATGGCCATGAGAAGGTGCGGCGGGGCTGTGATGGGAATGTTTGAAACCACAATATAGTGTCTTCAGGCTATGAAGCCTGTAATGACATATGTACATCACCTGGTTAAACTTCACTGAGAAAGAAAATTCCAGGTAGCAGAAAGGAAGAAATAAGTCAAAGAATACTGAGTTCTAGGTATGTAATTATTAAAACCCTATTGTTATTTGTGAACTAAAAGAAATTCAGAGAGATTAGGCAACTTGCCAACTATCCCATGACTTGTAAATTATAGAGTCAGGCTATGCTCCGAGGTCTGGGGGAATCAGAAGGCCAACTTGTCTTCCAGAAAGCTGACACCATGATGGACAAAGTCTGTGATGAGAAGTTTTCACATGTATAGAAGATGACGTCTTTCAGTATCTCAGAACAAATACTTCAGAACCGACTTTTTATGTTTTAGACACAGCAGACATGATATTTAAAGTCTATTCCCGTGAGCAAGATAGCAAGGGGAGCGTACAGTAGTGCTTTACAGAGAACCAGATGGATGTACTGTGATTTTGTAAACATATAATAGAAATAGAAGGTGGGATTTTTCTAGTGCTCATTTTCTTCTATACAGAAATTATGAAAGTATTTGTTCGAATCAGGAATTAACACCCCAAATATGGAAGGTGGGTGGGGATGTCCAATAAACGTTGGCTGCCTGAATAAACAAATAACTCACTTCTGGTAGAGCTGTGGGCTCTGCAACTGCTCTCAGCTCAATCTCTGACGGACATTACATAGGCTCTGAGTCAGGGAAGCCGGCAGGGAATAGCTTCTCTCCTTCGGCTTGTGTTGGCTTTTCAAGAAATTAGGAGCTTACTGCAGCATGGCCACCCAGGGCTTTTCCCTGTCCCATTTCCTACAAGTAAATCACAGAAGAAGAGTGGGTTCCCAGAGTCTAATCAGTAAGAGGGGCACTGAGGAGCTTCTGAGAAATAATAGTGCTCTGTTCATGTGATAATGTACCGTGCTTGTGACAATGCTGTGATGTGGCTGCTGAGGCAGCTAATGTAACCTCAGGCTGCATGTACAAGGTAATAAATGGCGCCTCTTACTGTGTAATAAATGGTCCCTCACACTGCAGCTGAATTCTGTGTCCCGTTACAGGTGAGCAGGGACATGTTCAAATAGGGAAACCAGCACAATGAGGGGTCGGTAAATCACGCCATGTGAGCAGTACTTGAAAGGGCTGCATATTTCATTTTATTTTTCTGGAAGGTGAGGGTCCTCAGGGGAACAAGGAAGATCTCTCCGAATATTTCAGAATCTGTTACGTGAAAGATCAGCTAGATGTATTCTGATTGGGCCAAAAGGTGGACACAGATACCAGATCAGTGTAAAGAGAAGCTTTCTAACAATTATCTAAAGATAGAAGGTGTTGGCTCACAAGGGAGCCATTATAAGAAGTGTGTAAGCAGAG